>NC_090309.1:25462928-25765958 GCF_039906515.1 Pseudorca crassidens | reverse complement strand
CAATATACTCAAATCAATCAATGTGATACACCATATTAACAAATTGAAGAATAAATCTATATGGTCATCTCAATAGATGCAGAAAAAGCTTTTGACAAAATTCAACACCCATTTATGATAAAAACTCTCCAGAAAGTGAGCATAGAGGGAACCTACCTCAACATAATAAAGGCCATATACAACAAACACACAGCAAGCATCATTCTCAATGGTGAAATACTGAAAGCATTTCCTCTAAGATCAAGAGTGAGACAAGGATGTCCACTCTCTCCACTATTATTCAAAATAGTTTTGGAAGTCCTAGTCATGGCAGAGAAGAAAAAGAAATAAAAGGAATACAAATTGGAAAAGAAGAAGTAAAGCTGTCACTGTTTGCAGATGACATGATACTATATATAGAGAATCCTCAAAATGCCACCAGAAAACTTCTAGAGCTAATCAATGAGTTTGGTAAAGTTGTAGGATACAAACTTAATGCACAGAAATCTCTTGCATTCCTATACACTAATGATGAAAAATCTGAAAGAGAAATTATGGAAAAAATTCCATTTACCATTGCAACAAAAAGAATAAAATACCTAGGAATAAACCTATCTAGGGAGACAAAAGACCTGTATGCAGAAAACTATAAGACACTGATGAAAGAAATTAAAGATGGTACAAACAGATGGAGAGATATACCATGTTCTTGGATTGGAAGAATCAACATTGTGAAAATGACTATACTACCCAAAGCAATCTACAGATTCAATGCAATCCCTATCAATTTACCAATGGCATTTTTTATGGAACTAGAACAAAAAATCTTAAAATTTGTATGGAGACACAAAAGACCCCTAATAACCAAAGCAGTGTTGAGGGAAAAAAAAGGAGCTGGAGGACTCAGACTCCCTGACTTCAGACTATGATACAAAGGTACAGTAATCAAGACAATATGGTACTGGCACAAAAACAGAAACATGGATCAATGCAACAAGATAGAAGTCCCAGAGATAAACCCATGCACCTATGGTCAACTAATCTATGACAAAGAAGGCAAAGGTATACAGTGGAGAAAAGACAGTCTCTTCAATAAGTGGTGCTGGTAAAACTGGACAGCTACATGTCAAAGAATGAAATTAGTACACTCCCTAACACCATACACAAAAATAAACTCAAAATGGATTTGAGACCTAAATGTAAGACTGGACACTATAAAACTCTTAGAGGAAAACATACTCTTTGACATAAATCACAGCAAGATCTTTTTTATCCATCTCTTAGAGTAATGGAAATAAAAACAAAAATAAACAAATGGGACCTAATGAAACTTCAAAGCTTTTGCACAGCAAAGGAAACCATAAACAAGATGAAAAGACAACCCTCAGAATGGGAGAAAATATTTACAAATGGATCAACAGACAAAGGATTAATCTCCAAAATATATAAACAGCTCATGCAGCTCAATATTAAAGAAACAAACAACCCAATCCAAAAATGGGCAGGAGACCTAAATAGACATTTCTCCAAAGAAGACATACAGATGGCCAAGAGGCACATGAAAACCTGCTCAACATCACTAATTATTAGAGAAATGCAAAACAAAACTACAATGAGGTATCACCTCACACCAGTTAGAATGGGCATCATCAGAAAATCTGCAAACAACAAATGCTGGACAGGGTGTGGAGAAAAGGGAACCCTCTTGCACTGTTGGTGGGAATGTAAACTGATACAGCCACTCTGGAGAACAGTATGGTGGTTCCTTAAAAAACTAAAAACAGAATTACCATATGATCCAGCAATCCCACTACTGGGCATATACCCAGAGAAAACCATAATTCAAAAAAACACATGCACCTCAATGTTCACTGCAGCACTATTTACAATAGCCAGGTCATGGAAGCAACCTAAATGCCCATCGACAGATGAATGAATAAAGGAGTTGTGGTACATATATACAATGGAATATTACTCAGCCATAAAAAGGAACAAAATTGTGTCATTTTGGATCTAGAGACTGTCATACAGAGTGAAGTAAGTCAGAAAGAGGTAAATAAATATCGTATATTAACAGATGTATGTGGAACCTAGAAAAATGGTACAGATGAACCGGTTTGCAGGGCAGAAGTTGAGACACAAATGTAGAGAACAAACGTATGGACACCAATGGGGGAAAACCGCAGTGGGTTGGGGATGGTGGTGTGCTGAATTGGGCGATTGGGATTGACATGTATACACTGATGTGTATAAAATGGATGACTAATAAGAACCTGCAATATAAACAAACAAACAAACAAAAACAACTAATACTAAACTTTCTTTGGGTTATTTGTATGGAAATATGTTAATATAAATGTTTCAGACATTACATGAAATTTCTAAAAATCTTAAAAAAGAAAGAAAGAAATATGCCCTGCTATGCTTCAGGCTGAGGGGTTGTACAGATTGACTCGTGTTTCAGCTCTGCTGGTGGCTGTGACTCAGTGTTGAACTATGATTATATAAGTACCCGGGAACAGGTGGCAGTACATATATGCTGGAAGCCCCAGATCTCTCCCATCAGATTCAACACTAATTTTTTGGTCCTTCTTTTGGATACAACCTTCTTTGAGTTCATCTTTGGAATGGAGATGAAAGCATTACTGTGGAACAGGCAGAACAGGAATTGCCTATCAATCGGACAGAACCCAGCCCTCAAAGCAAAGCTGGAACTAGAATGTGAAATCTCTGAGCCTTGAGCCTGCGTCGCCTAGCCCTGGCTTGCTGCTCTGCTGCTCTCCTTGCCTCCCTCCCTCCCTCTCACCTGTGCGGTCCACCTTCCCTCCCAGACGGCCCAAGGTAGCTCCAACCCCACCAGGAGCCTCAGGAGGCCCCAAGAAGTGACTGTCTCCGGGGACAAGAAGTGAGTAAGTATGTGTGTGTGGATGGAGAGGAGTAGGGGCCAGAATGGTGCAGCTGGGGCAATGACCTCAACAGTATTTCTTCTTAGATCCTTCCAATCAGATTGCATGCTTCAACCTCAGCTGTCATTTCAAGGGACGGCTGTAGCTTGGATTTTAGCTTTCTCCCCATCTCCATTGCCTGACATTTTTATGGTCCAAGATTCATTTTACCTCTGGGTTTATTTCTCCCTGTGTCCCTTCACCTGTCTGAAGCTCACCTTCTTCATCCACTCCCTACAAACTACAAGAAAACAAACAAAAAAGCAAATAGGAGTCTCCTCCCTCACTTAACCATCACTGTTTCTCTACCTTTCCTTTTGCAGATTTCTCGAATGCATGAGTCTGTCCCTGCTGCCTTCACTTCTTCATCTCCCATTTGTGTCTGACTCTACAGTACAGTGAACTGCCCTCATGGCCCCCTGTGACCTTCTCATCACTCAATGCCAAGACCTTTTTTTAGCCTCATCCAATTTAAACTCTTGGCGACATGTGACATGCCAGCCAGCTGCTCCTTCTTCCAACTCTCTCTCCTCTTGGCTTCTGAGACCAGTCTCTTTACTGCTCCATCTACGCCTCAGAAACAATCACCTCCTTCTCAGTCTCTCTTGCCAGCCTCTCTTCCCTGACATGGACACCACCTATATGTGTACCTACACATATATTTGTAAGTAGGCAAGTACTGAGCGCCTGTCTTCTTCCAAAAAGGATTTAAACATGTTACAGAAATATACACTCCACTAGAGTAGCAAAAAAGGGAATGAGATGGAAGTGGTGGGGAAGGGTAAATTGTAGCCATAATAAATGAAGAATGCAAAACTTTAACCAAAAGGCACTATAAGATAATTAGTCCACCCAACAAATCTGATCATGTTACTTTCACATCAAAAAGTCCTTGATGACCCATTACTGCCCAACTCCTTAGCTTAGCCTTTCATACTTGGACACCAGTTTGCTTTTCCAGCTTATTTACTATCTCTGGGCCTTGGTCCAAGCTGATTCCTCTGCTTAGAATATACTGTGCTCAACAAACAGAAAACAAAAAGCAACCCTAAACCAACCATACTAAACTTCATTAATCATCAAGGAAATGTAAATTATAGCCACAACGTAACACTGCACACCCACGAAAATGGCTAAAAAGAAGAAGATGGGAAGTTCCAAATCAAGCCTAGTGAGAATATGGAGCAAAGTGAATTCTCCTAAACTGCTGATAGAAGTGTAAATTGGACCATAACACAGAGTATGTGCGTATCTTTCCTTACCAGGGCTCAAATTCTCCCTGGACCATCTGATGTTTAAAATCACAAAACAAATACAACATAGTAGAATGAAACTTGACAAATAACCTTCTGGAAACTACATTGTGAAGTAAATTTCAACTCTCTGCTTTATTTCCGTTTACTTCAAATGGTGAATTATTTAAAAAGAGATTTTATGTTTTCTTAATCATGTATTACAAAATGAAAGTCTTTGGGAAAAACATTTTAACAACTTAATAAATCTCTGTAAAGATTCTTTTTATATGGAATAAAACTTTATTCCATAAAAAATAGAATAGGCTGTGTTCTCCTCTTCCTCACGTTGCCCACTCAACAAACATCTACTCATTATTTAAGACAATTCCAACATCACCTCTTCTGTGAAGCCTCTCCCTGCTACTCCTGTGATAACTTATCACTCCATTTTGGTAGCAAATAGACTTCCATAAGCTTCAGTTTCTGCTTCTGGACAATGGGAATGATAATGGAACCTACTTTATTGTGAGGATTAAATGAGCCACACATGAAAAGTGCTTAATGCAGCGCTTGGCATGTGTGCATTTACTAGATGTTGACAACTAGGTATTTTACCCTTTTTGTAAGTGGAGAAGACGATAACCAAGGAGACTAAGCTATTTTCTTAAGCTAATTCGGATCTCAATGATAGAATTTAGAATAAGCCCCTGATTCCTCTTGCCTGGGCCACAGTCTATTCTATCCTTGCCCATATAGTCTCTCAAATGTTGCTCTTCATCAGTACCTGGCTGTTCTTCTCTTGCAAATCTTTTCTACCCTGAATGTCAGTCTCTTCAAATTTAGACACTACTAGCTCAAGTGACTTTATCTGCTCAAGTGTGAGTATGGGCGCTGTTCAGTTCTAATCCTGTTGCCTTAGTCTTGCTGAGAACACTGTCTCTGTAATTCACTGCTGAAACGGTCTGGTCTCAGTGTGCCCTGGGATTGCCGAATGGATTCAGAAGTCAAGGAGAAGGCACCCCAGTGCCAGTGGTCAGCCAGGTACAGGGGCAACCAGACCCAGCCACGCAAGGCATTTGCTGGCCCTTGGTGCCAGGAAAGCCTGGGTGACCTAACGTCTGGCTTGGGGGCCAGGGGTGGGTTCTCAAGGGCCACCTCCTCAGCAGCCCTCTGACTGTGGGCATGTGGCAGTGCATGCACATTTGTACTTGTGTGTATCTCTCTGTGTGTAAGTCTTTCTTGTATTCAGGGACCTTGTTGTTCCCCTGGGGGGATCTCATAATAATTATACCAATACTAAGTGGAAGTGGTATCCATGCATATGCAGAGAGAGGAAATAGGAGGCTCAGCGAGGCCAAATGCTTCACACAGTCACTTGGCTCCTAAGTTGTCATATGTGATCTACCTCACCCTGAGCCCAGGTTGTTTCTTGCATGCTTTATGCCCCTTTCAGAAAAGTAGAGGAACACATGAAGGTCCTTGTATAACCACGTAAGACACCCTACAAGGGCTACCCTGCACATGCAGAAGGCTCCCAGTAAACATTCTTGGGGTGATCTGTATGTGGAGGTACCCTGAGGAGGGGGATCACAGGCCCTGGAGAGCAGGAATTGAGCATTACATTTGGAAGAGTAGGCTTAGTAAGCACACAGGGAGCAGCGTGTTGGTGCTGAGAGGCTGGGAGCCAGCTCTGGGATCTTAGGCAGGTTTCTCCCAGTTTCTCCATCTCATATGAGAGGTTGGTGGAGATGACTTTGTGGTTCCTTTCTTTAATGAGAGGTTTTCATGTGGTGTTGAACCTCTCCCCTGAGATGAGGATTATTAAAAACTTACTGTGAGCACACAGTGTCTTACCTGTGTGTGGAGCTTCACTAACATTTTCCACCGCTCTTTTGAACTTGGAAGTGCATTTCAGCTTATTTTACATGGCACAGTTTTTTTCATATTACATGGTAATGGAGTAATGAATTTTTATGGCAACTTGAGGGAGAACCCCTATTGCTTTCACGGCAGACATTTTACCCGCCTACAGGCCTCAAGGAGCAAAACACATAGACAGTGTCCATCAAGGGGACAGGCAAGGACAGACCTGGAGAGAAATGTGTGGTCAGCAGGCACTGAAGGCTCCAGGGGGTCGCAGTCAGAGAGGACAGCCTGGAGAGCCAGCACAAGTGGGTGGCCTGCCACTGGGTCTGGTCTGGCCCACACAGTGTTTTAAAGAAATTCAAAATAGTTGCTAAAATTGAAAATTGGGATATTTCACATTAAAAGTCAGTGTTCTGGGGGCTTCCCTGGTGGCACAGTGGTTGAGAGTCTGCCTGCCGATGCAGGGGACACGGGTTCGTGCCCCGGTCCGGGAGGATCCCACATGCCGCGGAGCGTCTGGGCCCGTGAGCCATGGCCGCTGAGCCTGCGCGTCCGGAGCCTGTGCTCTGCCACGGGAGAGGCCACAACAGGGAGAGGCCCGCGTACAGCAAAAAAAAAAAAAAAAAAAAAAGTCAGCGTTCTGGGCTTCTCTTGAAAGATGGGAAGGGGCTTTAACCCTGTGTTCCTACTTGGCCACATTTTGCCCGATGCAAAAGGGGGCCACACTGTCCAGTCCAGCCCAGGGCCTGCTCCATGTGCTTCCCTCTTCCCTGTCACCTGCATTTGTGGGCAGCTTACCCAAGTACTCAGCCCACTGTGTCCATCTGTATGGGAGCTAAGTCATGATCAACAAACTTATGGGCAATTAAATTTCCCCAATGTGACAGCAATCTGACCCAGTATTAGTTGTACCATGGATGAGCTGCCAAAAGATGTGAGATTTTGTACATATTGGTGGATCTTATTTTCCAGAGCTGACTATGAATGCAGACCCTCTAGGCTGGGATCACTTGTTGCATGCCAGGCACTGCTCTAAGTATTTTAACTGCCACAACCACCTCCTGCATGAGGTAGCTACTAATATCCCACTCTCACACATGGAGAAACTGAGGCACAAAAAGGTGAAGCAACTTGCTCTGTGTCCAGAAAATAGCAGAGCTGGGATGGGAACCCTGGCAGTCAGACCCCAGAGAGCATCCTCCCACCCACCCTGTTCCCCATCTTTCCCAGCCACCTCAGACTTCTCCATGTCTGTCTTCTCATTTGTGAGAGGCCTGCCAGTCATCCCGGCCTCACAGGGAGCAAATGAGATCATGTGTGAGAAAGCACTTGGTAAATTGCAACATGCTCTATAAATGTTAGTTGTTACTAGTAATTACTATAACTTGCAGGTCAGGAGTCAAGCCATCAGCCTGTGACTGGGGCTACCAGCTTGTCAGTCTCTCTCCAGCTATGACTCTGTGGCCTCTAGATGGGGAGGGAGTGTCATTAGCCCTGATTCTTGACATTCCAACATGGTGTGAACAAGGGATCAATCATAGGAGACCCGGCAGGGTTGTAGCTGAGGTGTGGAGCCAGTTTTCAAAGGCACAGACTAGTTAATTTCAACATTCCCTCCTCCTGCCACGGAGGTAAGCCCACCCACAGACACTGCTTTGTTGGGAGGTCCAAGCTCAGCCAATGCCAGGGAGAACTGGAGGGTTCGCCACCCTCTCCCTAAGCAGTTCCCAAGGCATCCACGTACAAGGCATGCAGCTGGTGGACTGCACACAGATAACGACCAAGGGAGTAAGTGGGCACTGAAATCCAACTCATGTTTTGTTCACAAGTTGTGAGTCCTGTTGTGGGCTGCACCTGGAGGAGAGAGACGCGTTTTTCTCTTCATGCAAAGGTGCCATCTGAGTGCCTCTGGTGTGTCTACCCAAATGGTCTTCCCAGAGAGGCATCATTTTCAGTTCATATGAGGACCCCATGTGGTCTAGAGGGGGCCCTGGTTGTGTACCCTTAAAAGACAGATGACAGATTCCTTTGCTGCCCAGGAGCTCAACCCCTATCTCCAGCTTCCAATTCTCCTCCTCCTCTGGGCCCATGGTTTCCCTCCCTGTCAGGCTCACCCCATGCATATTCTCTTATGACTCCCCATCCCCTGCCCTCCCCCATCTGATCCAAGACAAGGAGATCCAGGGCCAGCTCCCAAGATCCAAGGTCGTAACCCCATTTGCCTCACCTTTGTTCTCTTTTCCTGGGTTCCTTTTCTGGTAACCTCTAGGACTCCTGCCTCCCTGCCTATACTTTCCAGTTACCCAGCCCCAAGACTGGAGAATTCTCCTAAATCCGAAGCTCAGCTACAGATTCCTGACTGTGTATAACCTGTCTGACCAGACTTCCAAATGTGGCTCTCTTGATATTGCCTGCATCCGCCTACCTGTGAGGTTAACCCCTGCTTTGTCCCACACGATTCACAGTCTGCTTCCACCAGAGCTGGAGACTACCCAAGACAGTGACACCCAACCTTGTCTGCCTGGCTGAGCATGTGGGATCAGGTTGGGTCAGAGGGTCACTTCCTGCAGCACCCATCCCACCCCAATGGTGAAGTTGCGCTGGTTCAGACCTTCCCTCCTGGACTGTCCTATGAGTAAATAAAGTGTCACGCTCAGACAAGTCCAGAGTGATGATCCAGTGGAGCAGTGGCTCTTTACCTGTGTCTGCCCAGTGCCCTGAGGAATCCACACATGGCATCAACACACAGGAGGTGCTCAGTAAATAGTTACTGAACCTTTTTGGCTGCCAATACTGTAGCCATTCTTACCTGGAAGATGTTTCAGAATTTCTGCAGGTGGGTGTGGTGGTGCGTGGAGGGAATGTAAAAATTCTCCCCTCTTCCTACTGAGAATCACAAATGCCCCCCTGTACCCTCTTAAAGCCATGTCCTCTTGGAATCACTGCACTGCAGTTTCTTTGTTGACTTTAGCTCAGATGTAACAAGCTCTAGATATGAGAAGGAGTAGGTTCCTCTGTTTCCAACTTTCTGCTTTCTGTACCATCTCCAGTAGTATATGTTTTTATTCCTGTTAGCTTGGCTCCCTGCCTTCGCTCAGCAGATGGTTATGGGGGACTGAGGTGTTTGTACCCCAAACTTGTCACAAGCTTGGGCTGGCTCTTAAGCCCCCAACATTGAGCGGAACTGGATTGGAGACCCAACATTCCTCATCTTCCTCCCTTCAGACCCAAGCTGGCCGAGGACCCCAAGGGCAGTGGTCTTCAGAAGGGTGCCCCATTCCATGCTGCCAGAGGCTGGGGGAAACCCCCCTGAGATGTGATGACCCCCGTCTCCAACTCAGGAGTGCCCAGTGCCAGTCACTGGAACCGAAAGTCAAGCTTGGGGATGTCAGGGGTGTTGGCTCGAACACCTCCTAGGCTCTCCCCTTACCCACAGGGGCAGACAGAAACAAGACTCATTATCCCTGTTAATGCTCTGGTCTGGGAAGTGACAGGGCACATAAGAGGTCCAACCCAGATGAGAAGCCAGAAATCCTGTCGCCCAGTGTCCCCCCTCTCCAAGGCTTTAGAGGGGTCACTCTGGGTCTCCTCTCGCAGTTGGGCTTTCTCCGGTGACCGCAGTGGTTCAGGGTTGTGCAAGTCTCCCCACTCCCGCCCATACCCATGTCCTGCTCAGCCTGGCAGGGCCCTGACTCATGGCCACGTAATTGGGCAACCAGTTTTTGGAGACTGACCATGGCAAGAGGAGGGGTGAGCATACCTCAGGGCTGACTGGGAACATCCACAGGTGCTCACCCAGGTGGGTGTTTGCATGAAATAAGAGACTATAGATTATGCTGTCTTTTTCCTCTTACTCCCCTGATCCACCCCCTCCCCCACCCTCTGGAACCCAGGGCCCACATGCTGCTGTCCCTTTCTCCCCAGTGGTCAGATCTTCTACCCAGGGCAGTGCTTGGTACTGAAGACGGTATGTCTGATTCTCCTCTCATCCGCTCCCTCACTAGACCCCCACCCTTCCGTGAACCCCTTTACTCTGAGCGTCTCACCTCTTCCTGAGCCCCTCCTCTCCATGCCCTTATCCTTCCATGTGTCCCTCGCACACCCATGCATGCGCATACACACACACACACACACACGCGCGTGTGTGGACACCTTTTTTGGTGTCCTGATTTATTTCCTCTCAGGTAGCTGCTGGGTTGGAAAGGCATTGATAAACTAGGTCACTCTACCTAAGGAAGAAAATCGCTGTTGTATACCATTATCATTCCCAGCAACATCTGCATCCCCTAACTGTAAAAATCGAAAAAGCTCTACACTGATAGGATCTCCTTCATTAGCAATAGGTCAGTGGGGGGAAAATTTCGCAGTTAGAGGAGCCTTCCTATTCACTATCAAATCATGCTTTGCAGCAAGGGAATTACCCAAATTGCCTAAGAGTGGCCTTTTGTTCCCTTCACTTGGTCCCATCTCTCCAGGCTTCTAAAACCCTGAGCACAGCAATGTGTGTGTTCAAACTGGTTCCTATTGCAATTTTGGCTAATGTGTGTTTGAAGTCTGGTAAAATTTTCAGTATATTCCCCCGTTTGTTGAAATTGGTGTATCTCCAACTCTGCCTTTTCAGTCAGATGCTCTCAATCTGACTGTTTAACAAGATTGTGGGTGAGAAAGAAAAAAGAAGGGAAGGGCTTCCCTGGCAGTGCAGTGGTTAAGAATCTGCCTGCTAATGCAAGGGACATGGGTTTGAGACCTGGCCTGGGAAGATATCACATGCTGCGGAGGAACTAAGCCCGTGTGCCACAAGTACTGAGTCTGAGCTCTAGAGCCCACAAGACACAACTACTGAGCCCACGTGCCACAACTACTGAAGCCCACGTGCCTAGAGCCCGTGCTTCACAACAAGAGAAGCCACGACAATGAGAATCCTGCACACCGCAACGAAGAATAACCCCTGCTCACTGCAGCTAGAGGAAGCCCGCGCACAGCAACGAAGACCCAACACAGCCAAAAATAAATAAATTAATTAATTAAAAAAAAAAAAGAAGGGAAAAGCAACACTTTTCTGTAAGCTTAATAATGTTTTAACATGAAGTTGACTAAGAAAGGGCTATAAAACACTTTAAATGGATGTATACATAAATGTCTCAGAGAATCTGGCAAATTCTTATAAATGAATTAGATTATTACTCTGTCATGAACTGTAAATGTAATACAGCTACAGACAGAAAAACTGGGGCTGTTGCTCTGGAATGTTTGATATACACAAATGATCTGAACATATGTACCTAACCATGTTATGATAGAAACAGTAAAGGATTGCTAATATATAATTTTTACTACTGTTCTGCTTCTGTTTTACTTGGGAAAAAATTGAGATTTTGCCAAAGGATGACTTATACTGCAAGATTCCTGAATGGGATGTGAATGAGGAACTACAGCTGGGATGCCTGAAGGTGGTGGGAGGCCCAGCACCTAGATGCAACAGTGCCTGTTCCTCCCACCCAGGAGGTCAGCTCAGCCTGTGCAGAAGCCTGTCAGTTTGGATATTTGTCGACATTTGTGATTTGATGCTTAGAAAAGTCGGAGACTGTCATGAAAGACACATAGGAGCCTGGACACTACCCAGGCTGTTGGACCGGCAGTTGCCCAATTGCAGGGCCCAGTGTATTTTCTGGGTCATTTTTGATGTTTGGGCTGGGATGTTAGAGGCAGTCAGTATATGGATAAGAGTGCAGATTCTGGAGCTTTGCTCGGAATAAGATTTTAGGTCTACTACTTGCTAGTTGTGTGAACTTGGGCAAGTTACTTAAGCATTCCAATCCGGATTTCCTTACCTGTGCAGTGAGATAATAATGTTGCTATGAGGAGTAAGGGAATTAATATCACTTAGAAGAGTGCCCAGCACATAGTAGCCCACTTAACAAGCATTAGATTTTTTATTACTTTTACTATTTAGAGAAAGTTCTCAGAAATTGCATTGGACAGCTAGTAAAAGACTGTAGGTAACTGTGATATGATAATATGAGCTTTATTGTTATTATTATTTGGTGAAAGAAGTCTGGAGTTATGAAGTCCAAAATTAGTATGAAGAACCCATACCAGTCACTCTATCCATCTGCTCTGCCATCCATAGTGCATGGCTTCCATCTCTAGGTTATTCATGGTCTAATGGAGCTGCTGAAGATCCAGCTATCACGTAAGTGTTCCAGGCAGAAAGCAGGAGGAAGTGTGGAAGAACAAAAAGAGAGGAGTAATCGCCAGTTGCCTCTCCCCCTTTAGGCAGTATTTTCCTGTGAACTGCCCGCACAACAGCTTCTACTTCCATTTCCTTAGGTAAAATAATGTGGCCATAAGGTTAAAAAAAAATTTATCTATTTTCTTTCTTCTTTTTTTTTTTTAGCTGCATTGCATCTTTATTGCAGTGCGTGGGCTTCTCTCTAGTTGTGACGTGTGGGCTCCAGGGCATGTGAGCTCTGTAGTTGTGGCAGGTAGGCTCCAGAGTGCATGGGCTCTGTAGTTTGCGGGCACCTGGGCTCTCTCATTGAGGTGCACAAGCTCACTAGTTGTGGCACACAGGCTTAGTTGCCCCATGTCATGTGGGATCTTAGTTCCGTGACCAGGGATCAAACCCATGTTCCCTGCATTGCAAGGTGGATTCTTTACCACCAGGACCACCAGGGAAGTCCCGTCATATGGTTTTAAAGGGGCTCAAAAATGTAGTCACTCTAAATAAAAGTGGGGTTGTGTTACTCAGCAAGAAGAGGAGAGTAGTACTGGCTGGGTAGACAAGCAGTAGTTGTTGCCTAGTTACATCCAACACAAGAAGGTTGTACTGTTAGATAGCCTTGATTGGTAATTTTTATATGTTGAGAATTTGGAAAACGCTAAGTGAGGTGAAAATTGTCTATAGATGTATGAAGGCCACTGATGAATCTGTAATCAGGTGCAGAAATTAATATGACTTTTTAATACTTTTATGAATTCTTTTGACAACTGATCTGATCTGTTTGGTAAGCGTTAAAAACAATTGCTGAGGGGAATTTTGGATTAACAGCCCTAGTACGGCATCTCTTACATTTTCAATAAAGTATCTATGAAGCCATGACAGGGAGTAATATTGGAGAAAGCTTATACCCACCCCAGAAATAAAATCTAATGGGCTGAGCAGAAACTCAAAATTTCAAAGGAATCTTTAACATAGACAAATGAAGGTTAAGACAAACCTTCATGTCATTTGGATCATGAAACAGAGCATACCTGAAGAACATAACTCTTCAGACCTCCACACTGTTTACCTCTTGACTCAGAGACCCAGCTGACTCTCCACTGTGGGGTTCTGTGAGGTAATAAAGGTTGATTCTCATCCTCTCTCCTTGTTAACTTTCTGCATACATTTAAAGACAGAAATTCCCCAGAAGTTAACTAAGCAGTAAGTAGTGGGATGGTGTGTGTGTGTGTGTGTGTGTGTGTGTGTGTGTGTATGTATGTGGACACACTGGGGTGGAGGGATGGCTGCAGTGCCTACATTCTGGGGGGATATAATCCCTACAAGTAAATAGCTATTAGAATTGGCATTGAGAGAAAGAGCTCTGTTGGAACCAATCAGAACTGTAGCTTTTCAAGAATCACAGTGGTTAGAGTATCATGTGTAGGGTTTAAATGGATGAACGTCTACTGGAAATCAGAACTGGGCTGGATGTTAGTACCCCAACCTGTCCCTCAGCCACGGAACTGAGAATGGAGTTCAACCTTCACACAAATAGAAATGGAGCCAGGGGAAATCTACACACATTATCTGTTGTTAAATATCAAGTTTAAATAGCATTTCCCTTTAAAAAATAATATAAATATGACTGAGAGACAACATAGCATCAATACTTTGGATCCAGATGGTCTGTGTTCAAATTCTGACTCCACCATTTCTAGTTCTGTGACCTTGGGCAAGTTACCTAACCTTGGTGTCTCAGCACTCACATCTATAAAATGAGGTTAATAATGCTTCTTCATTGTTGTTGTGCGGATTGCATGAGTCAATATATGAGAAATGTTTAGGATAGTACACAGTAGGCACTCAATAAATGTGACCTATATTATAATGGTGAAGGTTATGATTAAAGAGAAAAATAATTTAATATAGAACCTGTAAGTAAATTACAGAAACAAGGGAAAGGAAATAGCTGGCTGGAGAGTCAGAAGTCAAATACATCTTCAGAAGTAATGTACTGCAAGCTTCAAAAGAAAATTTCAGGAAGATCTTTTGTATGCTTGGTAGAGTAAAAGAAGATGTGGTCTTTATAAAACAGGACAGAAACATGCAAAGAGAGAGACAACAAAATATAAAAATGTATGTTGAGCCAATAAAGAACAGAACTGATAACATAGAAGATGAAAGCAGGAATCTGTGGAGAACAAGCATGAGAAGTACTTCCAGAATGCAGAGGAAAAGAGAAAAAAAATCATGTGGGAGAATACGATGGATATAGAGAACAGAAAACTGAGACATGACATAAACAATTGACTCTGAAGAAGAGAACAGAAAAAATGGACAGAATACTTCACTATGAAATAAAAGAATATCTTCTGACTGCCAGAAAGAGCTTTCTATGTTGATTAAAATGATTTGCTCCTTCCATACCAAATCAATGAAAAGAGACTCACATTTAGGCACACACAGGCAAAATATGTAAAGCATCCAGGCCAAGGAGGCATGCTTAAAAATTAGATTGGCTATACACATCACCTCTGTAGTACTAAACACCAAGAAAGACAAAAGCATGACAGTCTGCCAATCATGTTATTTTCTATCTGGAAAATGTTAACAGAAGCCACAGGAAAAAATTTTCCAGAAATAATAACCAAGTTCAGCACCATGATCAGTTTTTAAGCTCCTATGCAAAAGTAACAATTTTTAAATTTTCCAACAATAAGCAGTTTTCTGAAGTGCTTGCCTGTCATGGAGGGGGTGGCTAGGAGGCTGAGTGACATCTTTTACAGTCTTGTGGGGCTAAAGCACAAGGCCTGAAGTCCAGGACCCACCAAAAGGGAAGCCTGATGAACTCTCCTCCCTGAGACCTCGAAGGGATGTCTGCACCCTATGAGTAAGGTTGAACTAGGCATAAATAGGCCTTCAGCGGGATTGCAACTCAGCTTTAAGTATTCAGTCTCTGAAATTGGGTGATCCCAGGTTGTTAGTGCTTCTAGGCACATGGCAAAAGTAACATAAACTCAATCTAGGAAAAGATATAAAAGTTCGATTCACTAGGAAGATGTTACAATGCTAAATATGTATGCACCTAATAATATTTTAAAATATTTTGAGCTGAATAATAATAAAAATATTATATGAACATCCAATGTTGTGCAATGCAGATAAAGCTGTGCCTAGAGGGAAATTTACATATAAATATATTAAAATAATAGATAATATGTATAATATAAATACAGATATTTATAACATTATGTTTATGTAAATTTATATATTTAATGTAAATAAATACAATAAACACATACATAATTAATATAAAATTGATTAATTTAACATACAAACTTACATATATGTAAACAAGAATAATATGGTAGAAACTACTCTAGCTAGCAGTATCAAGATTTATTAAAAACTATAGTAATTAAGACTTTGTGGTATTGACTCAAGGATGAACAAATGTATCAATGAGTTAGATATATGGACCCTTGATTATGTCAAAGGTGGCACTGTAGAGCAGTTGGAAAAGGAAAGTTTTTTCAGTGAATGTTTTGGGATATTGGAATACCCATTAGGAAAAAGGTGAAAATTAATTTCTGCCTCAAATACACAAAAATAAAATTCAGGTAAACTATCATTTTAAAGAAAGGCAAAACAATAAAATGACAGTATAAAAGAATATCTTCATGATCTTAGAATAAGGAAAGACTTCTTAAACAGAACATAAAAAAACACTAATCATAAAGGAGAAGGTTCATATATACTAATACATTAAAATAAAAAACTTATGTTCACCAAAAATGACATTAAGAAAGTAAAAAAGAAATCCATAGAAGGAGAATATGCAACACATATGACTGACAGAGGGCTTATATCACTTTGAATATACATAGGATATGTAACAATACATATAAAGATCCTGGGTTCATAGGATCATAGGGTAGGTATACCTTCAACTTTGGTAAATAATGACAACAGTTTTCCAAAATAAGTACTCAATTATACACTAAAGTGCAGTAGCTGGAGAAAAAGTTACTAGAAATAGGGTTACATTGCAAACCAAGCTTAGTTAGAAATCCTGAGATTAGAGGAAAGCAACTAGAGAAGACCTGGAAAACAATGAAGAGGAGATGGCAGTGGTACAGCATGAGATAGGAATGAGGAAATTTAATACAGTGAAATGGAAATAAAGGTTAAAAAGAAGTAAAGAGAAAATAGTAGATGTAGAAAACAGTCAAAGGAGATCCAACATAGGCATAATTGGTTTTCCTGAAAAAGAAAATCAAAACAAGGTAAAGAAAAAATATTTAAAATATAATAGAAGAAAAACAGGTGGTTTCTTTTTTTTTTAAATTAGTGTTCACAGAATGAACTTTAATCAGATGGGATTTAAAAAAAATATTTATTTGGCTGCACCAGGTCTTAGTTGGGGCACTTGGGATCTTTGTTGCCGCATGCCAGATCTTCATTGCAGCATGCAAATCTTTAGTTGTGGCATATGGGATCTTTTAGCTGCAGCATGTGGACTCTTAGTTGTGGTATGTGGGATCTAGTTCCCTGCCCAGGGATCGAACCCGGGCCTCCTGCATTGGGAGTGCAGAGTCTTACCCACTGGACCACCAGGGAAGTCCCTATTTTCTTTTTTTTAAATTGAAGTATAGTTGATGTACAATATTATACAAGTTTCAGGTGTAAAATATGGTGATTCACAATTTTTAAAGGTTATATTCCATTTATAGTTATTTTAAATATTGACTATATTCTCTGTGTTTTACAATATATCCCATCCTTGTAGCTTATTTTATACATAATAGTTTGTACCTCTTATATTACCCCTCCCCCTTCTCTCTCCCCACTGGTAACCACTAGGTTGTTCTCTATGTCAAACAGGTGGTTTCTGATAAAGTTAAATATACACTTACCATATGATACAGCAATTCCATCCACTCCTAGATATTTACCAGAATAAATGAAAACATATGCCCACATAAAGACTTATATATGAATGCTTATAACAGATATAGGAATTTGACAAAATAATTCCATATTTCATTCAAAAGAATAGATTTAAAGATAATATGATTTTCAAAGTGAAAATGAAAGAACTTTCACTATTAGCATTTTAAACATATTTTTAAACTACAGTTTTGTTTGTTTTGTTTGTTTTGTTTTTGCGGTACGCGGGCCTCTCACTGTTGTGGCCTCTCCCGTTGTGGAGCACAGGCTCCGGACACGCAGGCTCAGCGGCCATAGCTCACGGGCCCAACCGCTCTGTGGCACGTGGGATCTTCCCGGACCAGGGCACGAACCCGTGTCCCCTGCATCGGCAGGTGGACTCTCAACCACTGCGCCACCAGGGAAGCCCAAAACTACAGTTTTTTTAAAAAAGTATGATACTGTTGTAGAAATAGTCCAGCAGATTAGTAGAACAAAATAGACAGCCTATAATATGTGTGTATGTGTTTTGTTAAATTGAAGTATAGTTAACTTGTGATATTAGTTTCGGGTGTGCAACATAGTAATTTGATATTTTCATAGATTATACTCCATTTAAAGTTATTTAAAAATATTGCTTATATTCCCTGTGTTGTACAGTGCACCCTTGTAACTTATCTATATTATACCTAGTAGTTTGTACCTCTTAATCCTCCCCCATTTTGCTCCTCCCTTTTACCTGACAAGATTAATTAATATGGGTTAGGGTTAAGGTTGGGATGTGAAATGAAGAAATAGAAGTTATGCTTTGGGGTATGAGAATTTAAACATTGTACAAGGAGACATTTTCAGTTACAATTTGACCCGTAACAAATGGAAAGTCTCTAAATGAACTCATCTTTGTACCTGGCTGCTTGAAGAACTCTTCGGAACTGTTCCTCCATTAATGAATCACAAACAAGTGCCTTGTGATAAGGTGCAGGTCTCAGGGATCCAGATCATAATCTCACATCTAGAATGTAAGAGCAAGAAAATGTAAAGACGCTTTTGGAAGGAGTTGCTAAAGAAGTAACATGCAAAAGTTGGGAATTTGATTGTCTTAATAGCAAGGTTTCAGCTTTATCTTGATGGCATGCTCAAATCTATAGTAAGGGCCAACGAACCTCTCTGCCAAACCTTTCACATACACATTGGAGTGGAGAAAGGAAGAGCAGGAGGAAGAGGAAGAAGAGGAGGAAAAGAGGAGCTTTGATATGGGTCAAAGTCAAGGAAACAATTGGGCCACAATGGTAGTATCAGTAAAGGTTTAGGTTTTTCTGCATTAGTTCCTTTTTCCTGTTGTTATTTTTTAGATTTTTTCTTTTGGGACCTCTTGGCTCTTGGTCCACTTCCTTTAGAGCAGCTGGTTTAATGATGGACTCTCTGCCCTGGGGTGGGCCTTGGCTGGCTCTGTTCTGGAAGTTAGAAAAAAACACTACTTGGTCAAGATTAAGTCTGGGTCAGGATTAAGTTTTGCCCTGGATTTAGTCTGGGCTTTGGACTATGAGGTTCCAAAGCTTTTTTATGGCTATGAATGTCCTGACTGAGTTCACAAAGTTTAGGAAATCCATGTGGGAATTAGGGGCCAAAATCCTCTGGTGATAAACATTATATTTGTTTATTTTCTCAGAAACTTATGGAAGGATGAGCAGCTGACCATACATTTGGAGATTTGGTGTTATAGGAATCTCTCTCTTACTTTCTACTGGGAAAGATAGAGAGATGAGATATCATCTATTTTTAGCAGCAGCAACAAAGATAACTTTCAGCAAACTATTTTGGTCATATAGTGTTAATCTTTCCCAGTTGAGGGTGTGGAGAAAAGGGAACCCTCTTGCACTGTTGGTGAGAACGTAAATTGACACAGCTACTGTGGAGAACTGTATGGAGGTTCCTTAAAAAACTAAAAATAGAACTACCATACGACCCAGCGATCCCACTACTGGGCATATACCCTGAGAAAACCATAATTCAAAAAGAGTCATGTACCAAAATATTCATTGCAGCTCTATTTACAATAGCCAGGACATGGAAGCAACCTAAGTGTCCATCAACAGATGAATTGATAAAGAAGATGTGGCACATATATACAATGGAATATTACTCAGCCATAAAAAGAAACAACATTGAGTTATTTGTAGTGAGGTGGATGGACCTAGAGTCTGTCATAAAGAGTGAAGTAAGTCAGAAAGAGAAGAACAAATACTGTATGCTAACACATATATATGGAATCTAAAAGAAAAAAAAATGGTCATGAAGAACCTAAGGGCAGGACGGAAATAAAGACTCAGACCTACTAGAGAATGGACTTGAGGACATGGGGAAAGGTAAGGGTAAGTTGTGACAAAGTCAGAGAGAGGCATGGACATATAAACACTACCAAACGTAAGGTAGATAGCTAGTAGGAAGCAGCTGCATAGCACAGGGAGATCAGCTCGGTGCTTTGTGACCACCTAGAGGGGTGGGATAGGGAGGATGGGAGGGAGGGAGATGAAAGAGGGAAGAGACAGGGGGATATATGTATATGCATAACTGATTCACTTTGTTATAAAGCAGAAAATAACACACCCTTGTAAGGCAATTATACTCCAATAAATATGTTAAAAAAAAGATAGAGAGGATTACTTGAGGGAAAGGATCAAGAAATTGATCCTCTTGAAGAAATATGACAGAGGGAAACCAATACTTGGTGACAGCATACCAGACAGCTGAATTGACTTTAAGAACACACAAGTGAGTCCAGATAGTAAAAAAAATACCTAAATCTCTATGAAGATACTTGATACATGGGCATCTTCAGGCTCTCATGTATGACTTTTTGGGGAAGCTGATGGTCATGGCATATATGATGGAAAATAACCCTGAAAGCACAGAGAAGCTGATGATCACAGGCTATAAAGTGATCAATTGGAGAGAGAAAAATTGATCTGCTCTGGTGAACAAAGTGTATATAGAAGGGAAAGGAACATCCACATAGTTCTTATAATTATTCCTTCTCTCTCCTGCACCATCAGTTTCTCTTTCTATACAGCAATTCTCCCAATGTCATACAAGCATGCCATAGTGTATATTTCATGTTAAAAACAAAAACGAAAACAAAATCCTCTTCCAGTCATTCTTTATCACATTGGTATGTTCAGTTTCTTTAAAGCACTTATTACCTGAATGGTCTTATGTATGTATTTGTGTTTTTATTATTTGCTCTCCTAATCTAGGAAATAAGCTCCATGAAGGGAGGGATCTTGTCTTTCTTGTTCACTGTTTTTTTCATCAGAGTCCTAGAATAATAGTATTTGGCACATAGCTAGGGCTCAATAAATGCTTATTTACTGACTACAAGAAGTTGAGTGGCATGAAAACATGGGATATAATTTCCAAGGTAAAAATAGATTTCTTTCAAAGGTAAAATACTTTACAAGGACAGAGACAATGGGCTGAACTGTAACCCTAGGAATAATAGGAAAGGCAATTCCATAATCTAGTTGGCTGTAGAACAAGTATGGCAAACACGTGGTGTACATTTTGCCACTTCCCCATTCTGATTTCAAGATAGATATCATTAACCTATCACAGTTCTTTTTCTTACGGAGTGTCTACTGCCTCTCTGATTAATGAATCCATAGTTCAAATGGAAGGATGAGATTTTCACCTAGAAAAACAGGGTTGAGGGAAGACCTTATTAATATGGAAGACCAAAATCCTTCTATAAATAATGCTGCCTGATTATCAACTCTAGAATGAGAAAAAGGAAAAGAAAGAAATAGTTGCATGCCTTTGCTTTTTTCCTTCCTAAACAAACCAAATGACACCACAGTTCAACCACACCACACACACTAATCAAAGGCACCAATTAGAGAGCTCATCATTTAGCCAGGGGCAGATGCCAAAACCAAGCCAAGAAAACCTGCCTGGTGACATCCAAAAGCACTGGACAGAGGTAGGCCCCACTGGCTATGACTGGTAGCTGTAACTCACCTACTTGAAGAACTGCTGGCTCCAGCGAAGTGCCTGGATAGAACAGTAAGAATGAAAGGAAATCATGGGTGAGACTCAGAATGGGCAACTCTTAGCCAGTTTCTGAATGTTTTTATTTGGGGAAGGAGGCAAATGGGGTAGGGACAGCAGCTGGGCTGTTGCCTTTCATTAAAGTGCGGGTGGACCCAACACTTAAATTGTAAATCTGGGACTTCCTGCAACAAAAAAGGGCCAACAAGTATTTAAAGCCTTCAATGGCCTGCATGGGGGTAAATGTCAAGAAGCAGAGAGTCCCTCCCATGGTTCTGTCTCCTCCCCCACCACATACCCAAAGCACTGCCCTATATTACACAACTGGCACTGGAGTGCCTCCAGAACAGAACATTGCTCGTGGCCAGCAGGGGGGAACACTTTGGCCAAGAGACAGAATTCTGCCCAACGGAAGTGATCTGAAGGAACACTGAAGAAATCTTTTCAAGATAGTTAACATGTCCAGCAAACAAACAAGAAAAATTATAGAGAATAGAAGCAAACTCTCCATTTGCTTAATTCCCTCCTCTTGTCCCTGCTCTTGACCTCACGATACAGTGATGGGGCCCTGAGATGACCTTCCAAGAGAGGCTAGGCAAAGGGCTCGGTTAGACCTTGCTGAGACTCTGCCCTCTCCCTCCAGTGGGCCTCTCTGTGGATGAATCATCTGAGGTAGGACCACCAGGAGAATAGATTTGTATGTCTCCTCTGGAGTGGCGCTGGATTCACTAAAGAGAAGAAGGTAGAAGTAGGGTGAGATATCACGAGGGATCTGTTTGCTCAGGGGAATCCATGTGGGAAATAAATCACACCTTGGGTGTGCAATGGACTAGGAATAACAATTTCCAGGTGTGTCTTCTTGCCTGGATCATTTCCCACTTGTCCTCCACCCTCACCTTCTGGGCCTTCTTCTCCACTTCTCATTCCTCTGTGCCCTTTATTACTTCAGGTGTCCTTATTCTTCCAGAAGCAATTTTCTGTCCCCAATTCATCCTACATTCATCACATCATCTTTTTCCACACCCAAACTGCTTGGGCCACATTGTCTACACTGACTACCTCTTTTTAACATCCAGATTTCCAGACACTGTACAAGGCAATTTATAGACATCACTGCATTTAGTCCTCCCAAAAATCCAACAACACCTCAATGAGCTAGCTATTATTTACCTCATGTTAGGAAGCTCAGAGATGTTTAACTTTCTCATGGTCCAAACCAATAGGTGATAAGAGTTGGCATTCAAACCTAGGAGTGTCTGCTCTTAACCTCTTTCTTGTGTTTTCTGAAGTATGTCATTTAGAAGATAAGTATCTAGTGAGATTTAAATAGGAATGCTGTAAAGGAATTTGAAAATTTTATGCTTTGAAAATAAACATTGTGTACTTTTTTTTGAATTTTATTTAATTTATATTTTTATACAACAGGTTCTTATTAGTCATCCATTTTATACACATCAGTGTATACATGTCAATCCCAACCTCCCAATTCATCACATCACCATGTACTTTGTCTCGTTATCATGAAAAAAAAATCTGCCTCTAAAAATAGTGTCATATCTTACACTACTAGTATTTCCTGATGGGGATGCTGTTGACCTAGAGTTAGAAACTGTATGATGTTTTTTGTATCCCTGGACCCTGCCAGCTAAATGTCAGAGGGGTCATTAGTCAATTTGCAACTAAGAGGCTCCCCTATATCCAAGTGTTCCCTGGGAATATGAATGTTACTGCCTCCAGTAGAGGATAACTGATCCTAGGCTATAATTACCATGAAGTCAGGGTCTGTGTCTTTTTACTTATCATTGCATCCCTAGCATCTGGCTCATTGTAGGCCTTTAGTAGACATCAGGAAGCCACCTAATGCATAAATGTGTGCTGATTAATAGATGGGCAGCATTTAGCCATGATGTAGGATGTTATCTAATCTGATCTCGCTGTATATCTGGTCTATATAATCTCAGCATGCCTATGATATTATTTAATGTTTATTATATTTGAGATATATGAATCAAATCTTGATCATTTCTTGCAGCAATGAAATCATCTGACTACTTTAATCCAAGTGTGAAGTTTTCTATCTTGTGTGTTCTTCTTGTTGCTTCAGCCATATACCTTAAATTACAATACTGTTTCATTTTTGAAATATTTGGGTCAGGCCACATTATACAATACTACCTATTGATAGTTAGCAAGCAACAAAAATAATCCAGTCTCTCTCTCCCTCTACTGCTTTTGATTCCCTTTCATAAACAGTTCTGAGACCTCACTGTCCTCTTGCTTTTCTCTTTATTGCTAACGGTGGTCCTTCCCCTACTTGCTTCTCCGGACTGTCCGCCTTCTCAGGTTGACCTCTTCCTTCAGGAAAGCTCTTCTTCTCAAATACAAAAATACAATCTGAACAGAAAAACAGGTATGGACAAGTGGTGGTCATTCATGTAACCACATGTCTTCAGTGGTTCATTTTCAATTCCAAGTAAAGACACCAGTGTCCATTTCAGCCAGCTTATGGCTGGAGTTTCCTCTGGTCATTTCTTTGCCTGCCTTCCAAGAATCTGTTGGTTTTGGTCTTTTCATTTTCTCACCCTCTCACTGGTTTCAGTATTTTTGGGTAGACATAGGAATAGGCATTTTTGGAAGAACAGGTGGGGAGGGGGTGTGATACTGACCCCAGAGCTACCCAGTGGGAAGGAACAGGCCTTGGGAGAGGTTTTCCAGCCAGAGAGGCTATAGCAGGGCATCAGATTGCCAGGAAAACTAGAATTGCTGCCTATTGGGGCAAGGTTCAGGCAAGCAGTGGGCCAAAAGGGAGTCTGATGAGGCACAGCGAGGAAGGAATTGGGTTGAAGGGACTTGGAGACACAGGCATAAAAGCAGCCATAGAGACTGTCCTAGGTAGTAAGCCCAGTATACACAGATAGAGTAGTCTGGGAAGGCTTTCTTTTAGAAGGAGATGAGACTGGATTTGGAGTGTGAAGAAAGGGTAGGACTTGTAGAGTTGAATAGGAGGATGACAAGCTACATCCTGTGAAGTGAGAACACACATCACTCAGTGGGTACTTCCATGTTCTGATTGGCTGAAATCACCTGTGGGCTAAGGGTTCAGCCATCAGGCCAGGATGCTGGCTCACCAGGGCAACTGAGGTAACTTCTGCAGGAAGTCACCTTGTACCTGGTTTACACTTTACAGAGTATACAATTATTTCTACTTGCTCGAAACAAATTTACCAAATCCAGTTCAGCAAGGGAGTTGACTCCAAGGTAATCTTTAAAAAAAATTTCAAATTTAATTTTATTTACTTTTTTATACAGCAGGTTCTTATTAGTTATCTATTTTATACATATTAGTGTATATATGTCAATCCCAATCTCCCAATTCACCCACCACCACCATCCCCCCCGCCACTTTCCCCCCTTGGTGTCCATATGTTTGTTCTCTACATCTGTGTCTCTATTTCTGCCCTGCAAACCAGTTCATCTGTATTATTTTTCTAGGTTCCACATATATGCATTAGCAAATGATATTTGTTTTTCTCTTTCTCACTTACTTCACTCTGTATGACAGTCTCTAGGTCCATCCACGTCTCTACAAATGACCCAATTTCATTCCTTTTTATGGCTGAGTAATACTCCATTGTATATATATACCACAACTTCTTTATCCATTCGTCTGTAGATGGGCATTTAGGTTGCTTCCATGACCTGCCTATTGTAAATAGTGCTGGAATGAACACTGGGGTGCATGTGTCTTTTGGAATTATGGTTTTCTTAGGGTATATGCCCAGTAGTGGGATTGCTGGGTCATATGGTAATTCTATTTTTAGTTTTTAAAGGAACCTCCATACTGTTCTCCATAGTGGCTGTATCAATTTACATTCCCACCAACAGTGCAAGAGGGTTCCCTTTTCTCCACACCCTCAACAGCATTTATTGTTTGTAGATTTTCTGATGATGCCCATTCTAAATGGTGTGAGATGATATTTCATTGTAGTTTTGTTTTGCATTTCTCTAATAATTAGTGATGTTCAGCAGCTTTTCATGTGCTTCTTGGCCAACTGTATGTCTTCTTTGGAGAAATGTCTATTTAGGTCTTCTGCCCATTTTTTGATTGGGTTGTTTGCTTTTTAAATATTGAGCTGCATGAGCTATTTATTTATTTTGGAGATTAATCCTTTTCCATTGATTCATTTGCAAATATTTTCTACCATTCTGAAGGTTGTCTTTTCATCTTGTTTGTTGTTTCTTTTGTTTTGCAAAAGCTTTTAAGTTTCATTAGGTCCCATTTGTTCATTTTTGTTTTTTTTCCCATTACTCTAGGAGGTGGGTCAAAAAAGATCTTGCTGTGATTTATGTCAAAGAGTGTTCTTCCAACATTTTCCTCTAAGAGTTTTATAGTGTCTGGTCTTACATTTAGGTCTCTAATCCATTTTGAGTTTATTTTTGTGTATGGTATTAGGGAGTGTTCTAATTTCATTCTTTTACATGTAGCTGTCCAGCTTTCTCAACACCACTTATTGAAGAGACTGTCTTTTCTCCCTTGTATTTCCTTGCCTCCGTTGTCATAGATTAGTTGACCATAGGTGTGTAGGTTTACCTCTGGGCTTTCAATCCTGTTCCATTGATCTATATTTCTTTCTTGATTACTGTAGCTTTGTAGTATAGTCTTAAGTCAGGGAGTCTGATTCCACCAGCTCCGTTTTTTTCCCTCAAGACTGCTTTGGCTATTAGGGGTCTTTTGTGTCTCCATACAAATTTTAAGATTTTTTGTTCTAGTTCTGTAAAAATTGCCACTGGTAATTTGATAGGGATTGCATTGAATCTGTAGATTGCTTTGGGTAGTATAGTCATTTTCACAATACTGATTCTTCCAATCTAAGAACATGGTATATATCTCCATCTGTTTATGTCATCTTTGTTTTCTTTCATCAGTGTCTTATAGTTTGCTGAGTACAGTTCTTTTGTCTCCCTAGGTAGGTTTATTCCTAGGTATTTTATTCTTTTTGTTGCAGTGGTAAATGGGAGTGTTTCCTAAATTTCTCTTTCAGATTTTTCATCATTAGTGGAGAGGAATGCAAGAGATTTCTGTGAATTAATTTTGTATCTTGCAACTTTACCAGATTCATTGATTAGCTCTAGTAGTTTTCTACTACTAGAAAGTAGGCATCTTTAGGATTCTCTATGTATAGTATCATGTCATCTGCCAACAGTGACAGTTTTACTTTTTCTTTTCCGATTTGTATTCTTTTTATTCTCTGATTGCCATGACTAGGACTTCCAAAACTATGTTGAATAATAGTGGTGAGAGTGGACATCCTTGTCTTGTCCCCAATCTTAGAGGAAATGCTTTCAGTTTTTCACCATTGAGAGTGATGTTTGCTCTGGATTTGTCATATATGGCCTTTATTATGTTGAGGTAGGTCCCCTCTATGCTCACTTTCTGGAGAGTTTTTATCATAAGTGGGTGTTGAATTTTGTCAAAAGCTTTTTCTGCATCTATCGAGATGATTATATGGTTTTTATTCTTTAGTTTGTTAATATGGTTTATGACATTGATTGATTTGCGTATATTGAAGAATCTTTGCATCCCTGGGATAAATCACACTTGATCACTGTGTATGATCCTTTTAATGTGTTATTGGATTCTGTTTGCTAATATTTTGTTGAGGATATTTGCATCTATATTCATGAGTGATATTGGTCTGTAATTTTCTTTTTTTGTAGTATCTTTGTCTGGTTTTGGTATCAGAGTGATGGTGGCCTCATAGAATGAGTTTGGGAGTGTTCCTTCCTCTGCAATTCTTTGGAAGAGTTTGAGAAGGATGGGTGTTAGGTGTTCTCTAAATGTTTGATAGAATTCACCTGTGAAGCCATCCGATCCTGGACTTTTGTCCGTTGGAAGATTTTTAATCACAGTTTCAATTTCATTACTTGGGATTAGTCTGCTCATATTTTCTGTTTCTTCCTGGTTCAGTCTTGGAAGGTTCTACCTTTCTAAGAATTTGTCCATTTCTTCCAGGTTGTCCATTTTATTGGCATAGAGTTGCTTGTGGTAGTCTCTTACGATGTATTTCTGTGGTGTCCATTGTAACGTCTCCTTTTTCATTTCTAATTTTGTTGATTTGAGTCCTCTCCCTCTTTTTCTTGATGAGTCTGGCTAAAAGTTTATCAATTTTGGTTATCTTCTCAAAGAATCAGCTTTCAGTTTTATTGATCTTTGCTACTCTTTTCTTTGTTTCTATTTCATTTATTTCTGCTCTGATCTTTATGATTTCTTTCCTTCTATTAACTTTGTGTTTTGTTTGTTCTTCTTTCTCTTGTTCCTTTAGGTGTAAGGTTAGATTGTTTATTTGAAATTTTTCTTGTTTCTTGAGGTAGGCTTGTATTGCTATAAACTTCCCACTTAAAACTGCTTTTGCTACATCCCATAGGTTTTGGATCATTGTGTTTTCATTGTAATTTGTCTCTAGGTATTTTTTGATTTCCTCTTTGATTTCTTCAGTGATCTCTGGGTTATTTAGTAACGTTTAGCCTCCATGTGTTTGTGTTTTTTATGTTTTTTTGCCTTTAATTGATTTCTAAAGTCATAGTGTTGTGGTTATAAAAGATGCTTGATATGATTACAATTTTCTTAAATTTACTGAGGCTTGATTTGTGACCCAAGATGTGATCTATCCTGGATAATGTTCTGTGTGCACTTGAGAAGAAAGTGTAATCTGCTGCTTTTGGATGGAATGTCCTATAAATATCAATTAAGTCTATCTGGTCTATTGCATCATTTAAAGCTTGTCTTTCCTTATTGACTTTCTGTCTGGATGATCTGTCCGTTGGTGGAAGTGAGGTGTTAAAGTCCCCCACTGTTATTGTGTTATTGTCGATTTCCTCTTTTACAGCTGTTAGCAGTTGCCTTATGTATTGAGGTGCTCCTATGTTGGGTGCATATATATTTATAATTGTTATATCTTCTTCTTGGATTGATCCCTTGATCATTATGTAGTGTCCTTCCTTGTCTCTTGTAACATTCTTTATTTTAAAGTTTATTTTATCCGATATGAGTATTGTTACTCCAGTTTTCTTTTGATTTCCATTTGCATGGAATATCTTTTCCATCCCTTCACTTTCTATCTGTAAGTGTCCCTAAGTCTGAAGTGGGTCTCTTGTAGACAGCATATATATGAGTCTTGTTTTTGTATCCATTCAGCGAGCCTGTGTCTTTTGGTTGGAACATTTAATCCATTCACATTTAAGGTAATTATCGATATGTATGTTTCTATTACCATTTTCTTAATTGTTATGGGTTTGTTTTTGTCGGTCCTTTTCTTCTTTTGTGTTTCCCACTTAGAGAAGTTCCTTTAGCACTTGTTGTAGAGCTGGTTTGGTGGTGCTGAATTCTCTTAGCTTTTGCTTGTTTGTAAAACTTTTGATTTCTCAATTGGATCTGAATGAGATCCTTGCTGGGTAGAGTAATCTTGGTTGTAGGTTCTTTGTTTTCATCACTTTAAATATATTGTGCCACTCCCTTCTGGCTTGTAGAGTTTCTTCTGAGAAATCAGCTGTTAACCTTATGGGAGTTCCCTTGTGTTTTATTTGTCATTTTTCCCTTGTTGCTTTCAATAATTTTTCTTTGTCTTTAATTTTTGTCAGTTTGATTATTATGTGTCTTGACATGTTTCTCTTTGGGTTTATCCTGCCTGGGACTCTCTGTGCTTCCTGGACTTGGGTGGCTATTTCCTTTCCCATGTTACGGAAATTTTTGACTATAATCTCTTCAAATATTTTCTCGGGTCCTTTATCTCTCTCTTCTCCTTCTGGGACCCCTATAGTGTGAATGTTGTCATGTTTAATGTTGTCTCAGAGGTCTTTTAGGCTCTCTTCATTTCTTTTCATTGTTTTTTCTTTATTCTGTTCAGCAGCAGTGAATTCCACCATTCTGTCTTCTAGGTCACTTAACCGTTTTTCTGCCTCAGTTATTCTGCTATTTATTCCTCTAGCGTATTTTTCATTTCAGTTATTATATTGTTCATCTCTGTTTGTTTGTTCTTTAATTCTTCTAGGTGTTTGTTCTTTAATTCTTCTAGGTCTTTGTTAAAAATTTTTTGCATCTTCTCGGTCTTTGCCTCCATTCTTTTTCCAAGGTCCTGGATCATTTTCACTATCATTATTCTGAATTCTTTTTCTGGAAGTTTGCCTATCTCCACTTCATTTAGCTGTTTTTCTGGGGTTTTATCTTGTTCCTTCATCTGGTACAAAGTCCTCTGACTTTTCATTTTGTCTATCTTTCTGTGAATGTGGTTTTCCTTCCACAGGCTTCAGAATTGTAGTTCTAGTTGTTTCTGCTGTCTGCCCTCTCCAAGGTCGTCTTTAACAAGAGAAACAAGGTTTCTCTTTAAAAACAATTGAAAACACATGTATACATATAGTGTTTACAGAGTTTAAGCAAACTTCATTTTTGACAGAAGAGAAAATATTTCCATTCCACGGCCAACTGTTAAACCAGACGGGGTTTGTTAGTCTGGGTCCACAAAAGCTCTTGTCCATGGGGAGCCTGAGGTCAGAGGTAACAAACTCATGTTTGTTGGGAAGACAACATAAATAATGAACAAATAAACTGTGATGCAATAGGAAATGGTGTAGGCTACAGCTCACTGGAGAGCAGACACCCCATTTAAAGAGGACAGCTGCTATTTTCTCCCCAGTTTTATATCTGTCCAAGAGTAGGAGTCCACTGTGATCAAATTTTCTAATTTTTTAAGAGAAGGCAGAAATGCTGACTTTTGTAAGAAATTTCCCAATCTAAGGAATATTGTATGGGTGCTTCATGACATGAACCACCAGTTTCCAGTCTCTGCCCTCTAGAGGCCATCTACTCATGGAAATCACCTGCACTTGTCCTCACTTTTCCTAGAAGGAAGAGTAGCCATCTACAGGAAAATGTCCAGTCTCCCTAGTCTGACATGAAAGACTCTTGACTACTTTTCCCATGCTCCCCTCATGGTTTACACTTCAGCTCTGCTGAGCTAACCGTAGCTTGTCTCATGTGCAAAGAACAAAGAGTCAACTTCCACCTTAATTTAAACTCTTAGGAAAATGGAGTTTCACTTAGGCTGAGCTGAGACGGAGTGAAATTTTAAGGTGTGTTCATAACTTTTTTCCTACATTCCTTTCATTAGGTAGTGGGCTTGAAAACTTGCTGGGCTTTTGTGACAATTTGAACCAAGAGAATAGGTGGGAGTGATGCTCTATAACCTCTGAGTCTAGGTTGTGATAGGCAATGCAGCTTCCACTTTGCTGGCAGGAACTCTCCCTCTTGAAGTCTTTGGCTGCCATGTAAGTAGTCTGACTTCACTGGAGCCCAAATTAGCTCATGGGAAGAGACACCGTGGAGATGTTCTGAGGTGACACACACAGAGAAAGCTGTCCTGCAAGTCCCTAGGTGCTACAGCTCCCTGATGTTCTAGCTCTTCTCCACCTGACTACAGCTGTCTGAGAGACCCTGAGCCAGCACCACCCAGCTGAGCTCTTCCCAAGTTCCTGACTCATGAAAATTGTGAGAGATAGAATGATTATTATCATAATAAACCAGTAGGTTTGGGGATGATTTGTTATGCATAACAGACTTGAAGTAGGACTCAAAGTTTGAGCAAGGGGCAGAGGAGTTTTAGTGTGTTGTGTCTAGTCTAGTCTGGTGTCTTGCTTCTCTGCATTTGACTCTGCTATTCTTCCTGTGTAAATTCCAGCGGGAGCCAGGGTGATTGACTGATTTATTTAATAGCACCTGTATTGAACACCTCATAGGACACCCCAGCCAGTTTGAGCCTTTGGGTCAGGAGCACATCCACCCAATTGTAGCAACTCTTGCTGAAAACCAACATATCATAGTTTACAAGTTTAGGGACCTGTTGGTATGGCTTTCAGTCTGAAGAGGAAGTTAGGGTGGCAGGTGTGTGGTGGACCTGTATGGTACCTGTGACTTGGTATCTTGCCTTTCCATGCTGTGCTCCATGTTTTAGACTCACCCCACTCCCAACACCTACTCATCTTTTAAATGTCAATCTGGATTTACCTTCCCTGTGAAGCTTGACCATTCCACTTGGAAACACCCTTTGTCTCTTTGCACTCCTGCCCCACTTGAGAGAGTTCATGTATTCCCCATCCATCTCCCCCAGGAGGCTAACCACTCATGGAAGGCTGGGCCCAGAGTTCATTCATCTCAGTACCCTCAATGCTGGCCTCTGCTGCTGGCTTATATTGGGGGCTGGATAAATCATTGGTGAATGAATAGATGTGTTTAGTTAAAAGAGGAGGAAAGGAGCCATAACATTAGCTACTCTTGATCTTAGAATGCTTTTGACATCTGGGTTGAGAGGCCAGGTTCTCTTTTACTGCCTCTTGCAGCATTGTGACACTGGCTCATTGGTTATGTCATTCTGTTACCTGCAGTAGGAGCACGTTGTGTCCTAAGCATGTAGTCTGGAACTTGAAGCACATTTTCCCTCATAGAAACGATGCTGCAAGTCAGTAATTTTCAAATTGAAAATAAAAAAACAAACAAAAAATTCATGAAACTCTCTTCAAAAGAGATTGTTCTTTGAAGCTCATTTCCTCCTTTGCCCTCTACACTCCTTTCCTCCACTGTACCCCCAGGAGATTCCCTAGGGATTCCTAGAAGCTCAGATTTGAAGCCACAGCCATAAATGAGTGTTGGACCTTAGTAGGACCTAGGAAGTCCAGCGAGCACCTGAAATAAAGGCCTCAGTCCACTGACTACATACCCAAAGCATGATAATGCTTTAAATGAACTTAACTCTTTCAGAGCTCCATTTTCTTCATCTATGAAATGGGGAAAATGATAAAAACTTACCTTGGAGGGTGTTGTGTCTTAGAGATAATGTACATAAAATGCCTGTGGCAATGAGGCCTGTAGTAAATGTTTGTTGATTATATGACCTCGTCCTCAGTCTGCCAAGAAGTTTCACTCAGCCTAGGAGTGTTTTTCTCTGAATTGTCCTGTGCTCATGGGGTCAGGGTCTCCATCCTCACTGCCTGTGGTGAGTGACAGGAGGGGTCACATTTATCAGTGACCCTGTAACTATCCATAAGGCATTTATATGAGAAGGTGTGGGGGAAAGATACCACCCAAGATCTACTCTAGTGAAGGATGGCCAAGTGGTCAGACATTCCTCAGAAAGGTTTGTAATGTGCAGTTAAGCATGGTAAAATGGAAGTTGAAACTTTTGGTTCTAAAATCTGTCTTTTCCAATGACTAGTTTGTGCATCAGTTTCCTCATCTGTTAAAAGCAGATGATGATGACAATGATGACGACAATGACAATGATACACATCTCCTCAGATTGATGGAAGAATAACTGAGTCTATGCATAGGAGAGTAGAGCACATTGGCATTGCTCACAAATGTTAGCTCTTATTGTCATGCTTTCCCCCTTTGCTCTTTCTGTAGCTAGTGATAGAAGAATCAAGTCCTCCAACAAGAGTGTCTCTCACCCTTTTCTTTCTTTTCCTTAGCCTCTAGATTTTTTTTTTTCAGCCCAGACCTGCTTAGTCAGAAAGTCTGGGGTAGGGACCCAACTTAATCTGTATTTTAACAAGACTTCCAGAGGATTCCGAGGCATGCTAAAATTTGAGAACCCCTGTTAGAGATCAAACTTCTAGAATCACTTGCTTAAGAAGCTCTTGTTATCTAAGCTCTCAGAGGTCCTGGGTTATATATGTAAAATAGATGATGCCAAAAATAACGAACACCTAGAAAAATTTTCTACTTGCTACACTGAGACACCATATTGAAGACAGCATTATTTTAAATGTTACTGTAGCACTTCATTTTAAGTTTATTAATTTTTAAATATTTATTTACTTATTTATCTGGTTGCACCAGGTCTTAGATATGGGCCGCAGGCTCCTTAGTTGCAGCTCACCAACTCCTTAGTTGCAGCACGTGGGCTCCTTAGTTGTGGCATGCGAACTTTTAGTTGTGGCATGCATGTGGGATCTAGTTCCCTGAGCAGGGATCTAGCACTTTAAAAAAGAACTTTGGTTCATATATCTAATTCCCTTCTAAATTGGAAAGTGGAAGGTACTTTCCCATCGTTGGCACCTATCATATGGAGTTTGTGTTAGATAGACCTACTCTGCGTTACTATAGAGTACTCACTCATTTATTCATTTACCATTCATTCAATTAATCACCATTCAGCTCTTTGAAGTGTTGATTTATCATCTATCAGTTTAGAGCAATCTTTTATGCATTAGGAAAGAACAGATCTGCTTTTATTTTTAGGTTTTATTTTAAAAATAAGTATTTTCAATGGTGTTGGGAAGCTTGCAAAGAATTTGAGTGAAATTGGAGAAGTTTTCTCTAGCACTTTAAAAGTCTCTGGAGTCCCCTTGGGCTTCTGAGACACTAATGCCAAGATAAAGTAGGAGTTTCCAGGATTTTGCTGGTTTTGCTGAGTTCTAGACTCTGGGTGCAAACAAATTATATCCCAGTTCCTGGAAGGTTTTCAGGATAGAGGAATGGCTCCAGTGGTGCTCTTTGAGCCATTTAAGGGCAATGACAGAAGGCCTAGAAGAAAAGAGCTAAATCAAAGTCATTTGCATGGCCAAGGGAGAGAACATGGCTTGCTCAACTACCACTGGCTGTGTTTGGCTTCAGTCCCAGACAAGATTCTAGGCTACATTATTTATCATAATAATAATAATAGTAATAACAATAATAATAAAAGTTCATGAGACTTATGGGAAAGTGACAATCACTGGCGCTCAGCTTGAGATTTTTAAAAACAGAATATGTCAGTCTGAACTTTTTCTTTCTTTAATATTGTTTCTAGGCTCATCTATTAAGGAAATATACACAAAGCCTGGAGCAGAATAGAGACTCAATCCATATTTGTTGATTGAACAAATGGAGGTTTTTGATAAAGTCTCTTACGACCTAGTTGATAAAGCACAATGCGGGCTGGATGCAAGGGCAACTAGTTGGGTTAGAATAGCCCAGAATATGTCATTCATACCAGTCTGGAGGCAGAGTCCTGATGCTGGGCCACAACCCCCCAGAAAGCTCTCCATGACGTGGATGCAATATAGAGAATAGGCTCTTTGAACTGCATTGGGCAGGGCAACATATGTGCTGAAGGATGGAATCCAGATCGACAGACCTTTCTTATCAATCTTTAAAACCTCCCCCTGCTCTCCCCATATAAGCAATACCTGCTTATTGTAGGCAGTCTGAGAAATATAGGGAAGACTAAGGAAGAAAATAAAAAGAATTCATGATCTCCTCTCACTCAAATATAACTGTAAGCAGATAAGGTAGGGGGTTCCCAGAGAAAGAGAACCAGGCATGGCCTTCTTGACATAAGAGAAGCCACTTTTGGCCTAAGCCATTTTGTGATCTAAGCCTGGCCACAATGCTTGCCCTTGAACAGGTCTCAGTAATTAAAGATCTTAAGGGAACAAAAGAACGCAGAAACTATGGCAAGAGAAGTAACAATAGCAAAGATAATATATCAGGTGTAAAGACTCCCAGTTCTGTTTCAATGATAAAGATTAGCCTGAAGTGCTCAACCACCAGAGCAACTGGAACCTAACGGAAGATGATGTTGACCTTCTCTGACCCTTGTGACTTCCATCAGCTAAAGCTTAGACTCTGTCCTGCCCAAGCCCCTTCATGAATATGCATGTCCCCATAAACTTCCCCCAAAGGAAAAAAAAAAGAAATTAAAAACAAAAAAAACAAACAAAATAACGTCCCCAAATTTGCTGTGCAGGGAGATGCTGCTTTGGGAAAGATCCCTGGTGTTCTCCTTATTTGCTGCAAGTAATAAATTCTCCTGATCTTTGGCTTAGAGGGGAATCCAGTTTTCAGGTAACATAACCATGGCTAATATGTTGCTGTATTTCTTTGCAGAACTTAATGTATATGCATTTTTAGCTAGATAAGTTAATTTTATAACCTCTTTTCACTTAAACTAAACTCTTTTAAGGTATAATTTGTAATGATTATGTAACACTACATTATATTTGTGTTGGCTCTCCATGTGTTCATTTGTTGGATTGAAACAAATAATAGCAATGTTAATAGTATCATATTAGTATGGTAATTTACTAAGGCCCAGATTCTGTTCTAAGTGCTTTAAATTTATGAACTTTTTAAATCTTCAAAGCAACTCTATGAGGTATTATTATCCCCATTTTACAGCTGAAGAAAGTGAGGCATAGAGAGTTTCACTTGCCCCAAATCAACTAAATACTAAGTGGCAGAGGCAGGAATTTCTCTTTCTTCTGAAGTTCTGAAGATTTGATAGTCCACAATTATTAAATGGTATTGGAATAACTGAATAACCATCTAGAAAAAAATTAGGTTGGCTTTCACATCACACTTTATCTTAGTATGAATTCCATATGAACCAAAGATTTAAATATAGTACATGAAATTGTAAACATGCAAAAACAGTAGTTCTCAATGCTGGCTGAGCTTTAGAACCAACTCAGGAATTTAAGAATTACCATAAAAAAAGGACACAATTTTGCCATTTGCAAAATGGATGAACTTGGAGGGCATTATGCTAAATGAAGTAAGTCAGACAGAGAAAGAAAAATACTGTATGATATCACTAATAGGTGCAATCTTAAAAATACAACAAACTAGTGAAAACAACAAAAAAGAAACAGACTCATGGATACAGAGAACAAATTGTGGTTACCAGTGGAGAGAAGGGTAGGGGAGGAGCAAGAAAGGGGTAGGGAAGTAAGAGATACAAACTATCAGGTATAAAATATGCTACAAGGATATATTATACAGCAGGGGTCCCCAACATTTTTGGCACCAGGGAAAGGTTTCGTGGAATACAATTTTTCCACAGACTGGGGTGGGGATGGTTTTGGGATGATTCAAGCCCATTACATTTATCATGCACTTTATTTCTATTATTATTACATTATAATATATAATGAAATAATTATGCAACTCACCATAATGCAGAATCAGTGGGAGCCCTGAGCTTGTTTTCCTGCAACTAGATGGCCCCATCTGGGGGTGATGGGAGACAGTGTCACTTGAAGTGTGTTGCTTATGTTCAGTCTCCTCCGTGATCTCGTTTTGGTTGCTGTCACTACAGAAAACCCTGCTTCACAAGGATGGGATGTTGGAAATGGAAGCAGGCTTTTCAGTGCTTCTGTGGCAATCTCAGGATATTCCCCCTTGACTTTACTCCAGAACGTATGGAGATTTGAAGTTATCTCAAACATACTTCTAAGGCCACCATCATATGCGATCTCAAGCAGTTGATCCTCTTCTAGCAGGGACAAAGTCGATTCACCTGGCTTACTCATGAAGGGGTCACGGATCCATTCCTTCCTAGGTCAGGGGTCTTTTGTGATTGGGAAGTAATGTCCAAACTCTTTTGAAAGATGAGATAGGTGATCATACACCAGCTGGGAGAAAGAAGGCCTTGGCTCAGCCTCTTTCAAAATCTCTGCTAATGTTTGAAACATGTCAAAAATCCCAATGTTCACTCATCGCCCCCATAGTTCCAGTTTGGCTTTGAATGCAGCCACTTTATCTGCCGACTTGAACACAGTTGTCATTCTCCCCTGAAGTGACAGATTGAGTTCCTTGAGCAGGTTGCATGTGTCACACAAGTAAGCAAGTTTTATGACCCATTGTGTGTCACTGAAATGTGCTGCCAGTGGTGACTTTTTCTAAAAGAAATCTCTAGAGTGGCTCTCGTAACTCAAAAACTCAGGCCAGTGATCTACCTTTAGAAAGCCACCTCACTTCCGTGTATGAGAGAAGACGTGTGTGTTCTGCGTCCGTCTCCTCACAGAGCTGCGTGAACAGACATGAGTTAAGGGTGTGTACTTTAATGTTGTTGATAATTTTAATCACATCCTGAAAAACGTTAAGTTCAGCTGACATTTTCGGCTAGCCAGCATTTCTCTATGGATGACACAGTGCGTAGACTTACATTCAGAAGCGACCTCTTTGACCAGAGTAATGAAACCAGAAAGCCATCCAGTCATGGCAGCCACTCAGTCCGTGCATATACCGACACAAATGAACAATTCAGGTTTCCTAATATGTAACCAATCAAAGACTTGAATAGTTCTGCAGCTGTGGTGCTGGTTGACAACAAAAGTGCACGTAACATATTCTCATGCACATCCTCCTGAAAAATATATCGCACAAAAACAAGCATTGTTGTCTTGTTGTCAACATCGGTAGACTTGTCAACCTGGATTGTGTACCACGGTGACACATTAATCTTCTCTAACAATTGTGCCTCAGTATCCTCTGCTATTTCATCAATTCGTCTAGTTAGATATGGCGCTAGACAAAAGAGGAACACATGCCACATTTTGAACTGCGGCCTCTCATGACAAATGTCCTTAGCAGCAGGCAGGATCAACTCTTCACAATAGTAAAGGGCTTCTTAGCTCTAGCAATGTGGTTAGCCACTAAGAATGATGCTCTCAGTACAGACATATTTGACAAAGTGGTGGCCTTCAATAATTGCTTCTGTTCTTCATGTTCACATTTTTTTCTTTTGAAGAACTCCAAAGGCTTGTCTTTTAATGCAGGGTGCTTGAGCTCCATGTGGCAAAGCAGTTTCGAAGGTTTCATGGCTTCGTTGGATAGCCAGTCACCACATATTATACAAAGCGGTCTTGGAGAATATGAATCACCTGTTGCAAAGGAGCCCCTAATTTAAGTAAGACCCTTGGTATTTTCTTTCAAATGCAGCTTTTTTGTTGTTGGCGGTCTTAGAGTTTTCTGCGGTCTCATCATTGGGTCTTTCACCCTTTTCACAGAAGCTCTCCACTGACGTTTGTTTTTTACTCATTTTGGCTAGAGTTAGTTTGTGGGCTTACCAAAACTGACTGATTCAAGTGTGCAGTTCAGGAAAGAGGGGCAGATGGAAGTGGTAAATAAAATAATGGGCGGGCCATGCGCAGACTAAAATAAGTGTCAGATTCTGACTTAAAGGCTACCACCAGATACAGCTGTACAACTGAAGTACATCAACTCATTTGCCACTATAAAACCTTCCACCAGATGCAGCTTAATTGTCACTTGCCACTCACTGATAGGGTTTTGATATGAGTCTGCAAGCAATTGACTTATTATGCTCACTGTGCAGTCAAACCTCTCTGCTAATGATGATTTGTATTTGCAGCCGCTCCCCAGTGCTAGCATCACCGCCTCAACTCCATTTCAGATCATTAGGCATTAGATTCTCATCAGGAGCGTGCAACCTAGATCCCTCGCATGTGCAGTTCACAGTAGAGTTTGAGCTCCTATGAGAATCTAATGCCCCTGCTGATCTGACAGGAGGCAGAGCTCAGGCGGTAATGCAAGCGATGGGGAACAGCTGTAAATACAGATGAAGCTTCGCTCGCTGGCCTGCCGCTCACTTCCTGCTGTGCAGCCCTGTTCTAACAGGACAAGGACCAGTACCAGTCTAGAGGTAAGGCCTAGGCATTCATATTTTTTAAAGCTCCCCTGGTAATTGGTATGCAGCCAGGACTGAGAAGCCTTGACCAAAAGAAAAACTGTAGATTAAAAACAAAGTCTGGGAAAAGAGAAAGCGTTTCTATGCATTATATAAAGTTCAGAAGAAAAAGGTGATAAATTCAGTAGTGAGGAGTTACTGTTTAATGGGTATGGAGTTTCAGTTTGGTAAGATGCAAAGTTCTGGAGGTGAATGATGATGACAGTTGCACAGCAATGTGAATGCACTTAATGCCATTGAACTGTACACTTAAACATAGTTGAAATGATAAATTTCATGTTGTATAAACATTTCCATAATAAAAAATTGCATTAGGAAAAAAATCATAGGACTTCCCTGGTGGCACGGTGTTTAATAATCTGCCTGCCAATGCTGGGGGCATGGGTTCGAGCCCTGGTCTGGGAAGATCCCACATGCCGTGGAGCAACTAAGGGCATGTGCCACAACTACTGAGCCTGTGTTCTAGAGCCCGTGAGCCACAACTACTGAAGCCCGCGCGCCTAGAGCCCGTGCTCCGCAACAAGAGAAGCCACCGCAATGAGACGCCCGCACGACGAAGAGTAGCCCTAGCTCACCGCAACTATAGAAAGCCCGGGCGCAAGCAACGAATACCCAATGCAGCCAAAATAAATAAAATAAATTTATAAAAAAAGAGAAAAAGACATAATAGGCAAAACAGACAGTTTACAGAAAAGAAAATACAAAAGATTCTTAAACACATGAGAAAAGACCATTCTCACTAATTGTAAGAGAAAATAAAATTAAAACTACACTAAAATATCATTTTCACTTAGACTGAGAAAGATAAAAAAGCTGGATAACTCAATTGTTCATAAGGGCCTTAGGAAACAGTCATTCTTATTCCTTGCTGGTGAGAGTATAAATTTGTATATTTTCTATGGTGGGCCTATTTGGCAACATCTATTGAAATCCCCAATGTGCATACAATTTGATCCCATAATTTCACATCTAGGAATTTATACTACAAAAATATTCATATACAAAATGACATAAGTATAAGGTTATTAACTGCAAAATTATTTGAAATAGCAAAGGATAAATCCAAACACCTATCAATAAAAGACTTGTCAAATAAATTTTGGTAAGTCTATTTTGTGTACTTTGGAGTACTCTGTGGGATGTTAGAAAAATAAGGTAGATCTTTACATGCTAATATGGAATGATTGCCATTATGTGAAAACAGCAAGAGAAAGGGTAAAGATAGACATAATTCTATGTATGTAAGAAAATGGTTAAAAAGAATAGTAGCCTCTGGGAAGAGGACTGGGATATAAAGAAGACGTTGTGTGCTTTTAAAAATATTGATTAAAAAAGACCGCTATGAATATTTAACTTTTTTTCTTTAAATAAAGCTTCACTGGGGAAAGGAAAGAGCAATATAAAATAGCATCTAAAATGATCTAGGATTTGTCATTGTCTGCCCGTTTGTTTTTAAACAGCTGGGGAAGACTTGGGTATGTTCATGTGATGCAGGGATAACATCAGTAGAAAGGAAAGGCTCCCGAGCCGGTTATCTGGGGAGTGAAATCAGGATTAGGCAGGAGGCCTTAGCTTTGGGCAGGAGCAGACACACCTCCTTCCCTGGCCTGGGTGAGATAAGGGGAGGATTGGTCCCTAAACAGATGAAACTGGGTGCGTGGGGTGGGGTTGAAGGAACTCCAGACTCAAAGTCTCTATTTTCTCTGGAAAATATGAGATAAGTTATCTCCTGCTAGTGAGAGAGGAGTTGGTGGCCCAGGGGCATGAGAAGAGTGGTTAAAATTTAAAGCAGCTTGTAAAGCAAGCAAGCATTAAGGAGACTCAGAAAGTAATATTGGACAGCTTTGAGGGCCTCATAAACCTTCAGTGATGGCAGTCTGTGAGGCTGAGTTTTCTCCAGCAGTTTTCAGCAACCTGGGTCACTGGGGCAGAGGGCCAGCAGAGAGTGAAGAGCAAGGGGATAGGCAGATATGAAGTGTCAGAGTGGATGAGGTCTGAGGCCAAGTGGCGAGCAGGTGAGTTGTTTGTCCTGTTTGTCTCCCCAGTGGACTGGGACCACTATTTACTCTCAGGGCAGGGAGCCCCATCCCATCCCAGGCCCACTTTTCAGGGTCCCCAGGGTCTGATGGGGTGTCTAATCATGGGACACACCCACGGAATGTTTTCTGAATTATTCATTGACCTTGCAAAAGTAAAAACAAACAAAATCCAAGTCTTTGACTTTATTAAAGCTGTAAGGAGTCTTTTTTTTTTAACATCTTATTGGAGTATAATAGCTTTACAATGGTGTGTTAGTTTCTGCTTTATAACAAAGTGAATCAGTTATACATATACATATGTCCCCATATCTCTTCCCTCTTGCGTCTCCCTCCCTCCCACCCTCCCTATCCTACCCCTCTAGGTGGTCACAAAGCACCAAGCTGATCTCCCTGTGCTATGCGGCTGCTTCCCACTAGCTACCTATTTTACATTTGGTAGTATATATATGTCCATGCCACTCTCTCACTTCGTCCCAGCTTACCCTTCCCCCTCCCCATATCCTCAAGTCCATTTTCTAGTAGGTCTGTGTCTTTAATTCCCGTTGTAAGGAGTCTTTTATCACATTAAAATAAGCTGGCATTATCCAGCTTATTTACCTAATTTGTTCACCAGAGTTGTTTGCTATTTTCAAATGTGAAAACCGGAACTTCCCGGGTGGCACAGTGGTTAAGAATCCCCCTGCCAAGGCAGGAGACACGGGTTTGAGCCTTGGTCCAGGAATATCCCACATGTGGCGGAGCAAATAAGCCCAGGCACCACAACTACTGAGCCTGCACTCTACAGCCTGCGAGGCACAACTATTGAGCCCCCGTGAGCCACAACTACTGAAGCCTGCACACCTAGAGCCAGTGCTCCACAACAAGAGACGCAACCGCAACAAGAAGCCTGCGCATTGCAATGAAGAGTAGCCCCCGCTTGCCGCAACTAGAGAAAGCCTGCACGCAGCAACGAAGACCCAATGCAGCCAAAAAAATTTTTTAAAAAAAGAATAAAAATTAAAAAGGAAAAAACAAATATGAAAACCACTCTCAAAGATATTGAAGATCTATGTTTTTAAATATGCTCCAGGCTATGATTACAATGACAAATGATTTGCAGGATTCCAGGCATCCCCTCGTCTTTGCTAAAAACATTTTCATCACTGTACTTAATATTCCCCTCTTTAATGATTCACTGCTCCTACCTCTCTCCCAAAGTGTGTGTGTGTGTGCGTGTGTGTGTGTTTGGGGGGGGGGTGGTATGGGAGGAGAGTTCTGCAGAAGGAGGGGAGCACTTGCCCCTGTGACGGGGAGACACTTTGGTACTGACTCCTTAGTGTAGGTGGCTTGCAGCTCAGAGGGGCCAGCAAGCACTCAGTTTGTGAGGAGTGAAGAGGGGAGGCTCTTAGAAGTGATTTGGAGATCAATATGTGTCTTCTGTAATTGCAGAGGGCCAAGCTTCCTCTCTTCCAGACTCTGGTTTTCTCTCACCTCCACGAGCAGAAGAGCTTACTGTAGCCTCAGAGAAACTCTCATTTGTTCAGCCATTCATCCAACAGTCTTTAAGCAGCTGCTGCATGCCAGCCCTGTGGTAGGAGTAGAAAGGCAGAGCCGCCCAAATCCTGGACACTCCCGAGGTGGCCTGCAGACACGTGCTCCAGATGGTTCAAGGGCCCACAAATGCCTTTAGATATTATTATTTGTATTATTTGAATACCACTATTAGAAATTCACTCCTGAACCATCAGCGAGTGAGAGACAGCAGTGCCCTCTAGGGACCTGGCAAAGTACACGTGCCAGGCAGCACGTAGCTGCTAGGGCAGAATGGAGGCGTTGCTATGGAAACTGCCCGAGTAGCCTTTCCTCTCGCAACCTCTAGGTTCCTTTCTTTGTAGCCATTTATTGCAGGGAGACACGTGCACAGCTGTCTCTCCTCCTTTTTCTCATCTCTGGGAAGCTACACGATTGAGGAGGAGTTGTCGGCAAGTGGCATGGGGAGAGGATGAGTGGAGCCTGGGTAGGAAAACAGCTGCGGGGTGGGGGCAGTGGCTCGCACCAGGTTTACAGCTCTGCCACTGTGGCTGGAGAAGCCCCTCAGAGCTGATCACATTACATCACACCCACTGCCCGCCCCTCTCCCTGCCCCCACAGGCTGCATGGCATTTAGGAGCAAGGCCAGGCAGAGCAGGATTGCTATGATTAATTCTCACTCAGTTTCCCAGAAGCCAAGCACAAGGGTCTGGGGCCTCTAAGGCAGAGCAGTATAGTTGAGAGAGCACTGGAATTGGGAGTCAGGAGGCCTGCACTCTGGCCCTAATCCTGGCATAGTGTGACAATGTTAAGTCATTTCCATCCTACCTGGCTGTTTGCTCATTTGAAAAATGAGAGGACTGGAGTAGAGCAATGATTCCAAAGTGTGGTATCAGATCCGTCTGAGAATCTTTATTAAGAGATGCAGATTTCTAGGCTCAGCTCCAGGAATTCCTATTAAATATGTCTGGGGTGGGCCCTGGGAATCTGTATTAAGATGAATGCAAATTCAAATCACTTGCAGAGTCTGTGATATACTTGAGATAGAGACACCTTGAGAACAGTCACAACCAGGACTTTGAATCACAGAGGTAAATGTCAAGGGTACTCAGATAATTGCAGAGAGTACACTAAGAGAATGTTATCTGACTAGTCCCAGGCCTTTATGGCAGTGATGCCAATTACCTCATTCTGTAGTGTCTTTTAGTACAAGAAAAAATGACCATCACTGAAACCCTCTTAGGAAGGCATAACTTCAAGTGTGTACTTTAGCATCAGAAATGGATGGGCACTCAACCAGCCTCTCCTGGGTGACTGTCATCCACCAACTGCCACGCCAGTGCTGCAAAGGTGAGGGGCAAAGAATAGAACTCCTAATACTTTCCTGAAACTTTCCTTCCTTCGCTTTAGTAAGTCAGTTCCCTCTGAGTCTTTCCTAAGGGAAAGACCTTTTTCGTTTATTTATTCAGCAAATATTGATTGAATGCATATGTGCAACTAAACTCTGTGCCGGGCACTGGGGAGACAATGAAGGACAGGATCAAATATAATATGATGTCATGAATGCTATGAAGGTGTTATAGGACCTAGAGGGATTCTCAACCCAGGCTGACCCCAAATATCTTCTTGCCCTCTCTGCCTCTAAGTACGGGCATTCTTCAAAGCTCAGTTTTATACAGACATAAAATGGCATTTATTGGCAGAAGGATGGAGCAGAACAGGTTGGCCATGACCAGCACCCTGGATAGACTGAGGAAAAGAAGGTGGCCCTGGCAGGAAAAATCTCAGAGCTGGTGATGAGAAGTTCAGATTGAAGGTCAATCAGTATCCAGAAAGTCCAAAGAGCTTGAAAGAGATGAATATCCCGATAGGCAGGTAAAAACTAGACAGGTAGATATATATTCCACGACTCCATCAGTGGTCATGTGGACTCAGCCTCAGGGTTCTAGGGCATGACTAGGGTGATGCTTTGTCCAGGGAAACTGGGAGACTGAACAGGGCATCAGGCATGAATACAGACATGGACTGTCACAAAGGAAGTGGCACAGATTTTCCTGGTCTCAAGACCTAAGAGAAATATCTCCTGGGATTCTCAGAAATAGTCCTGTAATATGCCTTGGAACTATTCAATGAAAGCTGTACTAAGAGGGGTTAAAACAAAGTAGACCTACCATGAACTCCAGGTTCTCTTGGTCCTATCCAGACTCTCCTGCCAGAATAGGGACAGAAGACAACTTCTAAGCATTATATCTAGATGAATGGGTGACTTGCATATCCTTCAAGCCAGGGGCTGACAAACTTTTTCTGTAAAGGGCCAGATAATAAATATTTTAGACTTTAGGGCCATTAGGTCTCTGTTACAACTATTCAATACTGTTGTAGGGTAAAGGCAGCCATAGAGAATCTGTAAACAAATGAGTGTGGCTGAGTTCTAATAAGACTTTATTTTGGGATACTAAAATTTGCATTTCTTATAATTTCCATATGTCACAAAATGCTTTTTGGAGGGTTTTTTTTCTCCAACCATTTAAATGTGTAAAAACCATTCCTAGCTTGTGGACTGTAGCTATTCAAAAACAGGCAGCAGGCTGATTTGGTCCATGTGCCATGATTTGCTGACCTCTGCTTCAGATGTTCCTCCATAATGAGTAATTTTTATAACTGATTAAGAAATCAGGAGGTGAAGCGTTTGGGTAACATTAGTTACTTTTACAGACAAACCTCAAAATCTCAGTTGCTACATACAAAACCATGAATGTATTTCTGCTTATGTCAGGTGTTCCTAATGGGTGGGCAGCTTTCCTCCAATGTGTGGCTCAGCAACGTGGGCTCCATCTACCTTCTGGCTCCACTCCCAGTTAGCAGACGTGGGGGGAGACAAGGTGATGGTGGGGCTGCTTCTCAACTATATCAGCCCAAAAGTGGCACATACAACTGGGCCAGGTTTAGATGCAAAGGGTTGGGCGGAGGGCATGCTGAGAAAGACAGCAGCTGGCCATGTCTGGTAATGATGCTCCCCTGTGGAAGAGAATGTATATCTGCCGGGTTGCTAGCTGCCCTGCTACAGTGACATTCTTGGACAAGAACTTGAGGGTTTATAGTGATGCTGATTAAGCATGGTTCTGTGAACCAAGCTGAGTGTAAAGAGGACATTCTTCTATGAAAGTTAAAACTACTGAACACACCACATGCCTGAAGTACATGGAGGGCCAAGACTTCCCTCTGAAAACCATACTGGGTGTGCTCAATACAAACTCTAATATGTAGATGGTGGAAGTCTCAACATTCTTCACACAAAAACATGACTATAACATATTTTGTCTGGAAAAGCTTCAAAGAGTTGTAACCAATTATCCAATATGGCCATAAAAAATCATCAACAAAGAACTCAGGGAAACTATAAGATTAAGCGATATAATCTCCTGTTGAACCTTCCAAAATACAGTTATCTTAAAATATATTTCCAGGTAACTTAAGGATTCTCAGCTTTGGCACTCTTTACCTTCTGGGTAGGATACTTCTTTGTTGTGGGGGGTGACCTGTGCATTATAGGGTATTAGTAGCTTCCCTGATCTCTACACACTGGATGCCAGTGGCATCCTTTGCCACCCTTCCTTGGTTGTGACAACCAAAAATGTCCCTGGACATTGTCAAGTGTCCCTGGGGGGCAAAACTGCCCTGAGTTGAGAACCACTGTGTGACTAAATGATAGAACTTAGTGAATAAAATTGTTGAAAATGAGTCAACTAAATGTTGCAGGTGTGAATATAAATGACAATGTTGATTCTAGAGTTTTGTCTTGGGTCGGGCTTTCTGACAATGATTAGGAATTGGACTAAGTCCTCTCTTGGTAAAAGATGACACTCGATCAGCAGTGTAGACAAAAATAGCTGCCTTCAACACATTCCTTTCAGTTCTCAGTATTAGGAGGCCATTTAGCCACATATCCCGAAGTGGTTTCATGTAAGGATACGGGATTGCTGCTAAAATGTGCCAGAATTAACTTAATTAACTTATTAGTTTAAAAACTATTCTCTGACATGCCAGGTTGTTCTTACCAACCTTAGCCCTGGAGGTGGCTCTAAATTACAGGTTTCAAATACACGAATACTGCTCAGAACCCCTGACCTTTACTATTGTCTGGCTGCAGTCTCCAAGGCCAAGATATAATCAATAAAGCCTGAAAACTGAATCTGTTTCTGAACACATGCTCTACAGTGTGATGGAGAATGCACTTAGCCTCATGGCTGAAACAAACAACAAATTGTTAGCTTTGTCATTATTATTGCTATTATTATTACTACTGTATAACAACGGGCATTTGCAGAGTGGCTTGCATTAAAGCTATGCAAGCTTGTAGTACAGAATATCTCCCTACCTTGTAGTTCATTAAAGAGGAAATCAGAGCAGAATACAGCCCAGACTCTTTAACATGGCCTTCAAGACCCTGAGTGATCTAGCCCCTAACTAAAGCTAAGCTCATCTCGCCCCACTCTTCCCCCGGCTCACCAAACTTTGGCTTTTAAACATTCCTCTCACCTCTGGAGATTTGGCTTCAGTAGGTCCAGGAACGGGTACTGTTTTACAGTCTCCCACCGGTTCTGATGGGCTGACAGATTTGCAAGTTGTGGCTACAAGTTGTGCATGACTTAAACCTCAGCCAGCTCCAAAGCCAGACAGTTGCCAAATGAAGTAAAAAACAGGGGCTCTATGAACCAAGGACTTCCTATATAGGGATGGGGAGGCTGTTGTTTCAGTGGCAATGTGGGCTGAGACTGAACTTGCTGAAAGTGAGGGGGCAGAGGGGACAAGCCCCAGGAGGGCAGATCCTAGTAGGCAAAATGAATAATGCAATTTCCACTTCAGGACCTTCTTCTAAGTGTGAGGGGTGTGTGTATGTGTGTGTGTGTGTGTGTGTGTGTGTGTGTGTGTATGTGTGTTGGGGGGTGGTGACCTCAAGGCCTCAGCTTAGAGCTAGACACTCTGGGGGAGGAGTGGAGTCTCTTGGAGGGGGAGTGTGAGTGACTTTGGTGCCTAAAGTAAAACTTTCCTATTGTCAAAATTCCCTTCAATGGCCTGCATCTGCCAGGAAGTCCAATGTTCAGGATAAGCATATCCTACTCTGCTTAGGAATTCATTTGCACACTGACATTTAACACTTAAGAGCCACTAGTGATGGTGGTACAACCTTGTAGATGTAATGAACGCCCCTGAATTGTACACTCAAAAATGATAAATTTTATGTTATATACATTTTACTACCTCCCGCCTCTCCCAAAAAAGAACCACTGAGCTGGACTAGAGGTTGTGATAAAAGGCAAATCTATGTATATGTGGATGTGGGACATTTAAATAATTCCCTTTAACCTCCAAAAGGAGGATAGGTGGTCAATTTCAAAGAGTTCTTGCTTGTCTGCAGGATTTATTACATTCTGACCTTTCTCTTATTGAACTTTTTATTATGAAAATTTAAAAGTACACTCAAAAAGTGGAGAGAATTGAAAAATGAACCCCCTTTGAATCCAGGACCCAGCTTTAACAACCGTCAACTTTTGCTGTTCTTGTTTATATAGCCCTCTAACTTTCCTTTCTTTCTTTCTCCCTTTCTTTCTTTTTTCTCTTTCTTTCTTTCTTTCTTTCTTTCTTTCTTTCTTTCTTTCTTTCTTTCTTTCTTTCTTTCTTTCTTTCTTTCTTTCTGTGTTTTAAAGCATATCACAGACATATTTACAGTTCATCCATAAACACGTCAATTTTCCTATTCTAACATTAAGTTTTCATAGCTTAAATCTCATTAAAGGATTCATTTGCTGCTGTAAGGATTAACGAGATAAGTTAGGTTTGTCATTATTATTGCTATTATTAGGTTCAAAAGTCAGCTCAGTTTCTAAATTAGTATTTGTTTCTCATTCCATGTGATAGGTGGTCCAACCTTCAAAAACTTTACACTCTACCTGAAAAAACAAACAATGGATATAAAATAAGATTGTGCAGAATTAAAGGTTACAATCACCAAACCACAAATGTCAAAGGGCAGCCAGTGTAAATTCTGTAATAAGACCTGAATCTTGTGTATGTATGTCAGCTGTGCAGGAATTCAAGAGAGGGGGCTGCCTCTCTGAACCAAGCAGTTGGAGAGGTCAAGATAAGAAGGTACCAGGAATGGATCTGGAATAGATAATCTCTATTCTTGGCCCTGAACATTTGGTGTCCCTCACAAGATCATTTGTAATTGGCAAGATTTAGAGATCTTGATTGCTAGTCTTTTTTAGTTGATAATACCTTTCTTTTCTTTTTTTTTTAATAGATCTTTATTGGAGTATAATTGCTTCACAACACTGTGTTAGTTTCTGTTGCACAACAAAGCAATTCAGCCATATGCATACACATGTCCCCATATCCCCTCCCTCTTGAGCCTCCCTCCCATCCTCCCTATCCTACCTCTCTAGGTCATCTCCCTGTGCTATGATGCTGCTTCCCACCAGCCAACTGGTGGTGTGTATATGTTGATGCTACCCTCACTTTGCCCCAGCTTCCCCCTCGCACCCTCACGTCCTCAAGTCTATTCTCTATGTCTACCTCTTTATTCTTGCCCTGCAACTAGGTTCATCAGTACCATTTTTTTTTTTTTTTTAGATTCCATATATATCCGTTAGCATATGGTATTTGTTTTTCTCTTTCTGACTTACTTCACTCTGTATGACAGTCTTTAGGTCCATCCACCTCACTACAAATAATTTCATTTCTTTTTATGGCTGAGTAATATTCCATTGTATATATGTGCCACATCTTCTTTATCCATTCATCTGCTGATGGACATTTAGGTTGGTTCCATGTCCTGGTTATTGTAAATAGTGCTGCAGTGAACATTGTGTTACATGTCTCTTTTTGAATTATGGTTTTCTCAGGGTATATGCCCAGTAGTGGGATTGCTGGGTCATATGGTAGTTCTATTTTTAGTTTTTTAAGGAACCTCCATACTGTTTTCCATAGTGGTTGTATCAATTTACATTCCCACCAATAGTGCAGGAGGGTTCCCTTTTCACCACACCCTTTCCAGCATTTATTGTTTCTAGATTTTTTGATAATGGCCATTCTGACCAGTGTGAGGTGTTACCTCATTGTAGTTTTGATTTGCATTTCTCTAATAATTAGTGATGTTAAGCATTTTTCATGTTCCTCTTGACCATCTGTATGTCTTCCTTGGTGAAATGTCTATTTAGGTCTTCTGCCCATTTTTTAACTGTGGATTGTTTGTTTTTTTGATACTGAGCTCCATGAACTGTTTGTATATTTTGGAGATTAATCCTTTGTCTGTTGTTTCATTTGCAAATATTTTCTCCCATTCTGAGGGTTGTCTTTTTGTCTTGTTTATGGCTTCCTTTGCTGTGCAAAAGTTTTGAAGTTTAATTAAGTCCCATTTGTTTATTTTTGTTTTTATTTCCATTACTCTAGGAGGTGGGTCAAAAAAGGTCTTAGTGTGGTTTATGTCAAAGAGTGTTTTTCTCTAAGAGTTTTATAGTGTCTGGTCTTGTATTTAAGACTTTAATCCATTTGGAGTTTATTTTTGTGTATGGTGCTAGGTAGTGTTCTAACTGCTTTCAAATCCTCTGCTGTATACGATCCCTTCGTTTCTCCTATAACCTTCTTATACCACTGGTCCCCATCACAAACACTTTATTCAGTTCTCTCCTTGGGTGTGCTTCCATCTACTCCTTGCTTCTTCTACCCCAGAACCTTCAAGACTCTGTTTATGTTGGGCACTGGGAAGGCACTGTCCCATCAGCCTTTCTACAGCCTCCTGGTTCTTTAGTGGGGCTGTGGTGGAGCCCACTGCTGCTCTTTGAAACCAGTGAATTTTACTTGTTTTTAGGACTTGAACTAGCCATGGACTCAGAGAGAGAGCCTGATGGGCAAATTCATGTAAATGTTGAATGCAGGATTCCAGTGACTAAAAAGCAGTGGGTAGGGGAGGGAAGAAAAGAAGGAAGGGAGAAAGGGATGAATTAGGAGTGTAGCTGAGGGTGTAGAAGAGGCTGGTGGCAGAGATCCAGTGCTCAGAACGTCTGGGGCCCAGCTCAGCTAGAACAAAAGCAGGGCCTGATCATTCCTCCTCGATGCCCTCCTGGTCTATACAGGCCATATCAGGGAAAATTCAAGCAGAAATCTAAGTCGGGTCAGAGTGAACAAATTCTGGAGAGAGAGAGATGAAAGATGACCTGAGTTGGCAACAGGCTGATGTCAGGTAGTAACAGTACAGTGGGATTTAGGACCCTGGTGCTCTGTAACCTCTAGCTTCCTGTTCTAGACACTTGCTACTTACAGTGTGGTTTTGGGGTTGGCAGCATCTGTATTACTGGGAGGTTTTTAGCAATGCAGAACCGCAGGTCCTGCTCAGACTTACTGAATCAGAAACTTGGGGGTGGGAATTCCCTGGCAGTCTTGTGGTTAGGACTCTTTATTTCCACTGCGGGGCCCGGGTTCAATCCCTGGTCAGGGAACTAAGATCCCGAAGCAGCACAGCACAGCTGGAAAAAAAAAAAAAAAAAAGAAAAAAAAAGAAAGAAAGAAAGAAGAAGAAAAAAAGAAACTTTGGGTTGGCATTCCTTGGCCCGTGGCGACATCACTCCAAACTTTGCTTCTATTGTCGTCATATCCTTCTCTGACTCTGACGCTCCTGCCTCCTTCTTATAACACTTGTGATTACATTAGGTCTACCTGGATAATCCAAGACTTCTATCCATCTCAAGATTATGAACTGAAGCACATCTACAACATCCCTTTTACCATGTAAGGTAACATATTTGCAGGTTCTGGGAATTAGGATGTGACATCTTTGGGGGCCCACTATTCACCCTACTACAGGAAGCCATTAGAGAAGTGACAAAATTTGACATATATTTTAAGAGTACTTACGGCTGCTGTTTTGAAAATAGTTTTGTGGGGGCAAGAATGGAAATAGGAAAATTAGTTACTATATCAGAGTGAGTCTTTAAATTCTAAGGGCCTTGTTGGCTGTTCCCACATAAGTGAGCATATAATTCTGTTATGGGCTGAATTTTGGCCCCTAAAATTCCTATGTTGAAGCCATAACCCCTAGTACCTCAGAATGTGGCCATATTTGAATATAGGGCCTTTAAAAGGGTGATTAAGTTAAAATGAGCCTGTTAGGGTGGGTCCTAATCCATTCTGACTGGTGTCTTTATAAGAAGAGGAAATTTGGACAAATGAAGAGACACAAGGGATGTACGCACACAGAAGAAAGACCATGTGAATACACAGTGAGAAGGTAGCCACCTGCAACCCAAGGAGAGAGGCCTCAGGTGAAACCAACCCTGCCAACACCTTGATCTTGGACTTCCACCTTCCAGAACTTTCAGAAATAAATTGTTGTTAAGCCACCTAGTCTATAGTATTGAGTTGTGGCAGCCCTAGCAAACTGATACAAATTTAAAATATCTCTCTGAAATCCAGATGCAGACTCTCTTCCTGATGCCTCAGTTCATGATTCTTGTCAGAAAAGGAAGTTGTGTCAGAAAAGTAGTTGGCAGGATCTTCCTGAAGTCACCTCACCTACATCCCAAGAGTGAACATTTAAAACAATCTTTGCTCTTTAAAAGACACTGTTTAAAAAAGGAAAAGAAAAGCCACAGACTGGGAGGAACAATTTGAAAAACACATATCTGATAGAGGGTTGTATCCAGAATACATAAACCACTTAAGTAAGACATGGGCAAAAGATTTGAACAGATACTTCACATTAGACGAGGTACAGATGACAATCACACAAAATGATGATCAACATCATTAGTAACTAAGAGTATGCAAATTAAAGCCATAATGAGCCATCACTATGTACCTACCTACTAGAGTGGCTTTAAAAAAACTGACAATACCAAGTTTTAACAGGAATTCAGAGCAATAGAAACCTCATACACTGCTGGTGGGAATGCAAAATGATACAGCCACTTGGGACAACAGTTTGGTAGATTTTTAGAAGGTTTAAACATACTCTTACCATATGACCCAGGAATCTTACTCTTAAGTATTAAACCAAGAGAAATAAAAATGTTTTACTGAAAGACCTGTGTGGGAATATTTATAGCAGCTTTATTCATACTATCTCAAGCTGGAAACAACCCAATGTCTCTCAACTGGTGAGCAGATGAACAAACTGTGTCACATCCACACAATGGAATACTACTCAGAAATGAAAAGGAATGAACTATCAATATAAGCAAGAAAATGGATGACTCTCAAAAGCATTATGCTATTGAAAGAAACCAGAAAACAAAGGCTACATACTGCATGTTCCATGACTTTTTGAAAAGGCAAAACTATAGGGATATAAATAGATTGGTGGTTGCTGGGGGCAACCCAGTTGCCCGGGTGAATTTTGGAGGGGTGATATATAATACCATATAATTGTGGTGGTCCTTACATGACTGTATATATTTGTCAAAATTCATTAAATTGTACATTTAAAATTGGTAAATTTAAATGTGTGTGAATCATACCTTGTAAAGCTGATTTAAAACAATAAGACCCCATACTACCTGGACATGTGGAGAGGATATCTAAGCTATGACTCGGGATAGACGCAGTCCCTGTGCATTGAGTCCTGATGGCTACTTCTATACAGGTCACTCTACCACAGTGGTGGAGCACTGAACCCCCAGCTGTCCTTGTCAGTGGAGGAAACTTTGGGATCACTCACAGGCAGCTGTGACAATGTCTTTTTCCACGATGTAGCTGAAGAGCAGGGAAGTGATTTTAATGCATATTAAAGTTTGAAAACCACTAGTTTAAAAGAGGGGTCTTTAGCAGTAATGTATGTGTGCACACAGGAGGCGCTCTCTCTCTCTCTCTCTCTCTCTCTCCCTCTCTGTGTGTGTGTGAGAGAGAGAGAGAGAGAGAGAGAGAGAGAGAAGCTGTCTGTCTGTTTGTAGGAAGGAGGCTGAGGGAGAGGGAGCATTTATAAGTGCAAGTAGAACGCGGAAGACAACCTATGAGATTTTAATACCCTTAGATAATCTGGGCCCAAACTACTTTGGGAGAGCTAAGAGCCTGTTGATAACCATTATCTTTGGCTCCAACTACCTTCTCCACCACTTTTTCCCTGTGACTCCAAAGCCTGTCCCCCATCAGAGGCTCATCCCTTCTCCTTGAGCTTTAGGGACCTTACCATTGTTTTCATCAGCTGTTAATGAGAGTTGCTTAAATCTGTTCCTCAGTTCCTCAGTGTTACATCCTATTATCATCCACCTTTTACAAAGAAAAAAGTTTCTTGTCCCAGTTCACGCAGTGAGTAAGTGGACAGCTTTCAGGCTTCCAGCTCCAGGGTCTCCTGGACCAGATGGCTTCCATAATTTCCCACTACCCCTCGCCATCCAAGAGTTTAATTCTGAATATTCCCTTTGTGACCACCAATCAGAGTGAGGAGGAAAATGGGGTGGTGGGGAGAGGGGGCCTGGCAACAGGGTACAGAGGTGACCAGGAGAGAATGACTAGGAGATGATGGTTTTGAGCTCCCTACAATTTCTGTCCCAGGGTATTTGGCTGGGGACAGTGGGGGACAGAGTTGGGGAAGGTACACCTCTATAAGAGAAAAAGCTGCTAGAAGTGGCAAACAATGTAACTATAATTGTCAGGAGACCACCTCAGGAAGTGGACAACATGCTGTGGTCACAACTATGAGACCTTGGTAGAAAACCTCACCACATGGGAAGAGCAGAGCCCGGAGCCCAGAGATAAGGATTTCTGTCTTGACTTATGTTTACTAAACCTTGAACAAGTCACAAACCCTCTTTCAGCAAACGCTTAACCCAAATAAGACAACATATTCCAATGTGTTTTGTAAAATGCTACACAAGAAGGACATATTATTTCAAAAACTGGCAAACCTTCATTAGAAGAGCAATCCTTGTGACATGAAAGAATGTCTTGTACCACCTTTCCTGAGGCAACGGTGCTGCTGCTTTACACTTGAGCATTTAAAAGCCAGCACTTGAAAGGTTTATTTGCAGTCTTTGCTCCAAAGTAACTTGCTGGCAACTCACTCAATTCTTTCTAACCAGGCACAGCTGAATATCAGTGTCAGTTATCTCTTGGGTAGCAGAATTAGAGTTGATTCTTATTTTATTTTTATATGGTTCTGCATTTAAGAAAACAAAGGCATGGACATGTGAATTAGTGGGGAGGTTTTGGATAACTACAAGATGTCAGGTGCGTTTGGAAGTTGGAATATTTGTGGGAGGAGATGGGGTGGGAGCTTGATGACAGCCGTGCTGGGGACTGTGCTTGTGGAGTCCTCTTTTCAAAGGCCCTTAGCCTACTCTGCTCTGGGTTTAAAGCTGTAACCCTCAAAATGTGGTCCCTAGACCAGCAGCACTGGCCTTGCCTGGAAATTTGTTAGAAATGCAAATTCTTAGGCCGCACCCCAGATGTATTGCAGCTGAAACTGGGGCTAGAGCCCAGCTCTGTTTTAATTAGCCTGCATGTTGAAACCTGAAAACCACTGGTTTAAAGCATGCCTAAGCTGGGACAGTGCTCCTTGCTCCTAGTGAGCTGGCAAAAAATAACCAGTTGCCTCAATCATCTATTAGCCCACCCTTTTGTGTGGGGTCCCCTGGGTTGGTTCTCTAAGCCCTAGATAGGTCCTCTTCTCTGACATAATGGCAGCGAGGTGAGGCCTTGCAGTTGAATGATTAGTTGGGATTTTATTTACAGTCAGAGAAGCATCTGGGAGGGACAAACTTCACAGTGCTTGCTCAAATTTAGTTGCTTCTCACTTTGGGTTAAAAAAGATCTGGGACTTCCCTGGTGGCGCAGTGGTTAAGAATACCTGCCAGTGCAGGGAACATGGGTTCGATCCCTGGTCCAGGAAGGTTCTACATGCCATGGAGCAACTAAACCTGTGAGCCACAACTACTGAGCCCACGTACCACAACTACTGAAGCATGCATGTTATAAGGCCCGTGTGCCATAACTACTGAGCCCGTGCTCTAACGCCCATGAGCCACAACTACTGAGCCCACACACCACAACTACTGAAGCCCACATGCCTAGGGCTCGTGCTCTGCAACAAGAGAAGCCACCCAATGAGAAGCTCACGCACAGCAATGAAGAGTAGCCCCCGCTCGCTGCAACTAGAGAAAGCCCACATGCAACAATGAAGACCCAATGCAGCCATAAATTAAAAAAAAAAAAAGATCTGGAAGTAACACAAAAGAGGTCCTCAGAAGGCACTGGGTCATCTAGTTTTAGGGTGTTACAGTGTGCTCCTTGCTAGTTCTCCAGACTCTGCAGTTGCTCCTGCTTGTTCCCATTATCCAAGGACAGAGCCTCCCACCTGGGCCTCCCCACAGAACAAGGAGGCCAGGGGTGCATTGAATTGCTATAAATCCCTCAGGGCCAACAGCTCCAACACCTCGGACTCTCAGATCTCTCACCTGGAAACCATCTCTGCTTTACCTGCATTTACTTTACTCTGAAACCCTACTTAGAAATACAACCATCCCTGTAGGTCTTACCTTCCTTACAGTCTAAAGTGTTTAGTATATAGTAAAGAGTTCAATAAATAATAGTTAATACTATGGTTATTATTATTTTGTGTTAAACAGGGAGAGAAGGGGTGGAGGGCATCTCAGTAAGAGGAAACAGCAGGGTCGGCTGTATGGTTTGTAGGGCCCATTACAAAGTGAGGCCTGGCCAGAGGGTTGAGAAATCATTCTCCCTTTCCCATGGGCTCACTGCCCCAACTCAGGTCTGATGGGTTTCCCCCAAGAGACTGCAACCTCTGTGCAGGGACATGCTGAGAACCTGTGCCAGGGGTGGGAAAGGGGCCGTTACTGAGTCATCTGCCAAAAATCATCACCAGAGCACTGCCAGATCAGGGCAGGGATGGTCACCACCACCTCCTCCAGGAAGCACACCTCACCTTGACCCTCCTCACTCATGCACTCGTTGCCCTGGGGCTGGAGGGCAATGGAGGCAATGACCTGGGCAATGACCCAGTTATCACACAGGCAGAGGGCAGCAGTTGTTATGAAGTGGGAAGGGGGATAGTGGGCTCCAGGGCAAGGAGCAGACGGCCAAAAACTCATCCCAAGTAGGCGGTGGAAGTGGGATCACACATGAGCCGAGGCTCTGAGCCTTTGAGCATGCTCCATTACCCCATTGGACTTCACTTACAAATTCAAAGATATAATTATTAAGAATTTCAAGACTCCAACCAACCAGAGAGCCCTCTAAGTGTGCAGCCCTGTATGACTGCCCTGGTTATGTGTCCATGAAGCTGGTTCTGTGGGACAGAATATGTAAAGACATGGCATATAGTGAAACTGCAAGATGGTCCATTGTAAGAAAAGAGTAAGAGTAAGTTCTGAGGTGAGAAGGCGTAGGAGCGGAGGCTAGAAAGACAGACAAGAACATAATACTTAATAGTCAAAAGTAGAGCCATAAAACTTTGATTTAAGTTAAAGGATATAGTAATATATAATCAATATGAAAAATTTGAAATATGGGACTGTATTAGTTTCCTAGGGCTGCTATAACAGATTATCATAAATTGGGTGGCCTAAAGCCACAGAAGTTTCTTCTTTCATAGTTCAGGAAACCAGAAGTCCAAAAGTCAAGATCTTGGCAGGTTGATACCTTCTGGAGTCTATGAGGGGGAAAGCTATGCCTCTCCTAGATTTTCCTGGTTTCCTGGTTGCCAGCAATCCCAGGCATTCTTTGGCCTGTAGATGCATCAATCCAGTCTTCACCTCCCTCTTCCCATTACCTTCTACTCTTTATCTTTGTCTTTTCCTCTTCTTATAAGGATACCAAGCATTGGATTTAGGACCCACCCTAAATCCAGGATTATTTCATCTTGAGATCCTTTACTAATTATTCTTTTTACAAATAAGGTCACATTCTGGGGTTCTGACTGGACATGGATTGGAGGAATTGTGGGGGGAGGGGACATAATTCAACTCACTACAGGGACAGTAAAAAGAAGAAGAATAAAATCATCCATGCTTCTGCCACCTAGAGCTAATATTGATGAATACCTTGTTATATTGGTGGGCAGTGGTAAGCACTAAGGGCTGGAGTGAAAGATGGGAGGCTGCATTGAGAGGAGTTTGGGAGCCATGCAAAATGATTAGCAGTTAAATTTTAGAAAGATAATAACTTTAGAAAGGTAAGACTTCCTTCTGGACTTCAGCCCAGCTAGTCCCACCTAGCTTCAAATGTCTTTTACACTTAGAATTCAAGTCTCATTCCAACATATCTCTGGAACCATTGGTTATCATAAACAAACCTCCTTATTTTATTTATTTATTAAAAAAAATTTTAAACATCTTTATTGGAGCATAGTTGCTTTACAATGGTGTGTTAGTTTCTGCTGTATAACAAAGTGAATCAACTATACGTATATCTCTATATCTCCTCCCTATTGCGTCTCCCTCCCACCTTCCCTATCCCACCCCTCTAGGTGGTCACAAAGCACTGAGCTGATCTCCCTGTGCTATGCGGCTGCTTCCCACTAGCTATCTATTTTACATTTGGTAGTGTATATATGTCCATGCCACTCTCTCACTTCGTTCCAGCTTACTCTTCCCCCTCCCCGGGTCCTCAAGTCCATTCTCTACCTCTGCATCTTTATTCCTGTCCTGCCCCTAGGTTCTTCAGAACCATTTTTTTTCTTTAGATTCCAGGTATATGTGTTAGTATTTGTTTATCTCTTTCTGACTTACTTCACTCTGTATGACAGACTCTAGGTCCATCCACCTCACTACAAATAACTCAATTTCATTTCTTTTTATGGCTGAGTAATATTCCATTGTATATATGTGCCACATCTTCTTTATCCATTCATCTGATGATGGGCACTTAAGTTGCTTCCATGTCCTGGCTATAAATAAATAGAGCTGCAATGAACATTTTGGTACATGACTCTTTTTGATTTATGGTTTTCTCAGGGTATATGCCCAGCAGTGGGATTGCTGGGTCATATGGTAGGTTTATTTTCAGTTCTTTAAGGAACCTCCATACTGTTCTACAGAGTGGCTGTATCAATTTACATTCCCACCAGCTGTGCAAAAGAGGGTTCCCTTTTCTCCACACCCTCAACAGCATTGTTTGTAGATTTTTTGATGATGGCCATTCTAACTGGTGTGAGGTGATACCTCATTGCAGTTTTGATTTGCATTTCTCTAATGATTAGTGATGTTGAGCATCCTTTCATGTGTTTGTTGGCAGCCTGTATATCTTCTTTGGAGAAATGTCTATTTAGGTCTTCTGCCCATTTTTGGATTGGGTTGTTTGTTTTTTTGTTACTGAGCTGCATGAGCTGCTTGTAAATTTTGGAGATTAATCCTTTGTCAGTTGCTTCATTTGCAAATATTTTCTCCCATTCTGAGGGTTGTCTTTTGGTCTTGTTTATGGTTTCCTTTGCTGTGCAAAAGCTTTTAAGTTTTGTAAGGTTCCATTTGTTTATTTATTTATTTTTATTTCCATTTCTCTAGGAGGTGGGTCAAAAAGGATCTTGCTGTGATTTATGTCATAGAGTGTTCTGCCTATGTTTTCCTCTAAGAGTTTGATGGTGTCTGGTCTCACATTTCGGTTTTTAATCCATTTTGAGTTTATTTTTGTATACAGTGTTAGGGAGTGTTCTAATTTCATTCTTTTACATGTAGCTGTCCAGTTTTCCCACACCACATATTGAAGAGGCTGTCTTTTCTCAATTGCGTATTCTTGCCTCCTTTATACAAAATAAGGTGACCATAGGTGCGTAGGTTTATCTCTGGTCTTTCTATCATGTTCAATTGATGTGTATTTTTGTTTTTGTGCCAGTACCATACTGGCTTGATTACTGTAGCTTTGTAGTATATTCTGAAGTCCAGGAGCCTGATTCCTCCAGCTCCATTATTCTTTCTCAAGATTGCTTTGGCTATTCGGGGTCTTTTGTGTTTCCATACAAACTGTGAAATTTTTTGTTCTATTTCTGTGAAAAATGTCAGTGGTAGTTTGATAGGGATTGCATTGAATCTGTAGATTGCTTTGGCTAGTATAGTCATTTTCACAATGTTGATTCTTCCAATCGAAGAACATGGTATATCTCTCCATCTGTTTGTATCATGTTTAATTTCTTTCATCAGTGTCTTATAGTTTTCTGCATACAGGTGTTTGGTCTCCTTAGGTAGGTTTATTCCTAGGTATTTCATTCTTTTTGTTGCAATGGTAAATGGGAGTGTTTCCTGAATTTCTCTTTCGGATTTTTCATCATAAGTGGAGAGGAATGCAAGAGATTTATGTGTATTAATTTTGTATCCTGCTACTTTACCAAATTCATTGATTAGTTCTAGTAGTTTTCTGGTAGCATCTTTAGGATTCTCTATGTATAGTATCATGTCATCTGCAAACAGTGACAGCTTTACTTCTTTTCTGATTTGGATTCCTTTTATTTCCTTTTCTTCTCTGATTGCTGTGGCTAAAACTTCCAAAACTATGTTGAATAAGAGTGGTGAGAGTGGGCAAACTTGTCTTGTTCCTGATTGTAGTGGAAATGCTTTCAGTTTTTCACCATTGAGGATGATGTTGGCTGTGGGCTTGTCATATATGGCCTTTATTATGTTGAGGTAAGTTCCCTCTATGCCTTCCTTCTGGAGGATTTTTATCATAAATGGGGGTTGAATTTTGTCAAAAGCTTTTTCTGCATCTATTGAGATGATAATATGGTTTCTCTTCTTCTATTTGTTAATATGGTTTATCACATTGATAGATTTGTGAAGAATCCTTACAATCCTGGGATAAACCCCACTTGATCATGGTGTATGATCCTTTTAATGTGCTGTTGGATTTTATTTGCTAGTGTATTGTTGAGGATTTTTGCATCTATGTTCATCAGTGAAATTGGCTTGTAGTTTTCTTTATTTGTGACATCTTTGTGTGGTTTTGGTATCAGGGTGATGGTGGCCTCGTAGAATGAGTTTGGGAGTATTCTTCCTCTGCTATACTTTGGAAGAGTTTGAGAAGGATAGGTGTTAGCTCTTCTCTAAATATTTGTTGGAATTCTCCTTGAAGCCATCTGGTCCTGGGATCTTGTTTGTTGGAAGATTTTTAATCACAGTCTCAATTTCAGTGCTTGTGATTGATCTGTTTATATTTTCTATTTCTTCCTGGTTCAGTCTCAGAAGTTGTGCCTTTCTAAGAATTTTCCCATTTCTTCCAGGTTATCCATTTTATTGGCATAGAGTTGCTTGTAGTAATCTCTCATGATCCTTTGTATTTCTGCAGTGTCAGTTTTTATTTCTCCTTTTTCATTTCTAGTTCTATTGGTCTGAGTCTTCTCTCTTTTTTTCTTGATGAGTCTGGCTAATGGTTTACCAATTTTGTTTATCTTCTCAAAGAACCAGCTTTCAGTTGTGTTGATCTTTGCTATTGTTTTCTTCATTTTTTTCCATTTATTTCTGATCTGATCTTTATGATTTCTTTCCTTTTGCTCTTTCCTTTTTCTTTTCCTTTGGGTTTTGTTTTGTTCTTTCTCTAATTGCTTTAGTTGTAAGGGTAGGTTGTTTATTTGAGATGTTTCTTGTTTCTTGAGGTAGGATTGTATTGTTATAAACTTCCCTCTTAGAACTTCTTTTGCTGCATCCCATAGATTTTGGGTCGTCGTGTTTTCATTGTCATTTGTTTTTAAGTGTTTTTTGATTTATTCAGTGATCTCTTGGTTACTTAGTAGTGTATTTTTTAGCCTCCATGTGTTTGTATTTTTTACAGATTTTTGCCTGTAATTGATATCTAGTGTCATAGTGTTGTGGTCAGAAAAGATACTTGATATGATTTCAATTTTCTTAAATTTACCAAGGCTTGATTTGTGACCCAAGATATGATCTATCCTGGAGAATGTTCCATGAGCACATGAGAAGAAAGTGTATTCTTTTGTTTTTGGATGGAATGTCCTATAAATATCAATTAAGTCCATCTTGTCTAATGTATCATTTAAAGCTTGTGTTTCCTTATTTATTTTTATTTTGGATGATCTGTCCACTGGTGAAAGTGAGGTCTTAAAATGTCCCTTACTATGATTGTGTTACTGTTTATTTCCCCTTTTATGGCTGTTAGTATTTGCCTTATGTATTGAGGTGCTCCTATGTTAGGTGCATATATATTTACAATTGTTATATCTTCTTCTTTGGTTGATCCCTTGATAATTATGTAGTGTCCTTCTTTGTCTCTTTGATAGTCTTTATTTTAAAGTCTATTTTGTCTTATATGAGAATTGCTACTCCAGCTTTCTTTTGATTTCCATTTGCATGGAATATCTTTTTCCATCCCTTCACTTTCAACCTGTATGTGTCCCTAGTTCTGAAGTCGGTCTCTTGTAGAAAGCATATATATGGGTCTTGTTTTTGTATGCATTCAGCCAGTCTATGTGTTTTGATTGGAGAATTTAATTCATTTATACTTATGGTAGTTATCAATATGTATGTTCCTATTACCATTTTCTTAATTGTTTTGAGTTTGTAGGTCCTTTTCTTCTCTTGTGTTTCTCACTTAGCGAAGTTCTTTTAGCATTTGTTGTAGAGCTGGTTTGGTGGTGTTGAATTTTCTTAGCTTTTGCTTGTCTGTAAAGGTTTTATTTCTCTGTCAAATCTGAATGAGATCCTTGCCCAGTAGAGTAATCTTGGTTGTAGCTTTTTCCGTTTCATCACTTTAAATATATTGTGCCACTCGCTTCTGGCTTGTAGAGTTTCTGCTGTGAATCAGCTGTTAACCTTATGGGGATTTGCTTGTGTGTTATTTGTTGTTTTTCCCTTGCTGCTTTTAATATTTTTTCTTTGTACTTAATGTTTCATAGTTTGATTAGTATGTGTCTTTGCATGTTTCTCCTTGGATTTACCCTGTATGGGACTCTCTGCACTTCCTGGACTTGATTGACTCTTTCCTTTTCCATATTAGGGAAGTGTTCAACTATAATCTCTTCAAATATTTTCTCAGTCCCTTTCTTTTTCTCTTCTTCTTCTGGGACCCCTATAATTCAAATGTTGGTGCATTTAATGTTGTCCCAGAGGTCTCTGAGACTGTCCTCAACTCTTTTCATTCTTTTTTCTTTATTCTGCTCTGCAGTAGTTATTTCCACTATTTTACCTTCCAGGTCACTTATCCATTCTTCTGCCTCAGTTATTCTGCTATTGATTCCTTCAAGAGAATCTTTTATTTCATTCATTGTGTTGTTCATCTTTGTTTGTTTGCCCTTTAGTTCTTCTAGTTCCTTTTTAAACGTTTCTTGTATTTTCTCCATTCTATTTCCAAGATTTTGGATCATCTTTACTATCATTACTCTGAATTCTTTTTCAGGTAGACTGCCTATTTCCTCTTCATTTTTTTGGTCTAGTGGGTTTTTACCTTGCTCCTTCATCTGCTATGTGTCTCTCTGTCTTCTCCTTTTGCTTAACTTACTGTGTTTGGCATCTCCTTTTCACAGGATGCAGGTTTGTAGTTCCCGTTGTTTTTGGTGTCTGCTCCCAGTGGCTAAAGTTGGTTCAGTGGGTTGTGTAGGCTTCCTGATGGAGGGAACTTGTGCCTTTGTTCTGGTGGATGAGGCTGGATCTTGTCTTTCTGGTGAACAGGACCGTGTCTGGTGGTGTGTTTTGGGGTGTCTGTTGCCTTATATAATTTTAGGCAGCCTCTTTTCTAATGATTGCGGTTGTGTTCCTGTCTTGCTAGTTGTTTGGCATGGGGTGTTGAGCACTGTAGGTTGCTGATCGTTGAGTGGTGCTGGGTATTAGCGTTGAGATGGAGAACTCTGAGATAGCTTTCACCATTTGATATTACATGGAGCTGGGAGTTCTTTGGTGAGCCAATGTCCTGAACATGGGTCCCCCACCTCAGAGGCACAGGCCTGACACCCAGCCAGAGCACCAAGACCCTGTCAGCCACACGGCTTTTGAGAAGTCTGCAGTCTTCTGCCAGCATTAAGTAGGTGTTCTGTAGGAGTTGTTTGACATGTAGATGTATTTCTGATGTATTTATCGGGAGGAAGGTGATCTCCACATCTTATTCCTTGGCCATCTTTAAGGTCTCCCCAGAAACCTCCTTGTAGCCTGAATCTCTTTAAAATAAAAGAAAATGAACAAACAAAACCTTCCCCTGCCTTTTGGAAATCTGGTTCTCTCTGGGAAGCACTGGGCTGTTCATTCACCAGCTACGATGTAGGGAGTGGGGGCAGGTTGTCAGAATTCTTCTAGCATTTTGTTGCTCTTCCTGAAACATTTTCCTTCACCTTCCTCTAAAACCCTTTCTGTCTTACCAGTGTGTTTTGTGGATTTTCTTCCTAGTCCTTGAGGTTCTAGGATCCTAGATTATTGTGTTTTTGCCCAGCTCACGTTCTGTGCCATCTTGGGCAATTTTAACCATGAGGTCAATCCACCGATATCTGGATTAAAAATTTCCTGATCTCATGATTTATTTAATAGATCTATATTAAAGTTTTGTATCCTATAAGCAGAGAATATATAGTATTTTCCAGCATTCCTGGGATATTTAGCAGGAAGCAAAGGTTATCACTGCTCTCAAAAGTCTTTCCTAACACATCACTCCTCTGCTGTCTCCTTTGTTCTTCAGAAACCAATCTTTTGAGAACCATGTCACTTTGTTCCATCACCGACATTGATGGTTCATGGGCATGTGACCTGGGTAGCTACATCAGGACTCCATGCTCAGAAGGGCCCCACACTTGGCTTAATGATCCGCTGTTGCCATCTTGAAATTCTTAATAATTTTATCTTTGAACTTGTGTTTAGTAAGTGAAGTCCAATGAGACAATGGAGCATGAACATGAACAGAGGAGATACTTACAACATGTGTCTGCTAGTCCTTGCTGCCCATCCATATGGCATTCATGATGCCCCATGGGCACAGAATTCTATTTTATAGCCCCAGAAGCCACATTTTCCATTTCAACTAGGACTTGCTTCACATGCAGAAAAGAAGGCATTTTAAGAAACAGAAACAATTGAGGAACACTATCATATCCTTTCTTACTGCATCAGCCAACCACTTACTCTGAAAATGATGATGTAGAAAGCAAAGTTCCTTCTCCTTTCAGTCCTTCCTTACTCATCAGTAAGCCTAAGGTAGGTAGAACTGTATACATTAAGAAGGGAAGTTAAAACAGGTGAGTTGGTTCTGTTCTGATAAAAATGAAATACTCATTTTGTAGCATGTACCAACTAAAAAATACAGATTCTGTAATTTTAGTGATTCTGCATGTGAGTTATATGATTAAAATGCTCTTGCATTTTCATATAAAACTGGCATTCCACATAAAGATGAACAGTATACCTTATATTAATAATTTAAATTTTTAATTTTTTCTGTACTCAGAACGACATTAAATAGCAAATGTAAAACAACACGGGGACTTCCCTAGTGGTGCAGTGGTTAAGAATCTGCCTGTCAATGCAGGGGACATGGGTTTGAGCCCTGGTCCGGGAAGATCCCACATGCTGCGGCACAACTAAGTCCATGTGCCACAACTACTGAGCCTGCACTCTAGAGCCCGTGAGCCACAACTACTGAGTCCACATGCCACAACTACTGAAGCCCACATGCCTAGAGCCCGTGCTCTGCAACAAGAGAAGCCACCAAAATAAGAAGCCCGTGCACCGCAAGGAAGAGTAGCCCCTGCTCGCCACAACTAGAGAAAGCCTGTGCACAGCAATGAAGACTCAACACAGCCATAAATAAATAAATAAAATAAAATAAAATAAATAATAATTTAAAAAAAAAAACATCATGGCAGGGCTTCCCTGGTGGCGCAGTGGTTAAGAATCTGCCCGCCAATGCAGGGGACACGGGTTCTAGCCCTGGTACGGGAAGATCCCATGTGCTGCAGAGCAACTAAGCCCGTGTGCCACAACTACTGAAGCCCGGATGCCTAGAGCTTGTGATCCGCAACAAGAGAAGCCACCACATTGAGAAGACTGTGAACCACAACAAAGAGTAGCCCCCTCTCACTGCAACCTGAGAAAGCCCACACGCAGCAAGGATGACCCCATGTAGCCAAAAATAAATAAATTAAATAAATAAATTTAAAAATCCCAACACCATGGCAAGTCAAGAGAGAGAACATGGAAGAAAAAAAAACTTTATAGATTTAGGATCATGGCCCATATGCTTCCTCTCCACCTGGCATCACGTTCTGCAATTTCAACACTCATTTGGTTGGTCCACAGTCCAGAGATATATGTTTTGGAAAAAGACAGTGTGTTTTATTAAGATACAAAGTTGTACATACATGAAATACTTAGAAAAATTCACCCTATTTTATACAAGGATGTTTATTTCAATACTTCTTATAATAGTAAAATTTTGAAATGATGTTTATGGAATATAAGGTATATGGAATATAACATAAACTCTTCCCTGAGCCTCCAGCCTGCTGGTCTGTCCTGCAGATTTCAAATTTGCCAGTCCCCCCAATCACATAAGCCAATTCCTTAAAATAAATTCCTCTCTTTATCCACACACATCCTATAGGTTCTGTTTCTCTGTAGAACCCTTACTACTAGAAGGTTCTACACTCTTCTTCACTTCTCCATTTCTATGACCACATCTGGATGGTGCCATGTTCAGAACCAGCACCATCTCAGAAATCTTATACCCATTTAGCACTTCAGATGGCACTCTTCTCTGACTCTTAGACCTGTGTCTACATACCTGTTTCTTCAGTCTCATTGAGATCTCTGGTCCTGCCATCCTTCTACTTTCTCACCATCCATTGACCCTCTTCTGGTTGACTCCTTTGTCTTTCCCACCCAGCTTAAGCTTCCACAACCCATTATTTCAGTCACTCTTATGCCCAAACTTTCAATTCCCTTACCTTTGTCCTTTTGCTCCAACTGCCCTGCCAATTGCCAACTTTGGATCATCCTAGCTAACTGCTACCTTCACTTCTATAACCACAATTGATGTATTAGTGTTCTCCAGAGAGGCAGAATTCCTTCTTCCTCTGGGGTATGTCAGTATTTTTCTCTTAAGGACTTCAATTAATTGGATGACTATGGAGAGTGATCTGCTTTACTCAAAGTCTACTGATTTAAATGTAATTACATTTAAAAGATAGTTTGACCAAACATCAGAGCACCAGAGCCTAATCAAGTTGACACATAAAGCTAACTATCACAGCTAAGTAGCTGCAAAAACTCACATTTTCATTTAACAAATATTTGTTGAATACATAGAATATGCTGTGTGATGAAAATACAAAGATGGATAAAAGACACAAGGAATTTATCATCTCTTAGCATGAGGCAGACACAGAAGCAGACATTTGTGATACAAGGTGATAAGTGCTATGATGAAAAAGGTATTAGAGGTAATATCTGTTAGTAGGATACAAAATTTGATGTGGATCTATTAAATCAATGGTAAGATCAAGAAACTTTGAATTCAGACATAGAATGAATCAACCTCATAGTTGAAGTTATCATATAGGATGACACAGAACTTGGGCTAGATAAAAAGGTGGTGACTGAACAGCATCTTGGAGAATAAGTAGGGATTGGGTAGGTAATGAAGGTAGAAGAGGACAGGGCATTTCAAGTTGGAAAGTAAGGCGATAAGGGAGCACATAGCTTGAGTCAAGAATCAGAGATAATATGGTGCATCAAGAATTTGTGTTACTCGAGTGGAAAAGTGGGGAAAGCAGAAGGAAAGATTCTTGAGTTCCATGAAACAACATCTGTTTACTGGGAATCTGCTATTGCCAGATACAAGTTTGTGTATGAGGGTTGGGGGAGAGAGGATGCAGTGTGGGGTATGTTGAGATGTTTCTACCTCCATGGAGTTAAAGCATAGGTTGGGTACACACACACACACACACCACTATGTGTTCTCCATGGGCTGGAGTGATCAGAGGTGGCTTTGGCCACTGTAGTTATACATATCTTATATTTGGGGCGGTGGAGGAGGGGCACTCCTAGGTGGAAGGGAAGGACAGCAGAGAGAAAAGGTGCAGCCATAATGTAAACAAAGGTTCAAAGGAGGCTCATAAGACCCCATTTTCCATTGAGAAGAGACCAAGCTTGCCAGAGGGGAGAGTTTGTGCCAGGGAGGAGAGTAGGACAGGGAGAGTGATGATTACAAACTTAAGTAGTTTGGACTTGACATCATGTGCAGTGAGGCTTGATCAAAGCAGCAGTGTGGTAAAAAAACAAAACAAAACAAAACAAAAAGAAAACCCCAAAACCCAAACAACTTTAGGTGATATGGATGTAGACAAAATTACTAAAGTGTAGGGCTTCTGAGGATGCAGGGAGGGTTAGGAGACATGGCAATATTATGAAGGGCTTTGAATGATAAGCTAAAGGCTTGAAGTTTATCTTTCAGGCTAACATTTTTCAAAAAGTTTTAAAGCAGTGGAACTCTTTTTTTTTTCCTCAAAATAATCTTAACAGAATTCCAATATATCAAACAGATACAAACAGCTGTCTATCAGATTTTCCTGGTTTGAAAGCCCCTGATGAAGGTGATGTGGATCAGAGGAAGTTGTTAACTCTGATGGCCATGTAGGATCTGGGTTGGAAGGGGAGAGGGTGAAAGCTGAGAGGAAGGTTAGAAAGAGATGAGAGTCTGGATTTTGGAGGAGGCAGCAGAGATGAAAGAAGCAGGTGGATTTGAAGGATTTTAGAGGGAAAAGCAGTGGGAGTGGTGAGGAAGCAGAGTCCAGCTTTAGTCAGGAGGGAGGAAGGAGAGCTCTTGGTATGGTGGAGGGGTGAGGTTCTTGGCTGCCATCAGTGAGGAGAACTTAAAAACATCTGGTCCAGTTGTGTGGCCACTGTTACAGATGATCATTATTTCTTGTCCCCAAAACTTCGTTCAGTGCTGAGACTTTTTGGAAGAACTTCTGAAAGAAGATTTCGAATTTAGAGTCTCATAAAAAGTGCAGTACTATGTATTTGTTCATGCAGTCTGACAGTCTGAAGAAATAAAAGAACTCCTCCATTTGGGTGTCAAGGAAGTTTTATTTGAAAGATCCAACATGGTTCTTGATATCGTTAACACTGCTGTTAAGTCCTGTGCTAAAATTACCTTCACAGGTGCCAAACAGTCAAGAATTGTGAAGAGTTTGAGATTTTATCTGACTTGAAAGCTACAAGACTGCCTCATGGATGCTGGCAGAAGACATAAGATTCCTGGGCCAGAGACAAAGGACAGGTTATTACTCACAGCAATAGTAGTAGCTAGAGTAACATCATTTTTGCATTGTTTCATCAAACCCCAATTTCTACAGGGTGATATGAAAGAACCAAGTAATGCCTGCACATGTAGTGGGTTACATTTTAAGAGAGGAACCCCAATTTTAGGGAACTCAGATCTTTTATACTGGATAGTAAGCCTACCTGAACTTTGTCCTGAAGGGAGACACTATCATTTTTATTTTTAAAATTAAAAAAAAATTTATAGAAATATAGGTGATTTATAATGTTGTGTTAGTTTCAGGTGCATAGCAAAGTGATTCAGTTATTTTTTTTCAGATTATTCCATTATATGTTATTGCAAGATATTGAATATAATCCCTATGCTATACAGTAAATCCTTGTTGCTTATCTATTTTATGTATAGTAGTTTTGTATCTGTTAATCCTGTATTCCTAATTTGTCCCTCCCTCCCTCTCCCCTTTGGTAACCATAAGTTGTTTTCTGTGTCTGTGAGCCTGTTTCTGTTTTGTATATAGATTCATTTGTATATTTTTAGATCCTACATATAAGTGATATCATTTGTCTTTCTCTGTCTGGTTTACTTCACTAAGTGAAGTACTTCACTAAGTACTTCACTTACTTCTCTAGATCCATCCATGTTGCTGCAAATGTCAATACTTCATTCTTTTTTAAGACTGGGTAATATTCCATTATATATATATATATATTTGTATATATATACATTATATATATATACATTATATGTATATATACATTATATGTATATATACATTATATGTATATATGTATACATTATATGTATATAATGTATACATATATATACATTATATATATGTATATATATATATATACACGTATATATTTGTGTATATATATATGTGTGTGTGTATATATATATATGTACACACACATGTATATATATATATATATGTGTGTGTGTGTGTGTGTGTGTGTGTATTATACCACATCTTAAGCCAATTTTCTGTTGATGGTCACTTGGGCTGTTTCCATGTCTTGGCTATTGTAAATAGTGCTTCCATGAATATTGGGGTGCATGAATCTTTTCAAATTAGAGTTTTCCTTTTTTTCCAGATGTATACCCAGTAGTGGGATTGCTGGATCAAATGGTAGCTCTAATTCTAGTTTTTTTAAAGGAACCTCCATACTGTTTTTCATAGTGGCTGCACCAATTTACATTCCCACCAACAGTGTACGAGGGTTCCCTTTAGGGAGACACTATTTTTATCATACGGGACAGTAAACAAATTTGTCTCATACTTTGGAGGAAGACACCATCTCTGTCTTCAAGGTGGTTTGCTGTATATATATTCCTGAAAACATAGTCTGGAATAAAGGCAGGCAGAGCTCTGATCCCAAGATATGCAGAAATGCCAGAGAACTCTGGAGAATTGTCCCTTAATGTGACAAGGCTCTAATAATGATGAGCTAATTGGGTGATTAATTTCCTTCACTTCCTATCTCTTTCTCCCATTGGACCTATAATACACAGGTGAATTTTCCAGTTGACCTAAAAGGTCAAATCTTCTATTACACTGGCATTCTTTAAAACGTCTCAAAGATCTGACCACTATGTATCTGAAGTGCTCTCTTAAAGGGAAGTTTCACTTGTCTATACACAGTTTAATGATCCTTCATTGTTCAGATCTTCAAGCTACTTTGATTCTTTTTACCTCAAATCTCTCAGGTCCCTTTCTAGCTTGAAATTTTGTAAAACTTGATCAATGTTATTTATTTGGACCCAAATCCTGAGCTTATAATTAAGAGGTGTATAAGGAATGTTCAAAAACTCTCCTAAAGAATTTTCTCAAGTTTGAGAGAAATAAAATGCATACAGATCTTTGCAGATAAGAGTTGTAAAATAGAGCAGTAATACACCCTGGTGAAAGATTTTATGAGGTAGTTGAAGAGAGTAAGCTTCCACACCTGGGAAGTCCTCCTAAGCCACCAGTTTACTTACTTTATAATATCACTGGAATGGAGATTCACCTTCTGACACCTTCAGATGAGGATGAGTTATAGCAACAGCCCTAAAGATGGGACTAGGAACTGTAGTTCCTTCAGGTCAACTAAAGGTCACCCTCTAAAGGAGGGTGTATCCTCAGCCTCTTCTGAGGCTAGAGGGCTGAAGTGGAAGCTGCATCTGTTGCAGTGACCCAGGCCTGTACATTGAATGAAACTAACCTTGTTTCCAGGATAATGACTGACAGAATCAGGGATTGTTATCCATACCAAAGGCAACTAGGTATAGACTGAACATCATGCAGCTCAACCCATTGTGAGGTGGCTTGAAGAAAAACTTAGCTCAGGGCTTCCCTGGTGGCACAGTGGTTGAGAGTCTGCCTGCTGATGCAGGGGACACGGGTTCGTGCCCCGGTCTGGGAAGATCCCACATACCACGGAGCGGCTGGGCCCGTGAGCCATGGCCGCTGAGCCTGCATGTCCGGAGCCTGTGCTCCACAACGGGAGAGGCCACAACAGTGAGAGGCCCGCGTACCGCCAAAAAAAAAAAAAAAATTAGCTCAGTAAAAGGGACCTATATTGAATGGGCCAAACAAGTCCAACCAAATACTCCTTATTGAGGAATATAAATGTTAGATCCAAAAAATAAATTAATTAATTCAAAAAAATAAATGTTAGATCCACAGAGACACATTGGCAGACCCCTGGTAAGCAAAGTTGCAGTGTTTGAGTTCTCCTTGAGGCCTGCTGGTCATCCAACTTCTGGATCCATTGAAACCCATACAAACTGATTCTCTTGTATCCTCACCTCTGTTTCTAACCCATCACTGAAATCTTATAGAGTAATATTATTATGTCCTAACCGATCAAAAAACCTTTTAATCAAAGTGTGAATAGACCCAGAATCAGAGGTAAAGAAGTAGAGAATAAGTCAAGGATTCTCACATGAGAGAGAAAGCTGAGACTCTAGGACATCATAAACACTGAGTTGGTCAAACATCTGCTGGTAAGAAAAGAAATTAGTTTCACCTGTCCATACTGCTAAATACAAAGGTAGAGACTTGCTCCTAGGTGCTTCAGAAAAAGTTTATGTGGCATGGTTGATAATGAATGGGAGACAAAAATTTCAAACACGTTAGAAACTAAAGCTTCTTTGTCCACACTCCATCACTAGGGGATCTCATCCTTTCCCATGACTTTAAATACAGTCTTATGCGGACAACTCTCATGTTTTATCTCCAGCCAGATCTCTGATATGAAAAAAGTCATAGAACCAGCTGTCTACTTGTCATCTCCACTTAGATTAACACAAGCATTTCAACTTAGCATGTCCAAGATGGTACCCTGGATCTACCTGCTGAGTCCATTCTTCCCCATATTCCCCTCAAAAAATGGTACTATCCATTTGCTTAAGCCAGAAACCTGGAGTCATTCTTCACTTCTCCCATCCAATCTACCAGCAAGTGCTGTTGGTTCTATCTCCAAACATGTCTTGACTCTGCGCTATTCTTCCTCTCTGCAGCCATCACCCTTTGCTGCATCCTTCATCTTTTGTCAGCTGACTCAAGGGCCTCTTACTGGTTACCTACTCTCTTCCAATCCATGATCCAGACAGTAGTCAGAGTGGCTTTAAAATATTTATACATTGAATCGTGTCACTCACTGTTTAGTACCCTTTAGAACATAAAGTTCCTCTCATAGCCCTCTAGATTCGCCATGAATCTGAGCCTCATCTCACACTCCTTACTTCATGCTGCCCCTACTCTGTACTTCCCGCAGTGACTTGTCCTTGCCAAACTGTTTCCTATTCTGTTGCCTTTGAGCACATTGCTCCCTCTCCTGGAAGGCATTTTGGCCCCACTCTGCCTGGCTGGCATCTGGGATACCTGTACGTCATGCAGTGTCCACTGAGGCTATGTATCAAGGCAGCCCTCTTTCTTGATCACACAATTCAAAATGGGCTGCCGGCTTCTCACTCTCAGTGCACCACACTCTGCCCTCATAGCATGTATCATAATTTGTATTATATATTTATTTGGGTTTTTACTTTTCTACTGTCTTGAAAATGCTGTAAGCTCCATGAAGGTAAAAATCATATTTGTTATGTTAACCACTGTCTGTCCGAGTTTAATACAGTGCTTGGTATAACAGGTTCTCAATCAATTCCTGTTGAATGAATGGATGAATGAATGAAAGCCTACAGGGCAAGGGGAACAGGGTCTTACAGGTTGGGTAAAGATGAATGAAGCAGCAGCATGGCACCAATACTGAGAGAACTTGAAGCATGAGGGCGTGACATGCTGGGTGCTTCTCTGAGAGTCCCATCTGTCAAAGCTCATAGAACTGTGTGCTCTAAGTGGGAATAAATATTAACACACCATTATTACCCCGAATGCAAACTCAGCCTGCACAGTACTAGGCCTTATCTCTTGGATGTTCACCAGACACAAAATGGAGACAGATGGGTATTCTCTGCCTCAGCCAGGCTGAACCTCTGCCTTTCTCCCTCCTCTTACACCCTCATTCCATACCCTGATATTCTTTGCCCCTTCAAGCTGCTGTGTTCTGCCTCTGCTACTTATTTATCTTTTTGGTGCTCCATTCTCCATGCCCAGAAGGCTCCATGTCCAGAAGGCTGCCCTCTCTTTTTGGGCCCTGCATTGCAGAGGGGTCTCTGGCATTCTGGCCCTCGCCTTGGGGGTGACTGCTGAATCAACACGGTGCTTGCGTCCTTCCCTCTGGGCTTGCCAACTGCCTTGGCTAGAGAGCCTCCACCTCCTGCCTGCCCCCACCAGCTAGCGCTCACTCTCACCAACAGTAGGTTAGCTTTGTGACCTGACACCCACTCTCTGAGGCTACACTGTAGCTGTCTCTCATGAGGGAGTGAGAGCTATTCCTCATGCTCTTGTGGTTTAAGAAAGCAGGCATTACTTCATCACTAAATGCCTAGAGAAACCAAACCCCAGAATGAAAACAGACCCTCTCTATAGTCTCTTTCTACTTCCTTTTTTGTTTGTTTGTATCTACAGTCAATAGAAATTAGAAGCATAACTTAATGGACACCAGAGTTCTGCTGGAAAAAACTGCCTTAGGTATATTTGTTAATTGTTGTTTAAAATTTCATTATATTTTATAATGATGCACATGCTATAAAATTCAGCAGGTATGAAAAGGTAAACACGAAATGTTGTCTCTCTCCCCTGCCTACACTGCCCCCACTTCCCCTCTGTAACTTTCTTGCATAACCTTCTGGAGATCTTCCATGTACTTACAAACATGCATATATTTTCACTCTCCTTCCCCTCCCCCGACTCTTACATTGTTCTGCAGCCTTCTCTTTCCTTTGAACATGTTCTGCTTCAATAATCCAAAAGCTTTACAACTTTTTATAGCTGCATGTAGTATTCCATTATTTAGGCAAATTTATAATTTGCATTAATAAAATGATGTGTAATTTCACACATATTCAAGTATATCTGTGAATACATTCCTAGAAGTCAAAAGGTATGTTTATTTTTAATTTGATATATTGTCAAATTGCTGTCTGGAGTAACTTACAAGAGTGTCTATTCCCATACATCTTTGTCAGTGTAGTTTCTAAAATCTTTCAAAGTTGTCAATCTGTAAGCTGAAGAAATGTATCACTATTGTAACTCTAATTTGCATTTTCCCTATTATAAGTGAACTCAAGTATATTTTCATGTTTAGAGCATTTATATTTTCTTTTCTATGAACTCTTCATATTCTTGCCCATTTTTTCAAATAGGATAATGTCTTTTTCTTATTGAATTGTAAGTGTTATATTTTAAGGAAGGTTGTTTATGGTAGGTTTGTCTTGAGGAATTAAAATTTTTTTAATGTAGCTAAATTTATCTTTCTTTTGAGGCATCTGGGTTTTTGTGTGATGCTTAGACAAGCTTTAATTGGAGGTTACTGCAAAAATTTCCCCATGATTTTTTCTAATAATTAATTTTTTAACATATAAATCTTTGTTTCATCTGGAATTTATTTTGTTGTAAGCAGTAAGATAATAATCCAAATTAATTTTTCTTTACTGATCATCACCCTGCTGCTCCAACACTATTTATTAGTTAATCCATCTTTTCTTCTCTGACTTGAAAAACCACTTTTAGCATATGCTAAACCCCTATATGTCTCTGGGTCTGTTTCTGGGTCTGTCTCTGGTCTGTCTAATCATGATTTAAACTCTTTAATGTCTATCATTATGTCAAAGGGTAACAGTATTTTAGGTTAGTGTTAGGGGCGCTGTTGGTATCTAGCAAAGCTAACTGGGCCATATGGAGACTGAATTCTTAATCCTGGCCTAAATCACTCATCATCTAGTCCTTTGCCAACTACAACAAAAGAGGGTCTGACACTTTAGGAGCAATGGGCCGGGGATGTCTAGACACCACATCTTGCTCTCAGTTGAGTTCACAACCACCCTATGATGTAGTGTGTTCCTTGAGTTATTTTGGTTGCAAGAAATAGAGACTCTCTTGGGTTGGTTCAAATAATAAGGGTTCATTCTCTTGCTATATAAATAAGGGGGTCATGAATCTCAGCCACCTCATCAGAAGAAGCCCACAACAAGACCTCGTAGGAAGGTCTCATGTTTTTTTCTTTGTAAATTGCACATCATTTATATAGTTTAAAAACATAAGCATACACAACTCATCTTACAAGGTTGAATGCATGCATGTTTAATGACCTATAGCAAACATACTAGAGTGCTGGCCTATGATAAGCGCTGGGGAGGAAAAAGGTGCAGCTATCAGGGTTGAAGAGTTAAAAAAATGAAAATGAAAAGAAATAAACTACAAGTAGCAGGACCTATCATGGGCTGATGAGAGTGTGCTATGCATCGAAGAATAGTGAACCATTTACATCTGAGATTCTTTTAAAAATTAAAAGTCAAAATGCAAAACTCCAGGCAGAACTCACAGTTCACTGGACTCCTTGAGGCAGGTCTCTATTTTGGGGGCAGGTTATACAGGGATTGATTAGAACTCAAAGAGGTAGTGGTGAGCTCTTCTCATAGGAAGAAGAGAAAGCACAGGGTAGCCAGGTTTCATGGACACTTAGCTCCTTGTGACTCAAAGTAAGGTCCATGGACCAGAGACATGGCTATTACCTAGGAGCTTGTTAGAAATGCAGAATCTCAGGTCTCACTCCAGACCTGATTAATCAGAGTCTTCCTTTTAACAAGGTCCCCAGGTGATAAGAAAAAATCATTAAAATTTGAGAACCTCTGCTCTAGGACATAGTCTGGGAAGAGGAAGTTTGCTTAGAATCCAGTGCAACTCAACCTACTGAGCCATTTCATCATACCTCCACAGTGGTCATCATAGCTTTGACTGCAGAAGGGAAACAATTCTGAGTGGTGACAAGGTTCAGGATGTAGCCTCAGAGAGAATGACCAGAATACAAAGAGGGTGGAGGTCGCTGGATATGGAAAGGTCCAGAAACTATGAGGCTGGGGTGCTTGGTAGTTGTCCATGGGGCTGTTGAAATCTCCCAGAATTCTGCAGGACTTGGAGAAGACAGGAAGACTATGGTCCAGGTGCCCAAGAGGGCAGGATGTCAGTAAAATGAGGAAAGACCTGGGGTGACCCAGCTGGAGGCTGTGAGTCTTAAAGGAGTGGGACTTTTACTCAAGAATAGAGCCAGCATTGGCACTGGGAATTCCGATCTCACCTGCCAACCCTCAGGAAGAGAAGCCTCTAGAGGAGAGCCAGGGTTCAGGTAAGGTCCAGAGGTAAAGGACACATTCTGCGGAGAAGCTAAGGATGCAGGAGAATTTCTCTGGTACAAAACTGGGGCTCCAGAAGACACACTGTAGATATTGGGATGTGAAAAGAGAGGTAGGAAATTAGATGGAGGACAGTAAACTTGGAGCAATACATGGAGAAGATGCAGGAGGAAACAAACAACTGGAGGGGAGTGAACATTTTGGGGATGGTATCAGTCAGGATAAAGTAGTTTATACTTCCTAAAACCAACATTACAGGTTGACATTACATCTGCTCCATGTCATCTTCACTTAGGGATCCAGATTGATAGAGGCTGTCTCTGTGCTTCCATGATATAGCCAAAGCTCAGTTTTTGGTGTGCACTTGCTGAAGTTTTCATTGACCAAAGCAAGTCACATGATCACATCTAAATTTAAAGGAATGGGGTTATGCAATCCTACCATGAACTTAGAGGGAGAACTAGAAACATTTAGTGACTAGAGCTAATGACTACCACCAGTAGTGACTATAACTTATGGGGATATGAACCATGGGGTGAATGAAGTTTTAGGTTTTATAAAACTAAGTTATAGAACAGAATTCTGGGATAGAGTCATGTTGGCATGGAAACCAGCTGCCGTCCACTGGGGGTGGCTGAGTCCTGATGACACCAGAAGTTTGTGCCCATTCTGTAGGCATGAGTTAGTTCTCAAGATATTTCCAGAGGCTTAGTAATCAGAAATCTATACAGACATACACAGTTTCCAGGATGGCATGTCAACCCTGCTCTTTGCTCTAAAAAGTTTGTCTTTGTAATTAATGGTTTTGTTTTTAGGCCAGAGAGATACTGGACAAATAACTGTCTCAGCTAAAAAATAAGAACAGGGATACATTGTTCTGGATGTTTTAGCTGACACTTTAATCTTTTTTTTTTTTTGCGGTATGCGGGCCTCTCACTTTTGCGGCCTCTCCCATTGCGGAGCACAGGCTCCGGACGCGCAGGCTCAGCGGCCATGGCTCACGGGCCCAGCTGCTCTGCGGCATGTGGGATCTTCCCGGACCGGGGCACGAACCCGTGTCCCCTGCATCGGCAGGCGGACTCTCAACCACTGCGCCACCAGGGAAGCCCGATACTTTAATCTTGACTCCCTGAACTTCTATGTCTCTTTGAGACACACACCAGTGTTGCAAGTGGAGCAGCCAACCACATATTTTCTCTGATGGCTAAAATCCTACCGACAGTGATGCCACACTGTCCCCTCTGATAAGGTTTAGAGAAGCAAAGTTTTAATGTTCTTTGATTGACCAATGAGCAAGTGTCCTGTGGTCATTTTGAGTGCCAGCTTTCTAGTTCTGCAAAAATATAAATACTAAATCACGAGTGTTAGCCTCACTGGGTTCTGGGGCTATAGTTCCATGTATTCTGTTTTGATTTCTCCACCAGTTTATAAATTCTGTGTCTGGATTACTCTGCAGGAGGCAGGTGCTGGACCCCAAAATCTTTGAAGAAGTAATATAGGGGACATTGTTGGCTGCCTACCACATCCCTTCTTTTCCCTAAAAAAACCTGATATTGTTTGGGGTCCACCAAATGGCTAGGGGAAGGTAACCCTGTCCTCAGCTCCAGGGATGGCCCCTGGTTGGTCTAAGCCAGGTGTCTCAGTTTTGGTACTCTTCACATTTTGGACTGGATAATTCTCTGTTGTCGGGGCTTTTGTGTGATTATAGAATGTTGGGCAGCATCTTTGCTAGTGACACCTCCAACTCCAGTTGAAACAACCCAAAATGTCTTCAGTTATTTTCAAATGTCTCCTGGGAGGCAAAATCACTCTCCCAGCAGAGAACCACTGGTGTAAACCAACCATGATAAACTTACTCCTCTTTCAAGATTTAGAAGGTTTAGAATGGCTATGTGGCAATTTGACTAATGAGATTAAGGGGAAAGAAGGCTGCTGGGAGTTTCAGGATATGTTTTTTTTTCCCTTATAAGAAAGAAACCCAGGGGGAGGCAGGTCCTTTCTCTTTCTCTGGATCTTGTAGTTTGTGGATGAAATCTGGACACGTTGCAGCTATCTTGCTACCAGCATGAAGATGAAGCCAATTCAGGGAGCAAGACAAGACCAAGACATTCTCAGAGAAGTGGGGCCAGAGCCCTAATGCACCCAGCCTGGAGCCCAGCCCACCACCGGGAAGCTTTTTATTTGAAACAACAAGTATCTTTATTGTTGGAGTCAGAGTGTTCTGTTCCTTGAATTTGAAAACATCCAAACTGAAGTCATCGGGTGAGAGGGCCCTCACTCATTCCTGCTGGGACAATTGCCTTCTTAATTAAAAGTAATACATTTCCCATCACTGAAGTGACAGGAGGTTAGGAAGTTAACTTGGCTTTTTGGCAAGTTCATAAGAAAACTGAGCTCCTGTTGTCTACGGGGCAGGAGTGAGGAAGCTACAAAGATAAGGACCAGATGATGCTGGGCCAGAAACAGATACAGAGAAGTGCAAAGGGATCAAGCTGTGCTTATGGGGTGGAGGAGTCAGATTTCAGTGCTGAGACTGACACAGGCTCAGCTGATCCCCCGCAAGCACTGAAGCCAAAACACCAGAGTTGCCACTGTCATGGGGTTTTTGTTTGTTTGTTTTTTGTTTTTTTAAAACCATTGCCTGCACATTGGAATCACCTGGGGAACTTTAAAAACTATTGATGCCTGGTTTCCCCCTACCCTCCTCACAAGATTCTGATGTAATTGGACCAGTGTGTGGGCTGAGCATCGTTTCTTTTTAACTTAAACTTTTCACATTTGGTGGATTCAGGTGTCTAACCCCCAGTCCTTTTCACTCGATGGTGTTGCCTTCACACTAGTAGGTAATTAATTTAATCCCTTTTTTTTGGTGAATAAATAATACTTGCACCTGGTGTAAAAGATTACACAATAAAGCCTCTCTCCTATGCCTGTCTACCAATCACCCAGTTCCTCTATCCAGAAGAAAGTTTATGACTATACTACACAGGTACATGTTTATTTTATTTTCAGTTCCTTTTTATACACTAATGATAACTTTGTATGCACACTGTTCTACATCTTGTATTTTTGACTTAACTGTATCTTACTGATCATTCCATATTAATACTTAGCCTCTTTGTTCTTTAATATGTGATGACTAAGTAATTCCATTGTGTGGATGTGCTTTAATTTACCTAACAAGTCCACAAATAATAGGATTTAGGTTGGTCCCGGCCTTATTATGACAAATTATGCCCCAGTGAATAAACTTACACAACATGTGTAGGTATACCTGTAAGAAAAATAGGATCTCAGGATCAATGGGCAGGAGTACTTGTAATTGATGGACAGTGTCAAACTGACCTCATGGAGCCTGTGTTCTCCTGTCAGCAATGTGCTGGAAGAAAGAGTAGCTCTTTCCCTGGTAGGTGGTAGGGTGTGTTATGATTATTTGATTTCTGCCAAGCTGATGGGTGAAAAATGGTACATCAATATGTTTTAAATTTGCATTTTCGCTATTCTGAGTGACGTTAATCATTTTTCATACATCAAATAGCCATTTGTTCCTTTCCTTTGAACTCTCTGTCTCCTTTACTCAAGTTTTTTTTTTTTTTTTAAATAAATCTATCTATTTATTTATTTATTTTTGGCTGCATTGGGTCTTCGTTGCTGCCCACGGGCTTTCTCTAGTTGTGGAGAGCAGGGGCTACTCTTCATTGTGGTGCGTGGGCTTTTCATTGCGGTGACTTCTCTTGTTGCGGAGCACAGGCTCTAGGCATGCGGGCTTCACTAGTTGTGGCTCGTGAGCTGTAGAGCGCAGGCTCAGTAGTTGTGGTGCTCGGGCTTAGTTGCTCTGTGGCACGTGGGATCTTCCCGGACCAGGGATTGAACCTGTGTCCCCTGCATTGGCAGGCGGATTTTTAACCACTGTGCCACCAGGGAAGTCCAACTCAAGGGTTTTAAAATTTCTTTTTCTTATATATGGTACACCATTTTTCCAAAGAGCAGCCCAACGGTGAGAACCACTGTCTTGGAGTCTTTCCCGTCTCCACCCCTCACTTTCAATCTTTTATTATGTTCTGTTTGGGCTATCTCATACTTTTCTCACTAATTGCACATCTCTGTCCTTCTGTCATAAGCCTAGTAGTGGCCTTCAGCATCTTTCCCCAGGACTTCAGTCTCACTTCCCACCAGTCTATCCTCCATAGTGTTTCCAGCCTAGGTGCTGTGCTTTTGAGTGCTGATGGGATTCTATTCCCTTTTGGTTGAGCCTTCCCTGCCTACCTGCCCAGCCTCCCTCCTGCCAATCCCCACTGAAATCTGCTCTCTAGGCCAGAGCACTGCATGCCATTCAGAACAAACCAATCTCTCCTATGTCCCCAAGACGGGGCATTTGCTGTTTCTGACATCTGGAGTTTTCTTTAATCACTGAGTTCTTACCGCATAGAAACTTGATATTATGAGTGATGTGCTTAGGTAACTGGTATTCAGGATCCACCATGTACCAGGCTCTGAACTAGTGTCTTTGTATATTCTGTCTCATGATTTCCACTTTGCAGAGAGGTAACTAGGGCTCAGAAAGGCCTGAGACCACACAGTGTTCCTACGTCACCCTCAGCATGCCACCATGCTCTTCTCAGGCAAACTGTTTGGGGGATACATAATCCTGTGGCCATCGGGATGAGGGGATCAGACATGATAGCCCTCATGTTTAGGATGGCACTGCAGGGGGGACTCATGGCAATATTTCCTAGTGGCCTTTTCCTCATTTACTGTGACACTGAATACATCTGTGGAGAGGCACTGTGTTACAGAATGTGTGTGGAGAGGGTGAATCATCCGGCCAGGTCAATTCATTTATAGTTAGTTATCCTGGTGTCATTTAGCCTGCTGACTATTTTCTCCTTCCTATTGAATACAGATACCCTATTTTTAAAGTTCGTTTTTTCGTTTGCTTTGTTTTTTAGATATAAGTGAAATCATATGGTAGAGGTCTGACTTATTTCACTTAGCATAATACCCTCTAGGTCCATCCATGTTGTCACAAATGCAAGATTTCATTCTTTTTAATGGCTGAGTAATATCCCATTGTATGTATATACATCTTCTTTATCCATTCATCTGTGGATGGGCATTTAGGTTGCTTCCATATCTTGGCTATTGTAAATAATGCTGCAATGAATATAGGGATGCACATATCTTTTCAAATTAATGTTTTTGTTTTCTTTGGAAAAATAACCAGAAGTGGAATTAGTGGATCATATTATAGTTCTATTTCTAATTTTTTGAGGAACCTCCACACTGTTTTTCATAGTGGCTGCACCAATTAACATTCCCATCAACAGTGAGGACGGTTCCCTTTTCTCTACATCCTCACTAACATTTACTTGTTATCTTCTTTTTTTTACATCTTCATTGGAGTATAATTGCTTTACAATGGTGTATTAGTCTCTGCTTTATAACCAAATGAATCAGTTATACATATACATATATCCCTCTATCTCTTCCCTATTGCGTCTCCCTTCCTACCACCCTCCCTATCCCACCCCTCTAGGTGGTCACAAAGCACCGAGCTGATCTCCCTGTGCTATGCGGCTGCTTCCCACTAGCTATCTATTTTACGTTTGGTAGTGTATATATGTCCATGCCACTCTCTTGCTTTGTCACAGCTTACCCTTCCGCCTCCCCATATCCTCAAGTCCATTCTCTAGTAAGTCTGTGTCTTTATTCCTGTCTTACCCCTAGGTTCTTCAAAACCATTTTTTTCCCCCTAAATTCCATATATATGTGTCAGCATACAGTATTTGTCTTTCTCTTTCTGACTTACTTCACTCTGTATGACAGACTCTAGGTCCATCCACCTCATTACAAATAGCTCAATTTCGTTTCTTTTTATGGTTGAGTAATATTCCATTGTATACATGTGTGAAATCTTCTTTATCCATTCATCCGATGATGGACACTTAGGTTGTTTCCATTTCTGTGATATTGTAAATAGAGCTGCAGTGAACATTTTGGTACATGACTCTTTTTGAATTATGGTTTTCTCAGGGTATATGGCCAGTAGTAAGATTGCTGGGTCATATGGTAGTTCTATTTGAAGTTTTTTAAGGAACCTCCATACTGTTCTCCATAGTGGCTGAACCAATTCACATTCCCACCAGCAGTGCAAGAGTGATCCCTTTTCTCCAAACTCTCTCCAGCATTTACTGTTTCTAGATTTTTTGATGATGGCCATTCTGACTGGTGTGAGATGATATCTCATTGTAGTTTTGATTTGCATTTCTCTAGTGATTAATGATGTTGAGCATTCTTTCATGTGTTTGTTGGCAGTCTGTATATCTTCTTTGGAAAAATATCTATTTAGGTCTTCTGCCCACTTTTGGATTGGTTTTTTTGTTATTGGGCTGCATGAGCTGCTTATAAATTTTGGAGATTAATCCTTTGTCAGTTGCTTCATTTGCAAATATTTTCTCCCATTCTGAGGGTTGTCTTTTGGTCTTGTTTATGGTTTCCTCTGCTGTGCAAAAGCTTTGAAGTTTCATTAGGTCCCATTTGTTTATTTTTGTTTTCATTTCCATTTCTCTAGGAGGTGGGTCAAAAAGGATCTTGCTGTGATTTATGTCATAGAGTGTTCTGCCTATGTTTTCCTCTAAGAGTTTGATAGTTTCTGGCCTTACATTTAGGTGTTTAATCCATTTTGAGCTTATTTTTGTGTATGGTGTTAGGGAGTGATCTAATCTCATACTTTTACATGTATCTGTCCAGTGTTCCCAGAATCACTTATTGAAGAGGCTGTCCTTTCTCCACTCTACATTCCTGCCTCCTTTATCAAAGGTAAGTTGACCATATGTGCGTGGGTTTATCTCTGGGCTTTCTATCCTGTTCCATTGATCTATCTTTTTGTTTTTGTGCCAGTACCATACTATCTTGATTACTGTAGCTTTGTAGTATAGTCTGAAGTCAGGGAGCCTGATTCCTCCAGCTCTGTTTTTCATTCTCAAGATTGCTTTGGCTATTCAGTGTCTTTGGTGTTTCCATACAAATTGTGAAATTTTTTGTTCTAGTTCTGTGAAAAATGCCATTGGTAGTTTGATAGGGATTGCATTGAATCTGTAGATTGTTTTGGGTAGGAGAGTCATTTTCACAATGTTGATTCTTCCAATCGAAGAACATGGTATATCTCTCCATCTATTTGTATCATCTTTAATTTCTTTCATCAGTGTCTTACAATATTCTGCATACAGGTCTTTTGTCTCCTTAGGTAGGTTTATCCCTAGATATTTTATTCTTTTTGTTGCAATGGTAAACGGGAGTGTTTTCTTGATTTCACTTTCAGATTTTTCATCATTAGTGTTTAGGAATGCCAGAGATTTCTGTACATTAATTTTGATCCTGCTACTTTACCAAATTCATTGATTAGCTCTAGTAGTTTTCTGGTAGCATCTTTAGGATTCTCTATGTATAGTATCATGTTGTCTGCAAACAGTGACATCTTTACTTCTTCTTTTCTGATTTGGAAAACTTTTATTTCCTTTTCTTCTCTGATTGCTGTGGCTAAAACTTCCAAAACTATGTTGAATAAGAGTGGTGAGAGTGGGCAACCTTGTCTTGTTCCTGATCTTAGTGGAAATGCTTTTAGTTTTTCACCATTGAGGACGATATTGGCTGTGGGTTTGTCATATATAATCTTTATTATGTTGAGGAAAGTTCCCTCTATGCCTACTTTCTGCAGGGTTTTTTATCATAAATGGGTGTTGAATTTTGTCAAAAGCTTTCTCTGCATCTATTGAGATGATCATATGGTTTTTCTCCTTCAATTTGTTAATACGGTGTATCACGTTGATTGATTTGCATATATTGAAGAATCCTTGCATTCCTGGAATAAACCCCACTTGATCATGGTGTATGATCCTTTCAATGTGCTGTTGGATTCTGTTTGCTAGTATTTTGTTGAGGATTTTGCATCTATGTTCATCAGTGAAATTGTCCTCTAATTTTCTTTCTTTGTGACATCCTTGTCTGGTTTTGGTATCAAGGTGATGGTGGCCTCGTAGAAAGAATTTGGGAGTGTTCCTCCCTGTGCTACATTTTGGAAGACTTTGTGAAGGATAGGTGTTAGTTCTTCTCTAAATGTTTGATAGAATTCGACTGTGAAGCCATCTGGTCCTGGGCTTTTGTTTGTTGGAAGATTTTTAATCACAGTTTCAATTTCAGTGCTTGTGATTGGTCTGTTCATATTTTCTATTTCTTCCTGATTCAGTCTTGGCAGGTTGTGCATTTCTAAGAATTTGTCCATTTCTTCCAGGTGGTCCATTTTATTGGCCTAGAGTTGCTTGTAGTAATCTCTCATGATCTTTTGTATTTCTGCAGTGTCAGTTGTTACTTCTTCTTTTTCATTTCTAATTCTATTGATTTGAGTCTTCTCCCTTTTTTTCTTGATGAGTCTGGCTAATGGTTTATCAATTTTGTTTATCTTCTCAAAGAACTGCTTTTACTTTTATTGATCTGTGCTATCGTTTCCTTCATTTCTTTTTCATTTATTTCTGATCTGATTTTTATGATTTCTTTCCTTCTGATAACTTTGGGGTTTTTTGTTCTTCTTTCTCCAATTGCTTTAGGTGGAAGGTTAGGTTGTTTATTCGAGATGTTTCCTCTTTCTTAAGGTAGGATTGTATTGCTATAAACTTCCCTCTTAGAACTGCTTTTACTGCATCCCATAGGTTTTGGGTCGTCGTGTTTCCATTGTCATTTGTTTCTAGGTATTTTTTGATTTCCTCTGTGATTTCTTCAGTGATCACTTCGTTATTAAGTAGTGTATTGTTTAACCTCCATGTGTTTGTATTTTTTACAGATCTTTTCCTGTAATTGATATCTAGTCTCATAGTGTTGTGGTCGGAAAAGATACTTGATACAATTTCAATTCTCTTAAATTTACCAAGGCTTGATTTGTGACCCAAGATATGATCTATCCTGGAGAATGTTCCATGAGCACTTGAGAAAAATGTGTATTCTGTTGTTTTTGGATGGAATGTCCTATAAATATCAATTAAGTCCATCTTGTCTAATGTATCATTTAAAGCTTGTGTTTCCTTATTTATTTTCATTTTGGATGATCTGTCTATTGGTGAAAGTGGGGTTTTAATATCCCCTACTATGAATGTGTTACTGTCAGTTTCCTCTTTTATGGCTGTTAGTATTTGCCTTATGTACTGAGGTGCTCCTATGTTGGGTGCATAAATATTTACAATTGTTATATCTTCTTCTTGGATTGATCCCTTGATTGTTATGTAGTATCCTTTTTTGTCTCTTCTAATAGTCTTTCCTTTAAAGTCTATTTTGTCTGATATGAGAATTGCTACTCCAGCTTTCTTTTGGTTTCCATTTGCATGGAATATCTTTTTCCATCTCCTTATTTTCAGTCTGTATGTGTCTCTATGTCTGAAGTTGGTGTCCTGTAGACAGCATATATATGGGTCTTGTTCTTGTATCCATTCAGGCAATCTGTGTCTTTTGGTGGGAGCATTTAGTCCATTTACAGTTAAGGTAATGATTGATATGTATGTTCCTATTCCCATTTTCTTAATTGTTTTGGGTTCGTTATTGTAGGTCTTTTCTTTCTCTTGTGTTTCTTGCCTAGAAAAGTTCCTTTAGCATTTGTTGTAAAGCTGGTTTGGTGGTGCTGAACTCTCTCAGCTTTTCCTTGTCTGTAAAGGTTTTAATTTCTCCATCAAATCTGAATGAGATCCTTGCTGGGTAGAGTAATCTTGGTTGCAGGTTTTTCTTCTTCATCACCTTAAATATGTCCTGCCAGTCCCTTCTGGTTTGAAGAGTTTCTGCTAAAAGATCAGCTGTTAACCTTATGGGGATTTGCTTGTGTGTTATTTGTTGTTTTTCTCTTGCTGTTTTTAATATGTTTTCTTTGTATTTAATTTTTGACAATTTGATTAATATGTGTCTTGGCATATTTCCCCTTGGATTTATTCTGTATGGGACTCTCTGTGCTTCCTGAACTTGATTAAGTATTTCCTTTCCCATATTAGGGAAGTTTTCAACTATAATCTCTTCAAATATTTTCTCCGTCCCTTTCTTTTTCTCTTCTTCTTCTGGGACCCCTATAATTCAAATGTTGGTGCATTTAATGTTGTCCCAGAGGTCTCTGAGACTGTCCTCAGTTCTTTTCATTCTTTTTTCTTTATTCTGCTCTGCAGTAGTTATTTCCACTATTTTATCTTCCAGGTCACTTATCCGTTATTCTGCCTCATTTATTCTGCTATTGATCCCATCTAGAGTATTTTTAATTTCATTTATTGTGTTGTTCATCATTGCTTGTTTCATCTTTAGTTCTTCTAGGTCCTTGTTAAATGTTTCTTGCATTTTCTCTATTCTATTTCCAAGGTTTTGGATCATCTTTACTGTCATTATTCTGAATTCTTTTCCAGGTAGACTGCCTATTTCCTCTTCATTTGTTAGGTCTGGTGGGTTTTTATCCTGCTCCTCTATGTGCTGTGTGTTTTTCTGTCTTCTCATTTTGTTTATCTTACTGTGTTTGGGGTCTCCTTTTTGCAGGCTGCAGGTTCGTAGTTCCCGTTGTGTTTGGTGTCTGTCCCCAGTGGCTAAAGTTGGTTCAGTGGGTTGTGTAGGCTTCCTTGTGGAGGGGACTAATGCTTGTGTTCTGGTGGATGAGGCTGGATCTTGTCTCTCTGGTGGGCAGGTCCACGTCTGGTGGTGTGTTTTGGGGTGTCTGTGGACTTATTATGATTTTAGACAGTCTCTCTGCTAATGGGTGGTGTTGTGTTCCTGTTTTGCTAGTTGTTTGGCATGGGGTGTCCAGCACTGTAGCTTGCTGGTTGTTGAGTGAAGCTGGGTGCTGGTGTTGACATGGAGATCTCTGGGAGATTATCGCCATTTGATATTCTGTGGAGCTGGGAGGTCTCTTGTGGACCAGTGTCCTGAAGTTGGCTCTCCCACCTCAGAGGCACAGCACTGAATCCTGGCTGAAGCACCAAGAGCCTTTCATCTACATGGCTCAGAATGAAAGGGAGAAAAAGTAGAAAGAAAGAAAGAAAGAAAGAAAGAAGAAAGAAAGAAAGGAGGGAGGGAGGGAGGAAGGAACGAAGGAAGGAAGGAGGGAAGGAAGGAAAGAAAGAAAGAAGATAAAATAAAAGTAAGATTAAATAAAATAAAGTTATTTAAATAAAAAATAATTATTAAGAAAAAAAAATTTTTTAAGGAAAAAAACAAAAACCAAAAAATGGAAAGATAGAACCCTAGGACAAATGGTGGAAGCAAAGCTATACAGACAAAATCTCACACAGAAGCATACACATACACACTCACAAAAAGAGGAAAAGGGGAAGAAATCATAAATCTTGTTCTCAAAGTCCACCTCCTCAATTTGGGATGATTCGTTGTCTATTCATGTATTCCACAGAGGCAGGGTACATCAGGTTGATTGTGGAGGTTTAATCCGTTGCTTCTGAGGCTGCTGGGAGGGATTTCCCTTTCTCTTCTTTGTTCTCACAGCTCCTGGGGCTTAGCTTTGGATTTGGCCCTGCCTCTGCGTGTAGGTCACTGGAGGACATCTGTTCTTCGCTCAGACAGGACGGGGTTAAAGGAGCAGCTGCTTCAGGGATTCTGGCTCACTCAGGCCGGGGGGATGGAGGGGTCCAGAGTGCGGGGCAAGCCTGCGGTGGCAGAGGCTGGCGTGATGTTTCACCAGCCTGGGGCGCACCGTGCGTTCTCCCGGGGAAGTTGTCCCTGGATCCCGGGACCCTGGCAGTGGCAGGCTGCACAGGCTGCCCGGAAGGGGGGTGTGGATAGTGACCTGTGCTCACACACAGGCTTCTTGGTGGTGGCAGCAGCAGCCTTAGCGTCTCATGTCAGTCTCTGGGGTCCGCGCTTTTAGCTGCAGCTCGCGCCCTTCTCTGGAGCTCCTTTAAGGAGCGCTCTTAATCCCCTCTCCTTGCGCACCAGGAAACAAAGAGGGAAGAAAGTCTCTTGCCTCTTCGGCAGCTCCAGACTTTTCCCCGGACTCCCTCCCGGCTAGCCGTGGTGCAGTAACCCCCTTCAGGCTGTGTTCACGCCGCCAACCCCAGTCCTCTCCCTGCACTCCGACCAAAGCCCAAGCCTCAGCTCCCAGCCCCGCCGGCCCCGGCGGAGGAGCAGACAAGTCTCTCGGGCTGGTGAGTTCCGGTTGGCACCGATCCTCTGTGTGGGAATCTCTCCGCTTTGCCCTCCGCACCCCTGTAGCTGTGCTCTCCTCCGCGACTCCGAAGCTTTCCCCCTCCGCCACCCGCAGTCTCCGCCCGCGAAGGGGCTTCCTAGTGTGTGGAAACCTTTCCTCCTTCACGGCTCCCTCCCACTGGTGCAGGTCCTGTCCCTATCCTTTTGTCTCTGTTTATTCTTTTTTCTTTTACCCTACCCAGGTACGTGGGGACTGTCTTGCCTTTTGGGAGGTCTGAGGTCTTCTGCCAGCGTTCAGTAGGTGTTCTGTAGGAGTTGTTCCACTTGTAGATGTATTTCTTGTGTATCTGTGGGGAGGAAGGTGATCTCCGCATCTTACTCTTCTGCCATCTTCCCCTCGTCTCTATTTGTTGTCTTTTTGATGGTAGCCATTCTGGTGGTGTGAGGTGATATCTCGTTGTAGATTTGATTTGCATTTCCCTGATGATCAGTGATGTTGATCATCTTTTCATGTGTCTGTTAGCCTACTGTATGTCTTCTTTAGAAAAATGTCTATTTAGGTCCTCTGCCCATTTTTAAATTGGATTGTTTGTTGTGTGTGTTTTTGTATATTTTGGATATTAACGCCTTATCAAATATATTGCTTGCAAATATACTCTCCCATTTAGTAGATGGCCTTTTCGTTCTGTTGATAGTTTCCTTCACTGTGCAAAAGCTTTTTAGTTTGATGTAGTGTCATTTGTTTATTTTTGCTTTTGTTTCCCTTGCCTAAGGACACATAGCCAAAAATATATTGCCAAGACTGATGTCAAAGAGAGTACTGCCTATGTTTTCTTCTAGGAATTTTATGGTCTTACACTTAAGTCTTGAATCCAGTTTGAGTTTTTGTATGTAGTGTGAGAAAGTGGTCCAGTCTGATTCTTTTGCATGTAGCTGTCCCGTTTTCCTAACATCATTTATTGAAGAGGCTGTCTTTTCTCCACTTGATATGCTTGCTTCCTTTGTCATAGATTAATTGACCATATAAGTGTGGGTTTATTTCTGGGCTTTCTATTATGTTCCATTGATCTATGTGTATATTTTTGTGCCAGTACATACTGTTTTGATGACTGTAGCTTTGTGGTATAGTTTTAAATCAGGGCACATGATACCTTCAGTTTTTTTCTTCTTTCTCAGGATCATTTGGGCTATTTGTGTTTCCCTACAAATTTTAGAATTTTTCATTTTGTGAAAAATGCCATTGGTATTTGCTAGGGATTGCATTGAATCTGTGGATTGTCTTAAACTTTGCAATGCAGCACATTCAGTGACTGTTGGGTATGGTGGATGTGTTGTCAAGCTTTGGGCCTGCCCAGCCCCTTTGAACACCCTCTTAATTTAGGACTTCTCCATGTTGTGTCTCCTGACCCCATGGGCCTGTTTCCCCAGCTTTCCTTGAAGCTCGAGCCTGGGCATGTGGCCCAGGCTCTGGCAACCAACTGTAAGATGTCAGTTCAGAAGCAAATACCATAAAGAAAGGGGTGCCGTGTAGAATGCCTTCTAGCAAGGATGATGAGAGACAGACATCTAACTGTCAAAGGTGTCTATGGCACGTCCTGGATGTAAAATCCTATGCCCAGAATCAGGAGCTGGGCAGAGATGTCTGAGCCCAGTGGCCACCACGATAGCATTTTTACCAGTGGAGTTTGATGGTATAACTTGCACAACATGCTTGGATGGCTAGCCTCTGAGTCTGAGTCTCTGGCTCTGCTGAAGATCCTGAAAGGGACTATAGATTCTTCAGTAAACTCCTTTTCTGCTTAAACTAGCTTGAATGGGTTCAGTTTGCAACTGTGACAGATAAAATTAGATTGCTGTGTACACTGTGGCTTCTATTTTTCAATTTTAATTGCTTCTAAATGCCTCTTTTTCCCAATCCCTCAAATTCATACATTGAACTGTGAAACACAAGAGATTATGCAGATTATTAGTGCCCAGCATTAAAGACAATGCAATACAAGTAGTCCTAATATTTATATTCAGGGCAGGCCCACGCTCAGTCTTAAAATTCTCCATGAAATCCCATTACTTATAACATGTTGCAAACTTGATAAATTCTAATTAGAAAAAGGAATATTTGGCAAGTAGAGGTCTCTTAGCAAAGTGGCCTCTTCCCAGGGCAGCTCCCTGAAGCCTAACAGTCAGGCTCAGGTCAGTCCTATGTGAGGCAAGAGCCAGCCTTGTGTAAAAACAGACTGTCCTGAACATAGCAAGGGTTTGTTTAATAAATATTTGCTGGGCTTCCCTGGTGGCGCAGTGGTTGAGAGTCCGCCTGCCGATGCAGGGGACACGGATTCGTGCCCTGGTCCGGGAGGATCCCACATGCTGCGGAGCGGCTAGGCTTCTGAGCCATGGCTGCTGAGCCTGCGCGTCCGAGCCTGTGCTCTGCAACGGGAGAGGCCACAACAGTGAGAGGCCCGCGTACCACAAAAAAAAAAAAAATAAGTAAATAAATATTTGCTGATTGATTTCTCTCTTGGGGTTGTGGAATGTAAATTACATGGATGTGTTATTACTCTTCAACATTTGTGTGTGTCTCTCTGTGTGTGTGTATGTGTCTCTGTGTGTGTGTGAGAGAGAGAGAGAGAGAGAGAGAGATCTAAGGATCTATAAATAATAAATTCCAGGCATGGAGTTTGGAGCCAGAAAAGTCAAAGATGTAAGTCTCACCCTTGAGTGAGTAATACCTTTTAGTTTCCCATGTATAAGTTGGGGCTTATAACAATACCTACTCCAGCCACCTCCCAGGATTGGGAGCTTTGTAAGAGATAATATGCACTTAAATTACCTTGTGATTATTATCTGGTTCATGAAATGGGACCAAAGAGGGGAGTGTGGAAAAGGCTCTAAAATTAGTGTGTGGAGAAGCGATCATAGCTAACATGACCCACTGGGTTTGGTCCCATCTGCCTGGGGTCAACAGGTTTTGTAGCACTGGACTATTGGGTTTCCAAGTATTTCTAAGCAGTAGGTATCCTCTTTTTCCTCCCCCACTCCTAGCCAAAGCCATCAATTCCACCTCAGACTTTGAAACATCTAAACCTATAGCCTGACTTCCCTACCCACCCTTACCTTCGTTCAGGCCCTGGTCCTATCTTTCAGCTTCAGCCTCTTTCTGCCTCTGGTCTCTGATCTCCTTCCCCTGTATCCACATGGAGGGCAATTATTGCCCTAAAAAAGCAAATCAGATCACATAAATTCCCTAAGAATCTCTGTTGGATAGCTAAACCTATATATCTATGGTGTTTCTATATCTAAAGGGGGAAGCCCAGTTATGAGACTGTTGCAATCAGGTGAGAGATGTTGGGTGTATGAATTGTTATAAAAAATGTGAAAAATGGTTATCTCTAAGATTTTTTCTATTCATTTATCCAACAAATATTTATTGGTGCCAGGTGACAGGCACCATTTTAGACCCTGTGGATATGAGGAAACAGCATAGGTACAGATCCTGCCCTAAAGAATATATGGAAAATCAATAGGAAATCAGAGTTATGTGATAGTGACTTGGGGAACTCCTTGAGATAAACTGGTCAGGGGAAAGTCCTCTGAGGAGGTGATATTTTGCTTGAACCTCAATATGGAGGAAGAGACAGCTGGACACAGATCTGGAGAAGAATATTTCAGAAAGAAGAAAAAGGAAGAGTTAAGGCCCTTGGGTGGGAAAGAGTTTGACATTTTCGAGGAAAACATACTAGTGTGAGTGCCAAGCAGTGTACTGGGGAAAGTAGTGTAGAGTGGGGTGGACAGGGAGGCAGAGGCCATATCATATAAAGACTTAGAGGCCATTGTCAGGAGTTTGAATTTTATTCTAAGTTTGGAAGGCATTAAACTTGAGCCCGGGAGAGACACAGAATTGTTTATATTTTACAGGTCACTCTGGCCCCTGAGTAAAGAACTGACTATAGGGGTCAGGGTGGAGGTAGGCATGAATGGAAGCAGGGGGCAAGGTAGGACAATGTGGTATTGGCTCTGGCTGAGTTGCTGGTGGCTTGGCTAGGAGATGTCCGAGGACACAGAGAGAAGAGGTCAATTAATAGGATCTATTTTAGGGATCAAACTGACTGCTGATGGATTAACTGGATATGAAGGTGAGTGGGAGGAAGGAATCAAGGATGATTTAGGGGGGATGGTGATACAATTTGCTGAGACAACCAGGAAAGGAATAGATTTGGGAAGAAAAGTTGAGTTCAGCTTTGGACATGTTAAGTGGGAGATGCTAGTCACTTCAGTGGGAGATGACAAATAAGTCTGGAACTCTGGGAGAGGTCCTCGCTGTAGATTTACATTTGTGAGTCATCAGTGTGTAAATGATATAACTGTCATGGGGCTGGCAGGGAACACCAGGGAGAGAGTGTAACTAGATCAGAGAAGAGGGTGAAGGACAGCCCTGGAATATGCCAGCATTTACCAGTAGTGAAAATGGGGGTTGAGGAACCTGGAGAGTGAGGTTAGAGGGAAACCAGGAGGGTAGAGCTTCCCTGGCTTAGCAGAGGATGGTGTGTTCAGATGAGGGATTTGGTCAACTGTGCACAACATCCCTGAGAGGTGGAGTAAGACAAGGGTATAAAAGAGATAGGAATAGATAACCAACAAGGACCTACTGCTGTGTGGCACAGGGGACTATACTCAATATTTTGTAATAACCTATAAGGGAAAAGAATCTGAAAAAGAATACACACACACACACAAAACTGAATCACTGTGCCATACACCTGAAACTAACATGACATTGTAAATCAACTATACATCAAATAAAAAATTAAGTTAAATTAAAAAAGAAAAGAGAAAGGAACAGAGGATTTGGCACTTTGTAGGTCATTACGGTGACTATGACCAAAGCAGTTTTGGACCCAAGCCTGATTGGAGTGAGGGAGGGAGGGGCGAGAATGTGTAGTTGGCAAGGGTACACAGCTTTCAAGAAGTTTTGCTGGGAGGCTAGATCATGGAGGTTTATGTTTTTTTCTGTTTGTATACTCTTATTTTCCAACAATGAACATTTAATATTGTGTTTTATTATTATTATTATACATTGCAGATAGCACCCCACTGTTTATGAGAGAAGGAGAAACTCCTCAGGAGACACTGCAAACCTTCACCTTCCCTCCCCTGCGAACTTTCCAACCCCAGGCTTGCTATTCTCCACAGTCACCAGTCTCCCATAGGCTGCACTCACTCTTGCTGGCTTCCACCATGTATAAAAGTCTGGCGCCAGCATATGATCCAGCAATCCCACTCCTGGACATATACCCAGACAAAACTATAATTTGAAATGATACATGCACCCCGATGTTCATTGCAGCGCTATTTACAATAGCCAAGACATGGAAAAAACCTAAATGTCCATCTATAGATGAATGGATAAAGAAGATATGGTATGTATATACAATGGAATACTACTCAGCCATAAAAATGAATGAAATAATGCCATTTGCAGCAACATGGGTAGACCTAGAGATTCTCATGCTAAGTGAAGTATGTCAGAAAGAGAAAGATAAATACATGATATCACTTATGTATGTAAGCTAAAATACGATACAAATGAACGTATCTATGGAACAGAAACAGACTCAGATACAGAGAACAGACTTGTGGTTGCAGGTGGGGGGGAGGGGGGAAGGATTGGGAGTCTGGGGTTAGCAGATGCAAACTATTATATATAGGATGGATAAACAACAAGGTCCTACTGTATATCACAGGGAACTAGATTCAATACCCTGTGATGAACCATAATGGAAAAGAATATGAAAAAGAATATATAACTGCATCACTTTGCTGTACAGCAGAAATGAACACAGCATTGTAAATCAACTATACTTCAATAAAATTAGAAAAAAAAAAAAAAAGGAAAAAAAGAAAACGTTTGATGCCGGGCATTAGCTGTGGCTGTGACTCCTACTCCTCTCAGCATCCATAAGCCACCCCACCCCACACACGTCCAGGATCATTTGGTTACGCACTTATCACCCACCCAGTTTCACCCACGCATCAGCTGCAGACAAAGTTCTTTTCCTGCTTTTTACTTCCCGGCTCTTACAGTGGCAGGATGGGATAATAGGGAAAAGAATAGGGCCTCAAAGACGGACGTGGGTTTCTTCCCTTACCTGCCACTCATTAACTGTGTGACCTTGGGCAAGTCTCTTAAGGGCTCCGTTTCCTCATCTGTAAAACAAGGTTAGTAAAACTCACATCCATTCAGTTTTGTGGTGCCTGGCATAAAGTGAGCAGCAGTTGCGGCGGCTCACTTTGCATCAGCATTGCGCGGACGCCTGGAGCCACAATAGGTGAGAACTAAGATGTTTCAGAAATGTGACCCAGTAGCGGGGGCCCCTCACATGACCCCGAGATGCCAGACAGTGTTTCTCTCCCCGCCCAGGGCGTGTGCAAGTCCGGTGACCCGACTTTCCAGTCACCCCACACTCCGGGTCTGTGATTATGCGCCCCCCCCCCCCCCCCCATAGCTGGGCCTGACGCGGCGGTGGCTCATGCGCCTTTCCGCCCCAGCCTGTTGCCACGGACCACACGTCTCATCCATGCTGCCTGGCCCCTCCCCCTGCCCCGGGTGCGCCCCTCCAGCTTGCCGGCTCGGGTGTCTGAGCGGCCGCGCCCGCGGGCCGTCCGCTCTGACTGGCTGCACCGCTGCGGCGGGCGGCCCGTGGGCACACACACCCTCCCCGCGCAGCCAATGGGCGTGCGCGCGTCACTGACCCGGCGGCCCGCGAGCCGGCAACCCCTCAATAAGCCACATTGTTGCACGAAACTCCAGCGCAGGAGTCCCGGACCGCCGCTAGCACCAGCGTGTCACCGAGCCGAGAAGATCCGCTGGCGAGAGCAGCGCGCGTGTGAGCCGGAGAGGTCCTGTCGCCCTAGTGGAGCCAAGCTGCTATTCTTCTCAAGTTAAGCCTTAGTGATTCTGTGGCTGAAGTTAGTACCTTGACAGTGGGGGCATCCCAGCACGTCGCTGGGAGTGATTCTTGGTCCTTCAGCAGTTGTGACTATCAAAACCTGTTTTTAGAGTCCCGAAACTCTCCAGCTGGGCGCGCCATCGTGTGCCTTCTTTGTGTACCTCCCGGACTCATCGCTCCCAACCGGGCCTCCAAGCCCGGACAAAGCGGTCAGACCGCGCCGCCCTCCTCCCCCGCAAGCGCTCCAGCCTCGGTTTCCCATCTCGGCGCTGTCGGGCCGCAGCAGGATGATCGCCTCGCATCTGCTCGCCTACTTCTTTACGGAGCTCAACCATGACCAAGTGCAGAAGGTAAGTAAGCGCAGGCGGGGGCGGCTGGCTTGCCTGACAACATTGCTTTGTCCCCGGCCCTCTCTCCGGGGTCCCGGCCGGCTGGGACTCTCCTCTTAGACCCTGCGGGGACCCGCTTCCTTCCCATTCCGGGCCGCGGACGCGGAAAATATCAGCGCGGCGGGGAAAGTCCTGGGCTGGAGGAGCCACGTCCGCTAGGCACGGGCAGACGTGTGCGCGCGTGCGAGGCTTCGGGGGCTCGCGCACCGCGCGGCTCTCCCTCTCTGCGGCCCTGCGCGCGCTCGCGCTTTTTTTTTTTTTTGGAGGGTTGGGCCACCCGGCACGTAGTCTTTGACTGCTGGGCCCACGTGGGAGGAGCCCCCCTTTCGCTGCCTGAGTTCCGGCCAGAGCACGTGGGGAGAATCGTGGCGGGGGGGTGAGTTGGGGGAAGGCTCCGCTGCCGCGCGGGGTTGCCTGGGTTCCTCCCGCGCTAAAGGACCACATTTTGGGGACCTACGATTCCCCCTAGCGTTCCTCACGGCCTTGCGGAGGTGGGCTTGGGGAGAAGACCACGCGGGAAGAAGCTGGGAAAGGGTCAGAGAAACTCCGCCCGCCGCACCCCTTTCCCGGAACTGAGGCGCCCGGAACTGTGGCTCCGCGAGGGGCGTACGCCCCCCCAACGCCCATTCCCAGCGCCTGCCTCGGGGCCGCCCTGCCTTGAGTACCCCATCTTCGGGCCCGCCCCCCCAAATGGGGGGTGGACTTTGGATGTTACTTCTGGTGTACCTAAAAGTTTCTCCGAGAGGACCAACACCCCCTTTTCCCCTCTTTGCCGTCTTCCTGGAGATTTTTGTCCTTCTGAAAACGAGCTTTTCCCTGTCGTGAGCCCTGACCTGTCTGCCCGCTTCTGTCTCAGCAGCACCCCGCCTAAGTCCGAGCTCTTGCTCGGGCCAGGTCTTTTACGTAAGACAAAGCCTCTGGCCCCGCCGGGGAGCCTCGCTCTCTGTGCCTCTGGGTATGGAGAGTGGGTGGGGCTAGGCTGGGCCCCAGGCGCTCTCTGGGGAGAATTGAGTTTCTGAAACGCTCGGGATTTCGGGATTGGCTCCTGGCCCTGGGCCTCAGCTAGGACTTGAGACGAGAGAGTGGGCTGGGGCGGGGGTGGAGGGTGTCCAGATCTGTGAGTCAATGACAGAGCGTTGCTCAATTACATACTTGAAATTTCTGTATCTCAATGGGAACACATTTTTGGGCAAATGTTTTGACGTTATCTTTATGTGGGGCGACCTGCTCATACTCCCATTCTGGGGATCCTGAGAGCAAAGGAGAGGAAGGTGGGTTGCCATCACAGTGTTTTCAAAGCCGTGGTAGATGAACCCCAAAATACCGTGACATTACTTAGCCTCAGACTGGAGTAGGGAGCAGATGGCCGCTGGTTTAGTTGAGTGTTAGTCTGCTTGTAAGTGGCTGTTACCTTCTAACTCAATCCTGGGATAAGGCTCTGCTCTGCACTTTAATTCAGTTTATTTAAGAACGTGTCTGTGATCCGGCAGGACCTTGGCAACTTCGTTGGACTTCTTTGCTCAAGAAGTGAGTTAACCCTTGTGACAGTCATCTCTTGGCAAGTCCTAGAATACAAAGCTGGAGGACCATTAATTCAGGAGAGGTCTTCTCAGTTGGTTGAATATTGCCCCAGGACATTTAAATTTACTCACCCCCTGTCCAGAGGAAGGAACCTAGGACCACAAATTTACCCTCCCCGAAACCAGAGGATGGAGGCTAGGACTGGAACCTTCCTGGCCTGGAATGGGGAGGGGTCATAGCTTTAGTCCCAAACTGGAAAGAGAATTAACCAGGGTATGTAGAAATGAGTTCTAATCTCTGTTTTGTGGTTTATTAACCACAGGACTCTGAGCAAGTCACTTTGCTTCTTTGGACCGCCAATTTCTTTTTGTAAAACAGGGATGACAACAGCAACCTTCTTCACTTTGGGGAGTTGTGATGATTAAGCACAGCCATGTGAAAAGGTCTTTCTTGTAGTCTTCTCTACATTTGCAGCCTGTCAAGTGTCTCAGGGACACTTGGGTGTATTTCCTCCAAATTACCAATGGGGGCAGAATTGAGTCAGGCCTTAACTCAGCAGGTGTGGAAGCTGGGACTTGGCCTCCCAGTTTAGGTGAGCAAAGCTGCCTGTTTCCAGCAGCAGTTAGGAAATAGGGAGAGAATCAGAGAGAATATTATGGAAGGATCTTTTAAAGTTGCTACTAGAAGGAAGAATTAGGAGAGAAGGTTGAAGCTTTAGTTTTACAGTCTTTTGAAAAGGCCTTGATTTGAACTCTTCTGAAATCCCTATTATTTTACATAATCTGGGTTGTAGTCTGAGGCAGGGAAAGTTTAGGTTCACCTGCCCAAAACTAGCCCCATCAGAATCACTTGTCCCCTGATAGACAAGCCTAGTGTTTTGTGCTGATTGACACTTTGAAACTCAAGAGCAAACACATATAGCATTTACTGTGTACCAGGTGGTTTTAAGCTCTTTACATATGTTAGCTTATTAACATTCATAACAACACCATGAAGTAGATACTATTATCAGCATCCCTGTTTTACTGGTAAGGAGCTGAGACACAGAGTGACTTGTTCAAGGTCACTAGCTTTTTTGTAAAGGCTGGAAATTGAAGCCATGCATTTGGGCTCCAGAGGCCCATGCTCTTGACCACACCCCCTGCCTCTGGGACCATCAGAAGACCCCATCCTGGCCCGTGTCTGTGTTCACTCTTGGATGCTGGCAGCACACTCACCCAGCATGTCCAGAAATGCAGGTAGCTCTTCTCTTGGTCAGATTAGTGGCACCAGTACCCTCTGATTATTCTGACTGGGAGCCCTGGACCCATTTCACTGACTTTCCTTTCTGATTGCTTTACCTTGGTCAGCTGGTCTCTGGGTTACTTCAGAGGCCTCCTAGGGTGTGTTTCCAGTCTCTTTCTGGAGCCAGACTGGATCATTTCAGAAGACTGTGTACTATAACTTATATGTGGAATCTAATATGACACAAATGAACTTATTTATGAAACAGAAACAGACTCACTGACGTAGAAAACAAACTAATGGTTACCAAAGGGGAAAGGGGGTGGGGGAAGAATACATTAGGAGTTTGGGATTAGCAGATACAAACTACTATATATAAAATAGATAAACAGGGGCTTCCCTGGTGGCACAGTGGTTGAGAGTCCGCCTGCCGATGCAGGGGACACGGGTTCGTGCCCCGGTCCGGGAAGATCCCACATGCCGCGGAGCGGCTGGGCCCGTGAGCCATGGCCACTGAGCCTGCGCGTCCGGAGCCTGTGACCCGCAACGGGAGAGGCCACAACAGTGAGAGGCCCGCATACCGCAAAAAAAAAAAAAAAAAGATAAACAATAAGGTCCTACTATATAGCACAGGGGACTATATTCAACATCCTGTAATAAACCATAATGGAAAAGAATATGAAAAAGAATATGTATATATGTATGTATAACTGAATCACTTTACTGTATACCAGAAACTAAGGCAACATTGTAAATCAAATATTCCTCCAAAAAAAAAAAAGACTGCATACTGATTGCTCCCTGACCCCACCCCTCACCTCAGCCTCATCTTCTCTATCTGCATTCCCGAAGACTTGAATCACCATTCCTCTAAATGTCACACCTGGTCACCATTCCATCATACATTGGAGTTGGTAGTTACAGGGCAGGGAGAATCCTAGCTGTTCACCTTTATAGCCAGTTTATGGCCACTGGTGAGGTGTTCAGTGAGTCCAAGAATGAAGGAGTGGACCTTCCTGGGAAAAGAAGCAGAGCAAGGGCTGCAGGAAGTGGAAGAGGGTGAGAGGCAGCTGGGGGGGTGCTGGTACTGGGTTGAAGGGGTGGGTATCCAAGGGTGGAGGGACCCTTGGAGGGAAAGACAGTGAGCTGTTCCCTCAGCAAGGCCTGAGGCTTGGCGTGAGACTGATCCTGAGGGGAAAGGGAGGCAGGGAGAGAGGGGGAGAGAGAAAAAGGGTGTTTACTGTCCTCCAGCAATCAAGGGTTTTTGTCCTGTCTGCAGAGTTAGAGGATTCTTTTGATTAATTGAGCTATAAATAGTATACAAGATACAGGATTTTTGTCTCTTAAGCTTGATAATCAGGATTAACCATGGAAGTGAAATGAAGTATACATGCCTTCCTTTAGCCATTAACTGATTATTTTAACACACACAGACTGGTGACATACAATCTTGGAATATAGATAGTTCACTTGGGCTCTTTACTACATTAGTGAGGGGTAGCTTTCAACTCTGGAGTTAATGAGAGGGGAGAATATCTTGGAAGCAGAAAGATTCAACAGAACCCCCAAGAGATAAGAGTTTAATGTTTTTTGAGAACCTACTGTGGGTATAGTTACTATGTGGGAAATTGAGACTACGAAACCTTTCAGCTGTCTGCTGAGATGAGGCTCTAGAAATAGGTACTTTACATCCACTAAAGGGTCATGGCAGTCATTCTCATGGGATGGGGAATTAGGGACCTCAAGGGAATCTCAACTGATATTTTTTGAGCACCTACTATGTGCCATTAATCTTCAGATAGGGGATGAAAGTATGGGAGTAAAGTACTGATTAAAACCTTAGTAAGATTATTTTTGGCTGAGTTAACTGACATTGACAGGTACAATTTGCCTCATTTGTTCAACTTAGTATCTTAGTACCAAGTCCCTTTCCTGCTCCGAAGACAATTGATGGTAGCAGGAATATTTTGTAGCTTTTACTAATCATCCATTTGTTTTGTATTGTCAAATTTCTATTTCAGAGAGCGGCCAAGAAGCTCTTTTTTCTTTACCCCTGAATGAATTAAAATTCTCTCTGAGGCTCCTCAGACAAAGCCGACATTTTTTTTTTTTTTAACATCACTTTTCAAAGTTGAACTTTTCTAGCACCCTGAGGAGTTTGAGGGCAGCTAGGGACCCTTTTCCAGGGAGACTCAAAACAACACAAACCACAACAGTTTTCTCAAAATCTGACAGCCGTAGTAAGGAGATCTGATGTACTAAAAGAGCTCAGGAACCCCAGAAAACTGGCTTCCTTTTTTCAGATACTTCCGGTTTAAAAGGTGGCTCTTGATAACTGGTTCCTCATTATCACTGTTGAGTTTTGAAGTCAGCAAGTTTGGTTTGTTTTCCAACACTGCGTGCTGTCTGTCTTTGACTTTCAAAAGTAGTGGGGGTGGAGGTGTGGCAAATCAAATCGCGGAGTTCGCTGGCTGCGACTTAATATCTCACACCATAGATCACAGGTAGCTGTTCCTGCTTACCTCTAAAGCAGGTCTCTCAGTCTTGGTGCTATTGACATTTTGGGCTGGATAATCTTGTGAGGGGCTACCCAGCCTATCATAAAGAGCAAGAGTTTTTACCCTACCCCAATTTACAGGGGCGAAGCCTGTGGTTTTTTGTTGTTTGTTTGTTTTTAACTACTCCTTTAGAGCAGTGGTTTTCAACTATTAGTGATTTCATCCCCCAGGTGGACTTTGGTGGTGTCTGAAGACATTTTTGGTCCTCACAGGCAGGTGGATGAAGACGTGTCATTGCATCTAGTAAGCAGAGGCAAGGGATAATGCTAAACATCCTACAATGCCCAGGACAGCCCCCCTGCCAAAAAAAAAAGACTTTTCTGACCCCAAATATCTATAGGTTGAGAAACTGCATCAGAAGAACATGGTCTATCCCCCATTCCAGTATTATAGTGCATCGCTAATGGTCATACAGCTACTTAGTAGTAGCTGCAACTAGGACCATAGTTCTTAGCTCTCAGTGTGCCATGTCATGGGATAGTCATGGTGGGGAGTGGCCTTTTACAAAAGATGAATTTAAGGTGAGGTCTGCAGACCACAGTAGTTAGCAGATGTCCATGACCCCTGGCTGAAGTGTGGGTTACCTGAGTAATGTTTTCTGTTTTCAGCCAGAAAAATGTGGGCAAGGTAAGCACTCCAGGAAGCCAGTGGGAGAGAAGTTTGCTCAGCTGACCCAAGGAGAACCTCACCCTGGCTGTTGCTGGGGTTTCCCTGAAAGCCAGGCATTTTCCAGGCTTCTGAACAAGGCAGGCATGTGAGTTGGTGGAACTCCTATCTCAGGAAGCAGAGGGAAGGGGCCGTTGGTACCCACTGAGGGACAGTCCAGCAGTCACTGGGAGAGGCTGTGTGCTGAGAAGTAGAGCCAGGCTCCCTGGGGTGGAATCCTGGCTCACCACAAACCAGCTGTGTGAACTTGGGCCAGTTATTTAACCTCTCTAGGCCTCAGTTTCTTCCGCTTATAAAATGGAGAGTGGATAACACCTTAATAGGGTCTTTGTAAGGATTTAAGAGAGAGTGAATATATGTGAAGTTCTTAGAGCTGTGCCTGCTACATAGTCAACACTTTATGTGTCAAATATTAGTACATGGAGATAGACACACTCTCAGATACCTGACTGCGCTATCCATCTGGGCAGAAGCAAAAGAGGCCCCGCTTCTTTTTTCCTAAGGACCTTTAGGGCATATGGGTTCTGGCCCATTTATATTCTCTGTCTTAGGTTGGATTAGAGCAGAGGACAGGGCGGACAGAAGGATGGAAAGTTCCTAAAGCTGAGAAATAAGGAAGCTTCCTCACTGCCCCATCCAACTTCTAAAACCTTCTCTTTTCTGGGCATAGGAGACCCGTTTTTGAGCTCTTCCTCTAACTTGCTTTCCTTCTGGTCTTCTGGGGATACAGCATTCCCCTTGGGTGGAGGGGGGAGTCTCTGGGTTGCCTGGGGCATTTTGGTACACCTCAGCTTGAAGCGTCCTCCTTGGGAAGTCATGAGAGACAAAGCTGCACACTGAATAGTCACAGCATTTGTTCAACCCCTTTTCCCTGTAGAAGTCTAGTCCACTCCCTGTCGGTACCTCCCCTGGAGGGCAGAATCACAGAGGCTCCAATGGCAGTTGCTGAGGCCACTTACGCTGAAATTGGCCAATGAGATGCTTGCTGACACTTCCTCACATCTGCCCCAGACTCTGGCTTCCCACTGGGGGAACCACTTGGGGTGCCCTGTGCTGTTGAGTCACAGGACCGGGTCATGGTAGGTTTCAGTCCCACTGACCCCTGGAGTTTCAATGAAGGGAACAGTCATTCTCACATTTTCTGGCACATTGAATGGAGAGTCCCTGGCCATCTTGGTTCTCAGCAGAGAGCTCTTTGCCCCTCCTATGTAGACTCTGGGCTGTCTAGTGTGGCCCCTTCTGACACTGAGGTGCTTGGGGTTCTCGACAAAGCCGGAGAGGACCCTCAGTGTGGAACCCACACTCTACTCCCCCCATCCCTGTACAGCCTCTGTCTTGTCCAAACTTGGTTGGGAGTCTTGGCCTTGTTTCCATGGGAGCAGGAGCTAGACAATCTCCTTTTCCTTGAAGTACCGTGCTTTTTGCACTGTTGTCTGTGGATCTCTAAGCAATTCCTTAAGAGTCCTTCCCTGGAGCGTGAGTCAGACCTGAGAACCTGGCTCTGGGAACCCTCGGTGCCCATCCACCTCAGCCAGCCTTCCTGCCTCTTCTCACCTTCAGCTCAGCATCCCTGCCCTGGAGGCCTGGAGATGGTCTATGTTCTTGGAAGGCCTTGTTCCCAACCTCTTCCTTCTGGCAGCACCGTATTGTCTGATAAAGGAGTGAAACCAGATAAGCCATTGGACAGCTTTGATTTGGGCTGAGTAAGGGCATTTGAAGCTGTCGCTTTTCCTTTTTCCCATTTGAGGGACAAAAGTTCCTCCTGCTTCCTCCCATATTGTCCTGTCTCAACCCCTTCTAATGAAGCCTTTCAGCCATGTCCCACCAGTCCTCTTTTCCCCTCAATTCCCAAAGGTCTTAAATTAACAAACATGTACACCACTCGCGAAGTGCTGGGCTCTGTCTGTGAACTCTACTACAACTCAGGTCGTCCTCGGGCAGCCCTCCAGGGTAGACGTTATTATTACCTATTATTCAGAAGAAGACACCAAGGCACAGAAAGGGACAGTACCTTGCTCAAGGGCAAGCCAGAATTCAAACCCAGGCAGTATGATTCCAGAGCCCAGACACTTAGCCTCAGTGTGGGGCTGCCTGGGACAACTGGAGATAGCCAGTTGTCTTTCAGTTTCATGGGGTTATCAGTCCGGGGTCAGTTGGGAAGGGACCTTTGAGATCATCTCGTCCAAACCTTTATTTTGCAGTTGAGGAAACCGGGTGCCATGTACTAAGGGACCAGCCAAGAACCCAGTTTCTCCACCATTTCCTGAAAGGAAACCCAGATTCCTTTCAGCGCCATTGGCATAGAATGGGCTCTTCTCATCATTCAGGTGTGGGCTCCCTAAGAACCATGAGCAGGATTTGATTTGTGGCCTGTACCTAAGGTGACCCTATAATTTGTCCAAACTGGGCCACTTTTGAGAGTAAAAGGAGACACTGTTAACAGTTATGCTGCTACCACACTGTAAACATTGTCCTGGGCAAACTGGGATATATGGTTGCCCTGCTTATGGTGGGTGTGTCTGGGGTGGGTAGAGCAGACAGGGAAGTTCTGGGGCTGGACATGTTATAAAGAGACAGACCCAAAGTGATTTGGTCCAGCAGGTGGACAGTTGGCAGCAGACAAGAGTGGGGAGTTCAGATGCCCCTGTGGGCATATGGGCTCAGGGGCAGACTCTGGTCCCTGACATGGGGCTGGCCAGGGGAGGCAGAGTTTGACCCCTAGGGGATCTGGGGTACTGGCCAGGGCAGCTAGGTAGATGGAGAGGAAACTCTGCTGCTGCCAGGATCGCATGCAGTGTGGGCCCAGGCCTGAAGAACAAGGCCAGGCTCTGAGCACCTGGGCAGTCTGCAGTAGCCAGCTCTTCCCCTTTACCCAAGTTACTCTCTCACTCCTCTCCTCGGCATTCCTGTCACCCCTTGATGTCACCATAACAAATATGTCTTGAGCATCTACTGTATCTCAGTACTGAGAGAGCTCTGGCATCACAAATATGAAGTTGGGAACATGTAGTCAGTGCCTTTTAGTCCTCTGGGACCAGTGAGAGCAAGAGACACAAGTGTCAAAAGTGTGTTACTATAACCAGCTGGGAACTTGGGGAATGTATTTGGGGTGAAGGACAAGTGGGAGTTTGTTAGGCCAGAGCAGGAGAACATTCTAGGCATGGGGTCAACACATATGTTTAACCTTTTCAAGACAAAAACTCCTCAGAATTGTACTGATGTATGTGATTTAAGTGATTGTAAATCTGTCTTTTATTATAGTGAAAGAAACTGCTTACTCTCTGCCTTATTCCTTCAGTTTATAATAACTTGTTGACCTATTTGCCTCCCACCAATAGACTGGACACTTGCAGGCAGAAGGGTCTTCTTTATCCCGGCATCCTCAGCGCCTGGCGCTGGCACACTCAATTTAGTGCTCAATCATTATGTGCAGGCGAATGGGGACATATTATTCCTTTGCACTGCTGCCCCATAGTCTGAGGATAGGAGGGTCCTGGGACAGGCGTCCCAAATGCCTGTCTCCTGGACCCCAGACAGGTGCTACTGCCTGAGGTCTGTCTGGCTGTAACTCGATGCAGCCCAAGAACTGGAAGAACAGGAAACCCTGTGACTCACGGTGCAACAGGATCCTGGAGGAGTGGCCTGTAAGCCTCCTCAGTGAGCTCCACACTCACCCTGCGCTGCTCCAGCCATGTGAGTACGCAGTGCGTCAGCTGGAATCTCCCTGAGGTGGCGCGCCGCCCTAGTGGGGGTCCGCCTTGTCCCATCTGAAAAAAGTGTCGAGGCAGATCTGTCACTTCGTTAGCTGTGTTTCAGAGGACAGGAGGCTTAAAGAATCCAGGATCTGCTCTGTCTTTTCCTCCCCAACTCATCCTTTTTTTTTAAATCTTATCGGAAACATCTGGCCTTGGCTTGGCAACATTACAGGATAAACTTGCTGCTCTTTGCACAGTCTCGGTCCTCCCAGGAGGAGTCTGTGAAGACACTATTATTAATGAGGCCACTGATGGTAGTTACCTAGCTTTCCCTGTGTGGGCACACCTATGCCCCGGGTTAGGGCACTCATCTGGCCACTGGGTGTTATGGGTCCTGTCAGGGACTTTGGCCTGCGATTTGGGGAAGCTTCTTCAAACCTTGGTTTCCTTGTCAAAGATTTGCAGTGAAACACTGGCAAAGGAATAATGGAAGATATGAAATTCTTTTGAAACTAAGTTGCAAGCATGTGTCAGCACATAGAGTCACTGGAAGGCTATGTACGGCTGCATTTAGGTTATGGCTTTCCCCTCTGATTTGACCTCTTTGGCCAGACCATGTGAGTAGGTAGACTAGGGCCTAATCAGTGCCTTGTCCTTTTTCCTTCCTATGTTTTTAAATTGAAGTATAATTTATATAGAGAACTGAACACACCAGGTAACTACCACCCAGATCCAGTAACAAATTATTACCAACAATAGCAGGTATACCCCCCACTAAGTATAATCACTATCCTGACTTCTACCGGCCTAGATCTGTTTCTGTACTTACTATAAATGGACTCATATGATCTGTTCCTTTTTGTATCTGGCTTTTTTTACCCAACTTTATATTGTGAGATTCATCTATATATGTAGTTGGTTGTGACGGTAAGTACTGCCTTCTCATTGCTGTATAGTACCCTGCCCCTGCCTCTCTAACCCTGTTTTGACTATAGTTGAATTAAAGCAGATGAGATTAGTCAAAGCCCTTCACTTCAAGAAGGTGTGGTTCTTCCTAAATTTCTTTCTAGGAGGCTAGGTTGGATCCTTGGAGTCTGGTCTAATATATATATATATATATACACACACACACACATATATATATATATATAATATACATATATATTATATATATACAGTATATATATAATATATATATACACCTGATTGTATCTTTAGGACAAAAACACGAGTGCTAGGAAAGCTAAAATTCAGTCAGTTGGTCTGCTTGAGGTCCAGAAGCAGCTAAAATGTAGGAATTAGCTAGAGTTCATTCAGCACCTCCTGGAGAGAAGGTTCTAGGTACTAAATCAGAAATACCCAAAGACGGGCTTCCCTGGTGGTGCAGTGGTTGAGAGTCTGCCTGCCGATGCAGGGGACGCGGGTTCGTGCCCCAGTCCGGGAAGATCCCACATGCCACGGAGCGGCTGCACCCGTGAGCCATGGCCGCTGAGCCTGCGCGTCCGGAGCCTGTGCTCCGCAACGGGAGAGGCCACAGCAGTGAGAGGCCCGCGTACTGCAAAAAAAAAAAAAAAAAAAGAAAAAAAAAGAAATACCCAAAGACTGGAGAAAGAAGTCCAGCAGTGCAATAGTGCCTCAGGGTGTTCCTGTGTCCTTGGCTCTGACTATGCTTATGGGATTGTTGTCTTATCCAGTTTGGTCACTTGAATTCACCCTTCTACCAGGAGGGTGGGTTCTGTAGGGATGACTGATGAGCGTTTGCTCGATTATGTATTATTTATTTTCTGCCTACTTATTAAAAGAATTAGGTGGTACGGGTGATATGGTTCAGCTTTCACTGAAAGGACTTCGAGAATAAGAGTCATGGAACAGGCAGAAATGATTATCAAAAAACTTAGTGCGTTAAAGTCGAGTACGGAGCCCTGAGCTTCCTGATAGTCAAGGCAAAAAGGACAGCTCTCCTTTTTTTAAAGAAATTTATTTATTTATTTTTGACTGCTTTGGGTCTTCATTGCTGTGCGCAGGCTTTCCTTTAGTTGCGGCAAGCGGGGGCCACTCTTCTTTGCGGTGTGTGGGCTTCAGTAGTTGTGGCACATGGGCCCAGCAGTTATGGCTCTCTGACTCTAGAGCGCAGGCTCAGCAGTTCTGGTGCACGGGCTTAGTTGCTCCGAGGCATGTGGGATCTTCCCAGACCAGGGCTCGAACCTGCAACCCCTGCCTTAGGCAGGTGGATTCCCAACCACTGCGCCACCAGGGAAGCCCAGGACAGCTCTCCTTGAGTCAGTTGTTTTAATTTCATTGGCCTGTAGCAGGAAGCACAGTGACTCTGGGCAGCCAGACTTTCTCCTGACACTAAACCCTACAGAGAATTGACTGATCAGTGAACAACACAGCAACTTTACACAGTGGGGTGATCTTTATGATTCTTCCTTCCCATGATTAAAGGTGATAGGATTAAATCATTCTAATATGAAGGCATTGCAAAAGGGAGCTAATGCAATGTAGTGAGGTGAGTGGCTTTCTGGTTCTAAAGTTCATAACCTCCTTCTAGGATCTTGGGCTTGCCCACACCTTCTGAGCCTTTTCACATGATCTCCCTACTGTCTCCACGTCAACATACATCCAGTGACATGTATGTTGGATATGTATGTTCTTAGCCTGGAAGAACTCTCCCCTGAATGCCAGTCTCACAGGCCACTTACTCATACATGTGACACTTCCCATGGGCTGCTTTGCATTGTTCTTGCCTTTCTTAACTCCTAAGACCCATCCCTCCATTCATTTCAGAGACATTGATTGAGTCTATAGTGAGTTGAGTTCTGTGCTCTCTCGTAAAGTCCTAGAGAACAGGAATCCTGATTTCTTAAAAAAATTTAAAAAACATTTGTGTGTGTGTGTGTGTAAAGTTGACCCTTGAACAATATGGGTTTGAGCTGTATGGGTCCACTTATATGTAGATTGTTTTCAATAAATATATTCTATGGTACTACATTACTGCATGATTTGCGGTTGGTTGGATGCGTAACTATGTATAAGGAGTGCCGACTGTGGATTTTCCACTGTGTGAGGGTTGGCACTCCAACCCCTGTGTAGTTCAAGGGTCAACTGTATATATATTTAAAGTGTACAATTCAGTGGCATTAAGCACATTCACATACAACTATCACCACTATCCATCTCCACAGCTGATTTCTTTTTAAATTATGTTCCTGTATACTATAGTGCTTTGCATGTAATTGGTTTTCAACACAGACTGTAAAGTGAGAGAATCTGGGGTCAGCGATTCAGGGGTTGTATGATAGGAATCTTACAGATTTAGATGTTGAAATTTAAGGTTTCTTCTATACTTTCCTTTGAGACCTCTTAAGGTATTCAAGGTAGGATTTATGGCAGTTTATATAACAAAGTCTCAGCGTTGGAATATTGTTCTTTTCTGGATGTAAGTAGTTTGATCAGGACCATTTTCCCACTGGGACCAGATAGGGTGTCCTCACAACCCGGGGAAGGTCACTAGCCATTCAACTGGAATTGGCCTGCAAGATGATACAGGCCCTTGGGGATGATTGGGGATAGGATTATCATTTATTGTTTCTGACAATAGAGTAAGGGATCTGGGTGATCCAAATTCTAGTGTCAACTCTGTGACCTTAGTCAAGGCTGTTACCTTGGCCTCAGTTTCTCTGAGGTTCCTTTCTAGCTCTCACCTCCAGGGTTTCCTTTCTGGGCTTCCTCATACCAGGCTGGGGCTGTGTCTGCCACACCTGAGCCACTGCCCTCTTTGAGGTGGAGCCTCTACAAGGGTGATCTTCTGCTTCCTCCATTCCTTGCATCATTGCTATGACACAGTTTCTCCTCTTCAGTGCTAGTCTGGAGGAAACTGTGGGCACTTAAGAAGATGGGCTTTCCATTTGGAGTGTTATCTTATTTCATAAATAGTATGGGGTTAATTTTGTTGTTGAACATAAGTTCACATGCCCGACAAACGGTGGGGCCAAATACGCCGACATGTTGGAGTTTGGAGCAGAGAAAGGTTTGTTGCAAGGGCCATGCAGGGAGAACAGGGGGCTTGTGCTTAAAAGACTAGAACTCCCTTGATTGTTTTCAGGGAAGAGTTTTTATAGGCAAATTTTGGGGTGAGGGCTACAAGGTATGTGGCTTTCTTCTGATTGGTTGGTGGTGAGGTAACTGGGCGGTGCTCCAGGAATCTTGTGCTGAGCCTTAAGTTCCCATCCTCTATCTGGATGGGGGCCTTAGTTCTTGCAGAAGTACTCAGAGATAATTGTTATGTGTATCCCTTGAGGAGGAACCAGGACTCTGCTTTATCGCTTCACTATTGTTTCTTGACTGCTCCTTCTTTGTTTCTGCATTCCCTCCCTTCCCTAGTTAGTAACTGTTTGAATCCGACCTTTAGAACTCTGCGAAAGTCTAGGAGGCTGAAGCCTTTTTCCCACAAACATGAACTAGGACTCGGAAAGGCTTTTGTACCTGGGAAGGCCCTAAAGGGTCCTGCTTGTTTCCAGTTTCTCTTTAGAACTTCTGCCTGTACCCACAGTTCTGTAGAGGAGGCAGGCATGGACTGGTATGTTATGGGAAGAAAGAAATTGACCAGAATTGCTCAATGAGGAAGTTCTAATCTCGAGATTGCTAAATAGATGTATCTAAAACTACTATCTCTCTTTAGTCCCTTGTTTCTGGGTAGGCAAGTGGCCTTCCCATACCTCAGCCAGGCTTTGCTTCTGGCCTGCCTCTGTTTCCCCAGCCTGGAATGCCCCCTCCTTTCCTTCTTTATTCCTGATAGAGATTTAAAGAGGAGCAGCCCAGTGTGATAGGCCACACACCCACCGCAGAAAGAGAAGGAGCAATTTGGGGAACCAGCCCCTGTTTTGCTAACCCCAATATGACTAAATAGGGTTAAGAAATGTCCTTGATCCTCTGAGGGTACCACTTGTCAGAGATGAGTCTGGGAGAAGAAGAGGAAAATGGGTAGCAAAAAAGGTTAGATAGATGGAGAGCTTTACATATGTCACCTCATTTATGCCAGTGACTCTGTTGTGAGTGCTAGTCCTCCCATTTTAGAGGGAGGAAACTGGGACTCAGACACCTGTACAAATGCTAGAGCCAGGATTTGAACACTGACTTTTCTGATGCCACAGCCTGTACTTCACCACAACCAGCTACTAAATAAGGGTTGGCTTGAATGTTTCTACTTTGATAGTTTCCAACAACTGAAATTTGTTTTCAACAAGTACAGGGTTTGTCTCTCCAACTCCCAGCACCCAGGATCAACACAGGATTATTTCACACTTTAGCCTAATGTCTTAAGTAATGACTTTCAAAGATCCCAGGCAGAAAGTGGTAAAAATGACCTTGAGCAGTGTTGACCAGAACATAGCCCATCATTATTACATTATTGACATGGTGGATACCAGCCAAAGGAGAGGGGGAGATGTTTGAGCACCCAGACAGACCTAAAGGTGTCAGTTTGATTAGTCTGGAATAGATCTTTGGAATTCTTAGTGTGTCATTCTTATGTGCAGCCAAGTTTGGGAACTATTATCCCAAGTGGCAGAATAGAGAATAGATGGAAATGATCAGAAAGTAGATTTATGTCAGATTGAGGAAAAGCTTTCTAATAACTAGAGCTGACCAACAGTAGAAGCTGACCAACTTTGAGAAGTGGTGAGCCTGTCATGCTTGGAAGCATTCAAACCTAGGCCTTATGACTATTGGGGTGAAAGGGACAAACTAGATAAACTCAAATGCTATGTTCAGTGGGATTTTGAACTCACATTACCCCAAGATCCCTTCTAAGAGTTAGTATTTTTTAGCCATAGTCTTACTATGCTGTTTACATTTGGTAACATGAACGACATTCTCCCATGACTTTGCTCGTTCCTTGTGCTCCCTCCTTCTGGCTGCACTGTGAGTGAAAGTTGGAAGGATTATGCCAAGTTCATTTTCTTCCTTCCCAATCCAGGAAAAAGGTCTTCGTATGGAGACTGCTTCTTGTTTCTAACTTCTGCTTCCCTTGGCTACCCTTCACTCAACACAGCGGTTCTGACCAAGGCTAGGTGGGCCTCAGTGGTGTGTTTAGGAAGCTGTAACATCAGGTGATTAATCAGCCTTTCCTGAGTGGCCCTAAGAAACTCAGGGAGGATACATCATCATGCCCGTCATCATGGCCCAAAGAGAAGAAGTTCGGGCCAAGGTGCTATAGTTGCATTTTTCATAGCTGTCCCATATCCTTTCTCTTAGTCTCATCTGATGGAGAGGAAATCAAAGCACTGAGGTTATCCAAGAAACTACAGGGCAGAGGGTGCTCTCCCGCACTAAGAGGGTCCACAGGAAAGGCGACTGTGGTGGTCCTAAGGGCCTGGCTTTAGAGCCAGACACCTCGGTTTGAATCCTAGTTCTGACCCTCACCAAGTGACCTGTAAAACAGGGTTGTAGAAGTATTACAAAAGAACAAAGGAAGTCAAGTCAGTAAACCCATAGGATGGTTTCTGGCAGGTAAGAAATGCTGGGTAAATGTTTAGCTACTGTAACGATCATCATCGTTTTCATCTGTCACTGAACACTTAAATATGATTATAATCTCTTTGAGTAAAGTCTGACTGTTTAACTTGTTAGGTTCTTTGAGAGTTAAGACTGGATTTCCAACAAGGCTTGTAGCAGTTTAAACATCAGAGTTAAATTAAGCATGGCTGCTGTAGAATTATGGCCATTCCACATTTGCTCTTTTGTGCTCATGACCTCACACTCCAAGAAGTGACAGTGCAGCCTCTTAACAAGGCAGTACAGGCTTTGCTTTCCCACACAGGAACTCTCTTGCTTCCTTTGCAACATCTGGAGCCATCCATGGAGGTGGGGGTGGATGGCAGTGAGGCCTCTGGACCTCTCTTCTCTTTGGGAAAGTAGTAACGTGGGAGCTCCAACTTAGTCATGTGTCAAACTCATGATAATGTCCAGAGATATGTCCGCTGCCTTCTCATCTGCCAGGGCAGCCCCATCGGCCATGCCCTCCACTGTTTGCCCTTCCTATCTGTGTGGTGGGATGACTGGAATAGAAGATGGCCTTTTAGTGGACATGGCCAGCCTGAATGTGCTGTAGTGCCATTTGGCCTGTATAGACCCTGCTGTTCAGCAGAGAGGGGCGTTCATCAGGCAGAGCAGAGAAGAGCACAGATGAGCTGGGCTGCCCTGTCCAGTCCTGGCTTAGCTTTTGCACCTGTGTGATGGTGGGCATGTTGCCTTTCCCTTTTGGTGGAATGGAGGAGATAACACTACCTACCTCACAGGGCTGTTATGAGGATTAAATGGGTTAATGGGTATAAAACCTTGAAAACAGGTTTTGCTGAAGGGTTTGCCGTTATTACTATTGCCTCTGAGGGCGTCTCAGGCTGTACCTGGACGTGACTTGGCGTTAGCCTCTGGTCTGGTGGCTGGGACTTTGTATGCTAGCACTGAGATGCATAAGCCATAATGTAGTGTTCCTGGGCCAGCCCAGGCGTCATTGGGTTTGGAACAGGAGGCCTCTGCGGTGATTTACGTTGCCTTGGGCTCAGAGTCTCCAGCAATTTGTCTCCCACTGCACCAACAGGGAGAGAACTTGTCTGAGGCTGTATGCTTTTTCCTCCTGGGAGCCTCAAATATCATTATGGGGTTAGGCCAGCCTCCTCAGGAGCACCCTGGCTCCCCAGGATTGTAGGAAGCCCAGATCAGTGACCCAGCTTGGGGTGGGGGCTGGTGCCCCACAGCCCCAGGAGGCTGAGGCAGATAGTGGGCTCAAGGCCATCGAGGTGCCAGGAGCCTGAAACCAGAAAACAGAGTTGATGGTTGGCGTCGTCCTGGTTTAGACCAATGGAGTTAGATGTCTGCTGTAGCTCTTTAATAAAAGCTGGCAGCAAGGGAATTGGGGGAAATCCTCATTTCTGCGAATTTAAAACCCTGCATGACAAGCAGTGGTAGTGGTCATCAGCCACGCTTTGCCCTTGGGAATCCTGGAGTTTTGGAGCTGGGAAGACCAGGGTCCCTTCTGGTCCCCCAGTCTGCTGATGAGGCTGGGAGTGCCAGGACCACCATCCTCATACCTTGAGGGCACAGCTATGAGCTGGCCCAAGGGTCCTGATTCTACTCCTACCCTTTGTGGCCAGCAGCCTTACCCGTCCTGGACACTGCTGCTGAGAACAGGGATGTTGTGGAAACTTGTGCTCCTCCTTGGATGGATTTCTATCAGACCTTTTCCTTATAGGAGAAAACTGGGAATATCCGTAGGTGGGGCCGATGAGAGCTTTCAATAAGCAGACTGTCTGAGGGGGACTCCTGTTGTTTTTCCTTCTCCTGGTGTTAAATCTGGGAAAAGTTTTTGTAAATTTATGTTGGAAGCAAGATAAATGAAATGACTAGGGAGAGCTGCCTCTGCCTCTGAGGATGGGGGAGGTTGCTTTACCATGTGTATCGAGCCTCTGTTAATGTGTCAGGCAGTGTGCTAGGCTCCAGGAATGCAAGGGTGAACAAATAGTCATGGTTCTTCTTGCCCTTGGTGCTTATGATCTGGACCCTAATAAATATGTATTTCCAAATTGAGGATGGTGTTGTGAAGGGAAAAGTCTGAGTCTGCAGAAAAAACAGTGAAGCCTGATTGTTTTATTAGGGACAGTAGAGAAGGCCTCCATGCAGAGAGGCCTGAAGGATTGGTAAGGGATCCGCAGATGAAGAGCAAGGTGAGGATCTATGGGGCCTGCATGAACAGTCTTCTAGGCAGGGAAGGGCAAGTTGGGTGAGTTGGGGGACTGAACCAAGGCTGATCTGCACAAGGAGTGCAGAGGCACACAGTAAGATGGGGAGTGGGAGAGGCCTGGCTATATAGGTAGGGCCTTGGAAGGATTTAGGGTTTGGCGCCAATGGGAAGTCACTGAAAGTCTTTAAGCAGGGGAATAGTAGTCTGTCTGGGGATGGAAAATGGATGGAAGAGGGAATAGTATTGTAGAATCGGGGATTTTATTAGTCCAGGCAAGAAGCTATGGCTGCTTGGCCTGTGGTGAGGGCTAATAGGGTTGGCATGACTGGCCTTATGAGTGTGGGGGAGGACAAGAGATGAGGGCCAGTAATGAACCCCAGCTCCAGGGATGTTGTCATAGGCATTTAAACTCAACCTATCTGAAAAGAACTCTTCCCTAATTGGCCTTTCCCCTGGTCTTTAACATTCTCCCGAAATAAAATTTAATTTTAATTTGTAGTTTAGTTTTTTTTTTTTTTTTTTTAAAGACAAGTCCTGTCATAGAGTCTGGTTAAATGGTCTTTAATAATAACCTTCCGTACATAACAGATTTTATCCTTTTGAGGAGCTAAGTGATGTTCCATGATGTAGATGCATGCCATAATTCATTTAACATATAATTGCTACTCTCATTTTCCTCTCTTTCAGGTTGACCAGTATCTCTACCACATGCGTCTTTCTGATGAGACCCTCCTGGAGATTGCTAAGCGGTTCCGCAAGGAGATGGAGAAAGGGCTTGGAGCTACCACCCACCCCACTGCTTCAGTAAAAATGCTGCCTACCTTTGTGAGGTCTACTCCAGATGGGACAGGTATTATACCCCTGGGAGAAGGCTCTGGGTGCTCCATTGCCTGGGAGAGATTTGGGTAACTTTGCTTAGGGACCCAAAGAACTATATACGACAGTGAAGGTTCTTTGGTTTCAAGCCTCAGAAGCCAACCCTTGTTAACTTAAGCATGCAGGGATTTGAATGGAAGTCCTGGCGGCCAAGGAGAAGTAAATCTCTGTCAGCCCTGCTGGGGTACTGCTGTCAGCCATTTGTTTCCCATCCATGTGCTGAGAAAGGCTGTTTGGCTCAGTTTGGGATTTTACAGCTTCACTGAGATTGCACACAATGAAAGTGATGAATAACAAACGTGCCTAATATGGTCACGGCCATAGGCCCTGTCAGTCACTCTCGGGCCCATCTAACTGGCACATTCCACAGACTTGTTGGAGAAACAGTGTGGTATAGGTTGTTCTAGACTGTGTTTTGAACTCCATGAATAAAGACTACTAGAAGTCCAAATAAGCTTGGAAGAATGTGAAAGAGACATGGTACATATTAAAGTATTAAAGGCTCTGAAACTGTGCAATTAGAACCTGTCAAGCTTTGTGTTATCCCCTTATTTGGATACAGAGTCTATTTCATGATGCACTGCCCAGCAAGTGATTTAATTAAACTGGAGAAAAGGGACATGATGGAGACTGAAGTTGGAAGGTGGGTTGGGGCTAGATTCAGAAGGCCTTGCATGCACACCTGAAACACTGAGTCTTTCTTCAGTAATAGGCATTGGGGAGTAACTGAAAGTTTTTGAGGGGTGTGAGCAGAACTGTATTGGTAATGCATATCATTAGCAGTTTATGCAGAGCGGGGGAGGGGGGTGGTGATGGGTGGATGGTAGAGCATAGGGCATGGCCCTGGTGGGATGTAGTGGGCAGAGACCAGAGAGGATTCAAAGGTGATGCCAGGGTGTTGAGCCCAGCTGCCCAGGGGTGGCAACATCCTCAGAGAAGGGAACGGAACTAAGTTGTGCCAGCACTTTCACACAGTTTGTTTCATTTAATCCTCATGACAGCCCTCCATTTTAGAGATGAGGTACCTCTGGGGCCACGAGGGGTGAAGGGTGTGGGATGGCTACCTATATATAGAGGGTGAGAGAAAGAGCCCGGGGGCAGCTGCCAGGGTGATGGAGGAACCAGGAAGCACAGAGTCTGAGAACCGGAGGGAGGACAGAAGTCCAAAATGCTGGCTGGTTGCTGGTGAAGCATCTGCATCTGCAGAGAAACCCTGGGGAGGGGTGGGCGGGGCAAGGCACAGGACAGGGCTTGTTCGTTTGTACCACAGGCCTTCAGTGTCTCCATCACGTCTGTGTCCCTGAGGCTTGCTTGCGTGAGAGCCTTTGGGGACCTGTTCATCTAACAAGATTTTGTACCTTTCTACAATTTCTAAAATAAGTATGTGTTTGCTAAAGCCTTGGAACCCAACGTTGAGGGTGTGACCTTGTTCAGGATTGTTCTGAGTGTGTGTGTCTTAGCCCTTCAAAAAGCTTCTTGAGGTGAGGGGCCTCCTCCAATTCTCGGATATCCCTCGTGTGCCCTCTAGAATGGCACATTTACTATACCTACCACTCCCTCTGACTGGCAGCCACACCTGCTTGTACTGTTTTTATGACATTCTGATAAATTTACTAGCTCCTTAAGACCAGGGACCTTGTCTTTATTTAAGGCACTAGCACTAAGCAAGTATCCTAAATATTTTCGAAATATATATTATGGGCTAACAGCTTTTCTGAGCATCTACATGTAGTAACTTATTTACTTTTCACAAAACCCTATAGGGTAGGTACAAATTTTGAGTACTTTTTTTTTTTTTTTTTAAAGATGAGGAGTTGGGAGCCTGGATGGTCAGATAACTTGCCTAAGGTCATATAGCTAATGAGAGGCTGAGTCAGGATTCAAACTCATGTATGCCAAACGCCAGGCATCAAGACTGAGCTTGATACATTATGTGTGTATGTGCACGTGTGAGCCTGTACACTCAGCACCAGAGGACGCATATGCTCAGTGGAAATTTTTTGAAATGGGGTTGGGAGTGGATGTCTGGCCTGGATTATAGGCAGATGAGTAAGTTTGTTGGGGAGATTTAGGTATGGGGCCAACTTTTTCTATTCTCGTTTTCCTGAGATTGGAGCATGGAGACCTCCCACTGCCTCTTAGAGTTTGCATCCGTTGCTGTATTGTGTGGTCATTAAGTCTCTTTCTCTGACCTCAGGCCAGAGTCCTTGGAGCCTGTCTTTGTCCCACCTCTACCCACAGTGGAGCAGCAGGCATGATTTTGGCTTCTATGCATTTGAGTTGCCTGGACTGAGGACAGGAGCCAGAGGCTGACTCCTGTAGGCTTCTTGGGGTGGGGGGGTCTGGTGCAAGACTTATCTGCCTGACCTTCTTTCCACACAGAAGCAGGGAGATTTTACATGACTTTTGTGATACCCAGAGTACCTCTTTATAACCTCAGATTCTACAGTGTAAACGGAGGCAGTGTGTGAAAGGAATACTGTGTATTGGGATGTTTTATTTACTTAAGCAGAACAGGTGCCCCCTAGAGTACTAGAGACCAGAATGTAGGAAATGGGGTCCCCAGCCCTTTCATTCCTCATTTGCTGGGGGGTCTGTGGGCCAGCTCCTCATCCCAGTTCTCTGGGACTCAGCCTTTTCTCCTTTGTAAAAATAAGAGGTGGATCCAGCAGTCCTGGTCTGTTCTACACATGTCCTGGAGCTAGTGTGTCAGTGTATTTACGCACAAAGTTCCTTGACTTACTGTAATGAGGGAAAACCCCTTTAATGTCCATCAGTTGGGCACTGGTCAATTAATGCAGAAAACAGTCCTCTGCAACCCCTCATAAAGCATGAGATAGAATTATGTAAATTCATATTCTGTAAAATCACGTGTGTGATTTTACAGAATATATATACACACATAAAACTATATATGTGTGTACAGGTGTGTAATGTCTCAAGGATATGTATCGAGCTATTGGTAGTGTTTCGCCCGGAGTGTGAGGTTGGCAGTGACTAGTTACGTTGAAAATATATGTATATGACAACTAGCAATTCTACTTCCAACTATACCTTGAACAGATTCCCATGTGAACTCGAGGAGACATGTCTAAGAATGTTCATGGCAGTGCCGCTTATAATGACAGCATATTGGGAACAGTTTATAGACTGTGCATATGAAGGGATACAATATAGCGTGTCACAAAAATGACCATGTATAAATATGGATACATTTACAAAACGAAGAGTGAAAAATTGCAGAAGGACATGTACCTCATAGTAGTTGAATGTTATTTTAAAAAAACTTCTCCGAGTAATGCTATATGTTGCTCATGGACACACACACATCCTAAAATTGTTAGGATATAAGCTAGAAAATGTGTACCAGATAAATGATAGGGGTTGCTTCTGGAGAGAGAGAAAGAAAATGGAACTGGGAGGGGAACATGAGGGAATATAATTGAAAGTGTTCAACATCAAAGTTTTGAGTTTTATATTTCGTTAGTTGGGCTGTGTGTTATGGAATGTGGCAGTGAGGACCAGTACCTCTTCACTAGATAAAGCCTGTCAAAAATGAACATTCTTCTTTTTATTGGCACCCCAGTAAAGTGCTGAGAGGAGAAACGAGAGAGCCGTTGTGTGCAGGGACCACTGCCTTTCCCCTGGACGTGGTCACGCAGCCTGTGAGGCTTGGCTGGTGCATCTGCTTGCCGGCCAAGGCCGCAGTCCCGGCACTGTTGCTGCTGTTGGTGACTGTGCTTCTCTTCTACAGAAGGCTAGAGACCTTGCTCAAGTGGCACCTGCTCCAGGCTAGCCTTCCTCAGAATGTTGCTCAGCCCTTTCCAGTGTTACTTTTTCATATCTGGGAAGTTAAACCTCAGATCTAAACCTCTGCTCTAAAGGGACTTAGTCAGTGGCTCTCTAACTTTTTTGGACTGCATAGTCACAGCAAGAAACACATACATATGAATGTTGATATACAACGAAAACAAGTTTCAGGAACTAATGTTTATTCTTGAATGTGACAGATCTATTATCTTCTTTTTTTAAAAAAAATTCATTCATTCATTCTTGGCTGCGTTGGGTCTTCGTTGCTGCACGCAGGCTTTCTCTAGTTGCGGTGAGTGGGGGCTACTCTTCGTTGCGGTGTGTGGGCTTCTCGTTGCAGTGGCTTCTCTTGTGGAGCACGGGCTCTAGGCGTGTGGGCTTCAGTAGTTGCGGCATGTGGGCTCAGTAGTTGTGGCTCGCGAGCTCCAGAGCTCAGGCTCAGTAGTTGTGGTGTACAGGATTAGTTGCTCTGCAGCATGTGGGATCTTCCCAGACCAGGGCTTGAACCTGTGTCCCCTGCATTGGCAGGCGGATTCTTAACCACTGCGCCACCAGGGAAGCCCCAGATCTATTATCTTCTATACTTTAAAACTGTCTCTAGTCAGGTCTCACTAATTTCTTTTTCAGCTTGCAGTGTGAAAGCCACTGTCAAATGCTTCTTACCCAGTTTTGTCCTGGTCAGACCTTTGTAAAATTGGCTATTTCTTGCCAGAGGTGAGAGGTGGTTTCAGGGCAGTGTGTGGTGAGGAGTGAAGATCAAAATTCTAGGTTTAAAAGGGTTTGAATTCAAGCTGTGTGCTTTAGAGCAGTTCATTTATGCCCTATTCCTCCATTTTCTCATTTGTAAAAAGAAGAAACATCAGAGGGTTGGCTCTCTGAGAATTAAGGGGGACTCGGTTATGTTACCTTCCCATGTGTGTTGTAAACACAGTCCTATGCAGCCACCATGGCAAGACTCACAGCCAGCACCGATTTTACTGAGAGAGGGTGAGTGAATCTCCCAGGTCCTTTTGATTGGAGGGAGCAGGTGTGAGGGTTCATCCCCATCGTTGGAGGCCCTACCTGCATTTTGGAGCAAGGACCAGGTTCCAGCTTTCATAAATCAGGTCTCAGCTATTTAATGGTAATCAAAGACCTGGTAGAGAACGTGGGAGAGACTTCAGGAGGTTTCAGGCCATTTGTTTATGATGGAGGCTTCCATTACACACATGAAATATGAACTTCCAAATTATGGTTTGAGTTCTCTGTGAGAAGGAAGAGAATGTCAACAGTCAGAGCCCTGTGGGGGCTGATTTTAAAATATCTGTGCTTCGTAGACTGTGTGGACCATGCAGTGCAAAGAAACATAGTTGGCACAGATAAAAATGAAAATGTAAATGGTTCAAGAATATCTTACTTAGGTAACTGAATTTGGTGTCAGCTGGTATGTATATAAAAAATGCTCCTTATTTGTTTTTTTCTCTAAGACAGTTTAAAAAAGTTGAAAGAATTGTATAATGAACATCCGTATACAGACTACCTAGAGTCTACACTGATATTTTAACTAGATTTGTTTTATCACACTCCTCTATCCTTCCTCCCATCAGTCCCTCTTGTTTTATTTGAGGCATTGCAAAGTAAATTGCAGAAATCAGTTCATTTCAACCCCAGAACTTCAGCAGGCCCATTATTAACCAGAGTTCAATATTTGCTCTTTTTTCTTTTGATGTAAAATTTCGTACGAGATGCAAATCTTAAATATCATCTGATGAGTTGACAAGTACGTATACCTGTTTAATACAACCCCTATCAAGATAGAAAACATTATCAGCCCAGGAAGCTCCCTGCTGCACCTTCCCAGGCAGTCCCTGTCCCCAACCCCCAGAAGTAATCACTGTTTTAAATTTTCCACGTGTATTTGTTTTGCCTGTTCTAGAACTTCCCGTATATACAATCATATAGTATTTACTCTTTATGCAAGACTTCATTTACCCATCAAAATGTGGGCTTTATCCGTGTAGTGTATATCAGTAGCTCCTTTTTGGTTGCTGATTCCGTGGTGTGATTGGAATCCTATATTACAATGAATTCAATGGCCACCTGGGCTGTTTCCAGTTTTTGATGAAAGCTACTATAAACATTCTTGCACAAGCTTCTTTGTGGACATATGTTTTTGTTTTCTTCCTTTTCTTGAGGAAACAACTAGGAGTGGAATTTCTGGGTCATAGGGTTTGGGATGTGTTTAATTTATAAGAAACTCCCAGACCAAAGTGGTTTGAACTTTGGTTTCCAAAGTGGTTGAACTATTTTCTACTCCCACCAATGCTGTATGAGAGTTCCACTTGCCCCAATAATTATTGTCTGTGACTCCCCCCACCCTTTTTGTTTTTGGCAATGCAGAGTTGAACAGAGAAATTCTTTATTTGTATCTGTCAGGAATCTCACCATCTTGACCTCTCTGTAGGCAGCCCTAACCTAAGCTGAACTATGCATGTGATTGCAGTACCAGCCCCAGTCACAGCCCTGTCAGGGGGCCCATTACACACATCACAAGGCATCTGGCTTTCAGAGGACAGTTCCATCTTAAGAGGAAATGCAGGAATAGCTGATATCATTTAATGAGCACCCATGATGTCTGTTTATGGAAACAATCTGTTTTACTCTCCATGCAAACTCTACAAGGGAGACATTTCCAATTTAAAAATAAGGCAACTGAGGCTAAAAGAGATTGCCCAGGTCACCTGTGTACAGTTAGTGGCACAGTTGGACTTTAAGCATAGGTAGTCTTGACTCCAAGGCCATAAGATTCATGCTTTACATTGGCTCATGTTGCTGAACAAAAGTTTCTGGAGCAAATCAGGTTATTATCTTTTAAAATTGACCATAAATATGGATTGACTTTGTACCATTATAATAAGAAGCTCAAGTAGACCCAACTAAAAATCTACAAATATTCCAGCATTCCAATGGGTTTATTTATTTAATAAATAATTTACATTTTTAACAAATTTTTTTTCCAGCGTTCCAATTTAGAAATAAATTATCTTTGTAGTATCTTTATTGCCCTCACTGTCTTGGCAGAATTGTTTAGATATAAGCATGTCTTAAGGCAGAGTAAGATGAAACCTTTGCTGTATTGATCTTTTGATACTTCCCCACTTCCATGAATTGTGAATTATTTTTTGCAGGTGAATGTATCTCTACCCTCTAGCTAGATTTAATTCCCTCGAGAGCAGGGAATGATGATGATGATGATGATGATAATTTTAAAATGTAGGCTTATAAATGCCAGGTACTATGCTAAGCACTGTATTTGAACTATCTCATTAATTCTCACAGTGATTCAATGGTAGACACCATAAACCCTGTTTTAGAGAAAAAGAAACTAGATTTAGAGAGATTAGGCACCTTGGCCCAAAGTCACATAATGAGCAAGTAGAAGCATTGGGATTTGAACCCAGCCATCTGTGTTCCAAAGCCTGGGCCCTTAGGCATATCACTAGAGGCCCCCAACACTGCTAGCGCAATGCATTCATTCTTCTATTTGTAACTCAGGCCTAGCTGTTCAGTTCGTTCAATAGAATCCCCTCTGAGGCTGGTCCTCTGTGGGGCAGCAATGTGCTGAGCAGCCTTGTGCCCCACTTCTGAAGAGTGCACATTATCCTGGGGACATAAGGATATCATTTATCATCATAAAGGAAATGATACTAGGTCATATAATGCAAGTACATGACATGATAAAGAGAGACTAGGCTGGTGATAGGGTGCATGGAGGCTGGTAAAGGAGCCCTTTACTCTGAAAGGAGCCCTTATCTGGGTTGCTCAGCATTGTATCAACAGCTGTGTCGTGGGGACATAGATTAATAGCTTGCATACATGCAAACTAATAAGTGGATTTATATGGTGCCTACAATATAAAATGAAGATTGTATTGATAAGTAGCCTCCATATAGTGGTAACTGGAGTTTATTAAACATTTTACATACACCAGGCATTGTGCCAAACACCTTACGCATTCATTGCATTGATTCTTGACCAAAAACTGTGTGTCTGTGTCTCTGTGTCTCTGTGTCCTGGCGAGTGATGGGGAGGTGCTGGCTAGACAGGAGGTTATTACTGTCCCCTTTTAACAGATGATGAAATCTGAGTATCAGATTTCTAATAATTTACCTGTATTTATATGGCTAATACATGTTAAAATGGGATTTGAACCCATGTCGGCCTGCCTGAAAATCTTAACACACTCAATGCCTACACAGTATTGAAAGATAATCATATTTTAATCCTTTGAAGAGGAGTTTCACATCTGTGGAGCTAGTATAACATTTCTCTGTGAGTGGCACATATTTTGAGCTTAAGAAACATTTCCTGAGTATAAAAGCAGCAGGGTGGTGCTTTCTGATGGTGTTTTGGGAGGTTTGGGGGGCACTTACAAATGGTATGTGCTCCAGGCCCCTCCCTTCAACTGAAGCAGCTTTACGTTTCTCTGTTTCTACATTTTGGCATTCAGTGTCTTGTTGTACTATAATGGAGTATCCGAAATCTTGGAACTTAAAAAGAGGCTGCCAGAGGTGGTAGTGACTGTGGTGTTTCCAGGTACTTGGGAAATACGTGCCTTGAAACCTGTGTCTGGCAAAGTTAGTTTTGCTGGATTACCTACTCAAGACCTAGAGACTTTTAGTTGTCCTCTCAATTGGAGTCCATGCCGTACATTCTTAGCCATCTGTCGCGGAGTGCTAGCAGGCACTATGGCAACTTCAAGGATCCTCAGAGCTCTGGGAACGCTGCATCAAAGCTACTTGTCTAAAGGAGGCTTCCGAAGAAGTCCATTTGATCACCTGAAGAAGCCCTGCCCAGGGTGAGGGACTGGGCTCTGGCTCTAGCCTTAACAAGGCAGTGCTCTGCCACTTCTGAACACAGTTGCCTTCGACAAAAGGGCACTGCTGCTTAAAAATGCAAAACAAAACCAGACCTGTTCTGTTCACAAGTCGTCCTTTGTGCACTGGTTGGCACACTGCTCTGAGCTCCTGATGGGAGGAACAGGTGGTGATCTATTTTAATTAGTGGCAAATACCTAGTGATTGAAAATAGACTGTTGGGAAATTCGTCTGGCCCTCACCCCTCACAAATTGCTTGGACATTGTGAGTGAGTGACTTGAATAATGCTAGAGTTAGGGCCTGCTCAAATACACTACTGATGTCCCATCAACCGAGATGACAGTGACTATCATGTTCAGGTGGTTACTTACTCAGATGCCATTTTAGTCCTCTTTAGCCTTTCCCTGGGACAGGTGAGTTCCCAGGAGAAATTGAAACCCCTTTATCTCGCTGACCTTATGTATTTGATAAGAACCTCACTGAGAGTGGGAGAGTGGTAGTCCAGGATGGGAAATGAGTCAGCAAACAAACTCTGCCAGAGGGAAAAACTTGAATCCATTTTTTTAAAAAATAAATAAATTTATTTATTTATTTATGGCCGCAGTTGGGTCTTCTTTACTGTGCGCAGACTTTTCTCTAGTTGTGGCGAGCGGGGGCTACTCTTCATTGCGGTGTGCGGGCTTCTCGTTGCAGTGGCTTCTCTTGTTGTGGAGCACGGGCTCTGGGCACGCGGGCTTCAGTAGTTGTGGTGCGCGGGCTCAGTAGTTGTGGTGCGCGGGCTCAGTAGTTGTGGCTCGCGGGCTCTAGAGTGCGGGCTCAGTAGTTGTGGTGTACAGGATTAGTTGCTCTGCGGCATGTGGGATCTTCCTGGACCAGGGCTTGAACCTGTGTCCCCTGCATTGGCACGCGGATTCTCAACCACTGCACCACAAGGGAAGCCCAGCAACTTGAATCTTAACCATTGGGTAATTCGATGGAGGGTGGCAAGACCTAATACTCCTATTGCCAGTTCCTCTTAACTATGAGTCCTTATTTCCTTTTTTTTTTTAAATTTATTTATTTTATTTTTGGCTGTGTTGGGTCTTCGTTGCTGTGTGCGGGCTTTCTCTAGTTGGGGTGAGCATGTGCTACTGTTCGTTGAGGTGCATGGGTTTCAGTAATTGTGGCTTGTGGGCTCAGTAGTTGTGGCGCACAGGCTTAGTTGCTCTGCGGCGTTTGGGATCTTCCTGGACCAGGGCTCGAAGCCGTGTCCCCAGCATTGGCAGGCGGATTCTTAACCACTGCGCCACCAGGGAAGCCCCCTTATTTCCTTTCGATAGAGGGTTGTTACCTCTTCTTTTGTCTGCTTTTGGAGGGGGATGTTCTTAATTAGGAGAACCTTCATCAGAGAGAGATTGGGGAGTGTCCAGTAAGGTGCGAACGGAGGTTTGGTATAATTGTATGAGACGGCACCAATTTGCGGCTGCTGAAAAAACCTGCCTCGAAAAGCCTTAGCAGGTCCTGGGTTCCTTTGGGGAGAAGGGTGTGTCACCTCTTGCCAGTGGATGTGTGTCTGCCGCCTCCCACTCAAGTTTGAGAACACTTGGCCCAGAGGGATGGGCCAAGTTACTGATAAAGATTAGGGCAGTTTTGCTTTCTTTTTCATCACTTTATGGCTTATTTGCTTCCATCCTGGATTCTGCGTCAGGTAATCCTCAGCTTCCAGGAACCAGCACCACGAGAGATATGGGTGAGGTGCATAGGGACTGGCACGGGTGCTGGGGTCAGATGAACTTGGGGTCAAATCCAGCAGTTGTTTACCCTTGTATGATCTTAACTAAGTGACTCAGCTTCTGAACCACAGTGTCACTTCCTTTGCCACGCAGGCCGGCTTAGAGCCTGTGGCAACCTTTGGGTTTTATGCTCTTGGCATCGATAATGAAGAATTCCTTTTTTTTTTTTGGCCACACCACGCGGCTTGCATGATTTTAGTTCCCCAACCAGGCTCTGAACCCGGGTCCTCAGCAGTGAAAACGCGGAGCCCTAACCATTGGACCACCAGGGAAGTCCCGATAATGAAGAATTCCTTATTTGAGGATTTACAACTTTCTCATGAGCAGCCTTCTTGCTCACTGCAGTAGAAAACTTTGCTAGAGAGCTAGACCTGGATTTAAATCTTGGTTTCAGTTACTTGACCTGAGCCTTAGTTTTCTTATCTGGAAATTGGGATCATGATGTCCAATAAGGTTGTTGAGGATTAATGAGATAATGTTTATGAATATCACACAACATATTTTTCTCCTTTTAAAAATATCTACATGGTGGGCCTTAAATTAACTAAACCTCCTCCACACCTGCCTCTGTCTTTCCATTGTTTTATTGCCACAATAATCCAGATGCAAGTGGAAAAGTCTGAACTGTGTCCCAGAGACAAGAGAGATGAAGACAGGGTTCTGGGCTTCATTTTTTTCAAAAAGTCACATAAGAAAGTATAAGATGAATTTGATCTTTTAAATAAACCTATGGTGAAATCTTGCTTCTTTTATTTTAGCAGTGCTGGTGACAACATTTAGAAGTAACTGGAGAGATTTAGAAAGGGCAGTGAAGACAAATATCCAACTGGAGAAAAATAATTGCAGATATACAACCAACAAAACTAGTTTCATTAATATGCAAAGAGCTCTTTTACATTATTAAGAAAATAATAAATATATATTTTTAAAAGACAAAACATTTGAACAGTAAATTCACAGAAGAAAGAATTCACAATGCCAGTCAATAATTCAAAATGTCTAACCTACACAAAGGAAAGAAACCAAGTTTAAAAAATGAGCTGCCACTTTGACCTATGAGGTTGGCAAAGATTAATTGTACATAACATAGGACACTGGTGACAGTGACACCCACCTGTTGGTTTATGTGGAATTTGGAGAGAATTTTTAGGAAGTTAATTTGCTAATATCTTTGGTAATCAAACACATAAATCCTTAGAACCAGCAATTCAAACTCTTTTCTTAGAATGTGTCAGTTAACAGTCTTCCCTGTTTTTATAATATAAATGTATCTAAGGACACTCAAGAAATGTTAATAATGGTTACTTTTGGGGCATGGGGAAGAGAAGAGATGTTTGCTTTTCATTTTTTCCACTTTGGTACTGTTTGAACATTTTAAAAATCAGATATTAAAAATGTTTTCTAGACATAACAGCATGCTTAACAATAAAAGAAATCTTACCTCTGGTCTTATGGTCTCCTCAAATATTTTGTTTAATAAATGAACCATCAATAAGCAGATGCAATATGAGATGTTTTCTTAATACATTGCCTCGAATACCAAGTATACTCATTCAGCAGAATGATCTCGCTGGACCTTACTGGGTTGTCTACCCTGTGGCTGTGTACTTAAGAAACCTGCTGTAGACATGTTCTCCTGCCCCAGAGCCTTACTCCTGCCCGTCCAGTCTGACTGTCCCAGGCCCATAGATGCCATCCTCCTTCACACCACATCACACACTCTCTGCTCTGGGCTTCTGGGGTGTCCCGGAAGGTTGACAGTGTAAGTAGGACCTGGGCCAGGAGTAGGATAGGAGTAGGTAGGGATACGAGAGGAGCTACGTAATCAAAGGAGTAATAACAGTGACAGCAGCAGCTGTTTATTGATGGCTTACAGTATACCTATATATTCACATAATGTGTTCTGTATTTCATGTAAGCTCATGACCCCTGGGAAAGTCAGCATTATGAGCCCTGTTCTGCAGCTGAGGTGATATGCTCAGAGAAGCCACACAGGTAGTGAAGCAGCTGAGCTGGAATTCAAAGCAAAGCTTGCTGCTTCTCTGTGTGAGGGCCTCTCATGGGTGGTGGAGAGGCAGGCACTAGGGTAGGGGTCCATCCACTGTCCCCAGGGGTCACCTTAGGATTTAGCTCTAGGAGTCATGATGCTGGGCCTGCCTCAGAGATATTGGACTCTGGAAGGAATAAAGTCTTTGGCTCTGGTAGTTGTGATCCTGTGTGTTTATGGAGGGAGCATCAGGGAGGAGGGATGCAGAGGAATGTCTGACCTGGTGGAGTCTGAAAAGAATGACATTCCTTCCTGGGAATGGAATTATCAGCAGCACTGTATTATTTGTGGTTTCCCTTCAGTCCATCAGCAAATACTGCAAAACCACCATTCTTGACGGAGCTGTCCTCTCCAGTGAATCCGGCTGGGCTGGCCTTAAATCGTGACCAACCAGGGGCAGCCTCGGCAGCCTCAGTCCCCCACGGTTGCCGATTCAGCAGATTCATGTGTCCTGGGGCAGAGTGCTGATGCAGGCAGTTCATCTCTGATTTTCCTTTTCATCCCCCATGACAACCACACATAGTTTTCCCTACGAACTGGCTGACGTCCCACTACCAGGGGAGGCTCAGAACTGGAGTGCCTGGAAAAGTCATCCATGGCCACAAGAGGGGCAGTCTCCCCAGATGGGGCTGAGGTTACCCAAGCTATCTAGCAACTGTAGCTAGAGGGCTGGGGGGACCTCCAGATGCCAGGGAAGGGACGGAAAATTAGTACCCCTGAGGAGGAATGCTAAAGTCACTGGAGAAGATTTCAATGGCTTTCCTTGGACAGGTTTCTTCAGTCTTGCCTCAGAATGTTGCTTTTACTTTTTTCAGTCTGAGAGGCAGTCCTAATACTGGGCCTGGGAGACTTTTTTTTTTTTTTTTTTTGCGGTACGCGGGCCTCTCACTGTTGTGGCCTCTCCCATTGCGGAGCACAGGCTCCGGATGTGCAGGCTCAGCGGCCATGGCTTACGGGCCCAGCCGCTCCGTGGCATGCGGGATCTTCCCAGACCGGGGCACGAACCCGTGTCCCCTGCATCGGCAGGCGGACTCTCAACCACTGCACCACCAGGGAAGCCCCCTGGGAGACTTTTAAGTGTGGGTGTCAGGCAGTGTTTGCCGAGAGCCTGGATGGAAAGTTTCTAGTACTTATTTAGTGTGTCCTGAGTTCTTGGCACTGTGCTGGTTACTTGAGGCACATTATCTGCTCTTCCCCTCACCTCAACCACATGAGGTATGATGTTCCTCCTCTAGAGATGAGGCAGCTGAGGCTCAGAGGCTCAGGAATTTGCCACGGCCAAAATGTGGCTGGGGTTCTGATGCAGGTAATGTGGGCTCCAGAGCCAGTCTCTGTATATTGTTACCAGCAAGCCATTGTTGTGTGGAGGCAAGTCCCCACGGAATGTCGGGTGAATGATGCCCGCCCCAAGTTGCCCCTCTGGACTGTAGGGACTGTGTGGGTAAGTGCCGTCAAGGAGCTGGGCAGATGTAGCTTTTCTCAGGGCCAAACAGTTATTGCCGCTGAGAAGAAGTGGGTCAGAATAAATCCTTGTTTCATTTAGTCAGAGCGCTTCCCTGACCATCCGATCCATTCTCCCTTACTTCAGTGGCAAGTCTCCCATCAGGAAAGTGGCCGAGTGTTGACAAACATGCCAACAAGTGAATCCCCCCGGAAATAATCATGTATCCTTCAAGAAGGTGTGCGGCAGGACATTGGAAGACTGGTGGAGCAGTACTGGTTGAAGAGGCTGCTGAGGGGACGAGCCTGCCTTGTTCCCCAGTCCTTGCCTGCCCCGCTGGGCCCCAGCACTGGCTCTGGCCTCCGAGCCTCTTCAGCACTTCCATTCTGTGCTGTACAATGGCGCGTGTCCCTGTAGCCAGTATTATCATCTGGAATCTGGACGTTTCCTGTTCTGCACTGCTTATTTCCTGGGGAGACTGGACTGTGCCTTCCTGGTGACACCTGAAGACCTTGACCCCCTTGTGTCTGTGGAGTCTCCTTCTCCCCACTCTGCCCCAGCCTTGTGGCTTTTCTGAGTGGCCTGACTCTTGTCTTATATACTCTTAAGTCAGCACCTAGGATCTTTTATTGGTGGGGACACCTACTTGACTTATTTGCTAGGCCTCTTAATTTATAGCCAGCTGGATCCCATTCCACTCCATCATGTGACCCTCATCCTGCCGAGAGATGTTGCTGTCACTGTATACAAACATAAAAGAGTACATTTTGTTCAGGGACTACAATTTGGCAAAAGGCCCAGGGGACCACAAGCTTGTAGCAGCGTGCTGGGTGTCCTGGGGCTATGAAGAACAAAACTGAGGCCTGGGGGACTTCCCTGGTGGCGCAGTGGTTAAGAATCCACCTGCCAATGCAGGGGACGTGGGTTTGAGCTCTGGTCCAGGGAGATCCCACGTACCACGGAGCAGCTAAGATTGTGCACCACGACTACTGAGCCTGCGCTCTAGAGCCCGAGAGCCACAACTACTGAGCCTGCATGCCTAGAGCCCGTGCTCCGCAACAGCGGAAGCCACCACAATGAGAAGCCTGCACACCGCGACAAAGAGTAGCCCCCGCTCAATGCAACTAGAGAAAGCCTGTGCGCAGCAACGAAGACCCAACACAGCCAGAAATGAATTAATTAATTAAAAAAAAACCAAAAAACCCCCCCAAAAACCTGAGACCTGCTCTCCTGGTACAGGGCTTGATGGGCCCTGTGAGTTTGATGGGGACTTGGCTGAAAGCCCTTGGGAAATAGCTCTGAGGGGGTGGGCACCCTATCACTGGATGTGAAACTGTCTGATTCTTTACGTGAATTCTGAAAGTAATATAGAAGTGTTTAGCATTAAGAAAAAGAATCAGACAATACATAAAAGTGTGTAGAAAAAAGACCCGCTGGCCACCTCATCACCCAGAGATGACCAGTGTTTATGGCAGGATTCTTGGGTTTTAAGTTTTGGTCTCTGTGAAACAGTTATACCTTGTCTTTCCCGAACTAATAGTGGTCCTTCTCGCTGCAGAACATGGAGAATTCCTGGCTCTGGACCTTGGAGGGACCAACTTCCGTGTGCTTTGGGTGAAAGTAACAGACAATGGGCTCCAGAAGGTTGAGATGGAGAACCAGATCTACGCCATTCCCGAGGACATCATGCGAGGCAGTGGCACCCAGGTATGACCCATCTCTTGGGGTGGCCACTGGGGCTCTGGACCCCACAGGAGCAGATACTGCTCCTTCTCTGTGGTCTGGAGGGAGGAGATCTTGACTGAGGCTCAGATTCCCCGTCCTCTCTTTGCTGGGTGATCCCCCTCCATGCCTGGAGGCTAGGTGGGGGACCTCCATCAGGAGAGGTGCACACGGCCAGAGGGCAGGGAGTGTGTGCACAAGGCCCCAGGGTCTGGATGTGCTTTAGTGGGAGGGATTTTGATTTTCCATCTCATTTGAGGTGTGCTTGCATGCACTGGTTATTGAGGAAAGCCTGCTGCCAGGAGGCTGGGCCAGTATACCTGGACACCTATGGTTAGTGTCAAGAATACACAGTTGTGGTTTGACACTGCCACCTGCCACGGTGGTCATTCTGTAGCCCTCTGACTCACAGTTGTTAGCATAGCATTGCATGAAATGGAACCTGCCTCTTTGCCTTTTTGGTTATTTGCTTTCTCAGCCTGTTGAGAAAACACTAAAATACAGCTTCTGGGAGTCTGTTCTACCTGGCACTGCAGTGGGCTCCGTGTGCTTCCACACTGGCCCCAAATTATGCTTAGTCATCCCCATATCTCTGTGACCTCTAGAATCACATTTTGTACTCGGCACATACAATAAAAAGAGTGGATGGAGAAGAAATGTGAAATCCAAGTAAGAGTCCTCTCAGTAATACCTAGAAGAGAACGAGCAAGGATGGAGTTGCTGTCATGATAGTGTCCAAACATGTTTTGAGCATCTACTAGACACTGGGCCACTGATCCTTGCTGGGAATCAAAGTCCTGGTCCTTCCCCTCCAGGGCTTCAAGTCCAACTGGACCACCAAGACACACATATCATCCCACAGAAAGTAATACATGTTGTGTTGAAGTGGATGAGCAACCACCAAGAGGAAGAGCTGACGGGAGTCAGGCTGAGTGAAAGCGCTTTGTATAGATTTCCTCATCTTATCCTCACACTAGCCCTAAGGCTGGGTGCTCCTACTATCTCCATTTCCTAGATGTGGAATTGGGCTTTGAAAGATTGAGTGACTTGCCCTTAGATTACAGGGGTGGGAGGGGCCAGAGGCAAGACACAAAGTCAGATTCATATGACAGGAGTCTGTGTTCGTCCAACTCTAGGAGGCTCCACTTTTTAGGCCACATTATGTAGTCCATGGGTGCTTCCTGGAACTAGGCAACATGGTGGTCCAGGGTCCCTACTACCTGCCCCTGCTTCCAGAGTAGGAAGCACTCTCCAAAGGGGCTGGTGCTCATGCAGATGTGAGATCCTGCAGGGCAGGCCCTCTGGGGCTCTCCCTCTCAAAAGTTCTCCCAGGAGAGCCTTCCTACAGAGGGGGCACTCATTGCTACCACACCAGAAGTATCTGGCTTGTTGGTGGGTGATGGCCACAGGTCCAGCCATTGTTCTCTGCTCTTGGGTATCCCCTTTCACCTGCTCTAAAAAAGCTTCCTTGGGATGTTCTTTCTACTCCTACTACAGTTGCTCTCAGTCCATGGAGAGGAATCACCAAAGACATTCATAGCTATAGGGATCACTCTTGAGTGCTGGCTATTCCTGCTGTATTTTATTATACCTAATATGTACTCAATAAAAGAGCAAATGGAGAAAATGAAATCTAAGTAAAATGCTCTTCCTGCATGGTCATCTCTTGAGCCTTAGAGCTTGGAGGAGGTGGAACCTTCTCACTTCCAGTGCACTGTTCTTCCCACCACAGCAGGCCACCTGGGAAAGGAATTTTGGACCATGAGTAGGACATATGGGGGAGATATCTTTAGACCCTTTTATGTCCTTGGGGGTGGCCCTGAGGGTAAAACTGTTTTCCTTCTTTTAATGCTGGGGTTGGACACGGGAGGCTGAGTCTCTGGGACAGTGGGATTTGAGCTGCACTGAGGTTGTCACGTGGCTCCAGTATACTGAAACAAAATGTGTTAGTCCAAAAGAATCTATCAGATCCATCTGGAAGAAACTATGAATCTACTGTGATATTAAGAATCCTTCAAATAAATGGAAAAAAATGCTATATAAAAATGAAACAAAGAAAGCTAGAAAATATAGGTGCTTATTCCATCCTAAGAAAGGGAAAGAATGTTATTGTTCTAAAAGCAGCAGAAAACACTTGGTAAAAAGATTGGAAGGAAATTCATTGTTGCTATTTTAGTGGTGGTATTACTGATGCTTTTTTTCCTATCTTTTCCTTTTTCTTTCTTTCTTTTTTAAAATATTAGGTATCAATCTTTTAATTAACTATAGGAAAACAAATGGATTTAAAAAATAAAATTTAGTTAAAACCAAGACCAAATAAACAAACTCAAAACTTGCAAAAGTTTTTGAAGATCTGTGAACCTGGGCAGTGTGGGTCCCTGGACAGAGTCTGTCTTCTGCCACATGAACTTCCACATGATAGCAGTGAATTACAAATGGTAATAGCAGCCACTTTAGATTTTTTAAGGTGTTTCCTGGGGGAAAGGGAGTGAACACATTCTCAGACCAATAAGGAAGAGGAAACCTTTCTACCTTCATAAAATGATGCTCTTTGAGCCTTTTTATGGCAGGAAGATGTTAGCTGTTTCTCCCAGTATCTTATCCTTAGATCATCAGCTAACCGAAAAGGATATAGTCTTCCTTTAAGGGAAGCAGATGGTCTCCTTTTACCCTCTTTTAAAGAGCTGTAGGTTCTTCTAACTCAGAACTGTCCAATAGAACTGTTCATGGTGATGGAACCATTTGATATCTGCCCTGTCTAGTGAGGCAGCCACTAGCTACGTGTAGTATTGAGCACTTGAAATATGGCTAGTGTGACTGAGGAAGGGACTTTTTAAAATTCTGATTAATTGAAATAGCCACAGATGACTAGTGGCTACTGTATTGGGCAACACATTATTTAATGCCTCTTCACTGTCTCTCTCTTTTTTTTTTCTGCCTTCCCCTGTTGGTAGTGCAATTGGAAAGAGAGCAGTAATCAGGGCTGGATGAGGGGAAACCATTTTACTTTTTCCAACCCCTCCCCCATCTCTGATGATTGGCCTTATCTCTTTGCACAGCTTCTGCAACTTCCTTTTTTTAGATAAAAACTATTGTACTAAAGATCATTTTGACTAGAGTACCAGGAAGAAAGTGCTGGGAATTTGTTTAACCCTATTGTAAACTTTGTCTCTGATCAACTTCCCAACAGAACAGAACTCGCTGAGTATCTGTCTAGAAACCCTATTTCCACATTAAAATACTTGATCTCTGCTCGAGGGAGTTGGCACTTTGCATTGGGGATCCTCTTAGTGAGAGAGCCCCGTCATTGCCCAGTATTTGCTCTTGAGAATGTTTTGGTTTGGAAATTGAGAGTTTCAGCATCACCTGAGGTTAATTTTGCACATGATCAGACAGAGAGACAGGATCGATGTGGGAAGTTCAGTTAGAGCTGGCCCCCTTCTAGGAGGGGCTTGTCTTTCTAGCCTCTTACGGAGCATACCCCAGACATCTGGGGAGCCAGTGCATCTCTCAATCTACCCTGCCACCCCGAGCCTCTCAGTTCCTTTATAAATGCAAACCCTCTTTTGGTTTAGTGCAGTGGTTCTCAAACCACTGCTTCAGGATCACCTGGAGCTCTACCACACCTTCTGATTCAGGAGGTTTAGCTTTGGGCCCTAGAATTTGCATTTGTAACATGATGGTGATGCTGCTGTGGACCACACTTTGGGGACCCCAGGTTTAGTGGAATCTTCCTTGCTTCTGCCCGGAGAAGGAAAGGAATGTTGTCCACTTTCACCTCCCTTGGCTTTTAGATTTTGCCATCTGGTCAACCTGGCCCTTGGATTCTGCGCAGTCTTTTTTTATTTTTTTTTTAACATCTTTATTGGAGTATAATTGCTTTACAATGGTGTGTTTGTTTCTGCTTTATAACAAAGTGAGTCAGCTATACATATACATATATCCCCATATCTCCTCCCTCTTGTGTCTCCCTCCCTCCCACCCTCCCTATCCCACCCCTCTAGGTGGACACAAAGCACCAAGCTGATCTCCCTGTCCTATGTGGCTGCTTCCCACTAGCTATCTATTTTACATTTGGTAGTATATATAAGTCCATGTCACTCTCTCACTTTGTCCCAGCTTACCCTTCCCCCTCCCCATGTCCTCAAGTCCATTCTCTATGTCTGCTCCTCAGTCTTTTTGACCTTTGCTTACTTTTTGCGTCAGAATGTTCCTGGCCTCAGTCTCTAAGTGTCTGGAATGGTCACCAATTTCTCTTCGGGGATGCTGAGTGGGCAAAAAGGAAGCCATGGGGCTGCGAGCTTTGGGGCAGATTGAAAGTCTGGATGATTTCTTAGGCTTAGGATTTTTCTTAGGGGCCTTGGGTCCTCCTTAGAATAGTCACGGTTGTGAGGCTGCCCACTCATAAAACCCTATTTATTCTTCAGTGCTCTTTGTGGACTCACTTGGGTGTTCCATACTGAAGTTAGAAAACAAAACTAACTTCTTGGAATTGCCCCCAGGAAACTGGTTTTCTAGAGGGAGGAAAAATATAAAAGTTACTTATTTTCGTTAAGTTCATTTATAGAATGCTAACAGAGAATGTCCCATCCCCTCCCCCAATCACAAGAGACAGGGATGCTAAAATACTTCTTGGCAGTGAGATGGGCTGCCCTTTCTGGTAAGACAATCAGCTGTGCATCCATGTCAAGGGAGGTTCTGACAGAGCCACCAAAGGATATTCCGTTACCAGGGCTCGCGATGACTTTCTGATTAGCTTTGGCTATGATTTACCCTGCCTAATGCAGTTATTTTGACGGTGGTTTGGATAAATGGTGTAAGTGGAAGACAGTATTTAATAATCACTAACTAGTGTTAAATCCTTATATGTATTGACTCACTTAATTCTTTTGGTAACTCATGGGCAGGTACAATTATCACCCCCATTTTATAGATGAACAAATTAAAACTTCAGAGGGGATACATATCTTGCACACATTCAGCTAAACTAGTTCCTTTCTGAGCCCAAAGTCCATGCTCTTAATCTCTAAGCTATTCTGCCTCCCTGCTCATCTTCCTGTGTTGTGTGCCCTTAGCTGTTTGACCACATTGCTGAATGCCTGGCCAACTTCATGGATAAGCTACAAATCAAAGACAAGAAGCTCCCGTTGGGTTTTACCTTCTCATTCCCTTGTCTCCAAACAAAACTAGACGAGGTAAGATGAGTTCTTCAGACACTTTTGTTGCTTCATTCTTTGGACTGGGAGGACTGGGAAGAACTCTGAGCCACCTGCTACCTTTACAATGGAGGTTGTAAAGGAGGTTGCTGTGATGGATCGAGTGGACAATGTTTGAGTATTGGGAGTTCTGTCCTTCTGGGAGAATTTGTGTAGGTGTGTGTGAGAGCGATGGTAAAGGGGTATCGGAGAAGAGGGGGTCTTTATCACTGTCAAATGGCAATTTGCAGGACCATATACATTGCACATTATCCTTATCCCTCTTAGGGAAACAGGAGTGAGATATTAGTCTGGGACTCCTTTGTTCTAAAGTGTTATGATAGACATCGTTGAAAGTTAATGACGTTAGGATACAAGTGTCTTATTTTGGCATTTCTACAACCTGCTCTTTCCACTTCTTGGGGGCAATAAATCATTCATTTAGTCTCCTTTCTTGGTCATTGACAGAGTTTCTCCTTCCTAGACTAGTCAGGAAGAAATATACAAATTCAGTCATGACTTTAGTTTAGCCCCATGGACGAGGTCTCCTAATGATGAGGAGTGTGGTTGAGTTTTGTGGGGAATCAATATTCCTTGGTACTTTTGCAGAGTTTCCTGGTCTCATGGACCAAGGGGTTCAAGTCCAGTGGTGTGGAAGGGAAAGATGTGGTTACTCTGATCCGGAAAGCCATCCAGAGGAGAGGGGTGAGTAGGGCAGCAGAGATGGGGAGGCAGGAGCTTGGGGTCTGGAGGCTCTTTACTTTCTTTTGGGTTCACTCTGAAGTCTTTCCCTGTCTGTCCTCAAATCAGCATGAGAATCTTTTGTGGTTCTTAATGAGAAGTTTTCTTGTCTTCTTCTCTGCTGTGTTACTCAATAATCTTTATTTTTTTCCAGTTTTATTGAGATACAGCTCTGTATAAGTTTAAGGTGTGCTGCATAATGACATACCTATATTGAGAGAGTTAGCACGCCAGTGATCTTATATATGATCAAATGCCTTTGGGGTTTTCATATTAGCGTGATGGACAACTAATCTTAGCCTTGGTACAAGAAAAACCCTTTAGTTCTTAATCTGAAGAAGACTCGAATATCATTTTCAAATGAGAAAGTTGGGATGATATTGATATCAGGGTGGAACAAGGTAGAGAAAGGACATGATAAAGGTCTTGTCACAGAAGGACAAGACCTTCTGGGAGGGAGGGAGAGAAAGAAAAGAAAAAAGAGAATGAGAAGAAAATGATAAGATGGGCTCTTCTCAGTGCAGTGATGGCTGTGAACTAGACTGCAGGGCTGCTGTCAGCGAAGCCCTCCAAGATGAGGACCAGCAGGGTGGGAAGTGAGATGCTGCTGTTAGACTGGATCTGGACCCAGTTTCCAGCTCTAGCCTTGCACTTGAGCTGTGTGTCTTACTGCTCTTTCTCTTCATCTTCACATCTGTAACCTTTCTGTGACAGTGAAAGTCAGAAGCCCCCCTTTTATCCCTGCAGGACTTTGATATTGACATTGTGGCAGTGGTGAATGACACAGTTGGGACCATGATGACCTGTGGTTATGATGACCAGAACTGCGAGATTGGTCTCATTGTGGGTGCGTGAGCACTGGGTGTGAGGAGCAGTGCTGGCCGATGGATTGCGGGGGTGGGCTGCAAAGAGAGGAGGGGTCCATGGCCTGGATGTTCCTTTGTATTGAATACTTCATATTGGAAGATAATGGTGCGGTCACTTTGGAGGGCTGAGCCAGGACTTGTGGAGTTGTGGGTGGTAGTGGGTTGGACCATGTTGGGATGTTGGGGGTCTGTACCGAGGAATCCCAGCCACCCTGGGGTGGTCTCAGGACGGAGGTTTAGGAGAGATGTGGGGTTTGGGGGGAGGATGGTGCGGGTGGGTGCCGAGCAGTCCCTTGTTTTGTCCAGGCACGGGCAGCAATGCTTGCTACATGGAAGAGATGCGCCACATCGACATGGTGGAGGGTGATGAGGGCCGTATGTGTATCAACATGGAGTGGGGAGCCTTTGGGGATGATGGCGTGCTTGATGACATCCGCACGGAGTTTGACCAGGAGATCGACATGGGCTCTCTGAACCCCGGGAAGCAACTGTAAGCGGCTGCCCTGTGTGCGGTGGGCTCGGGGGGTGGGCTCCAGAGCTGAGGTGGGGGCTGGCCAGGTCCGGGGGTGGCTGTCATTTTTACTTTACAACCTCATAGCCCCCAAAAGTTGCCAAGACACCCACTGCTTGATGGGAATGTTGTGCTTCCTAATACATTGTGACTATCAGTTGCTGAGAGCGCTCTAAAAAAGATAGAGCAAGCGGACAAAACAGATTATGGGTAATGATTTGACTGGATCTCTCAGAGCAGTCATTTTAGAAGGTCGTATTCTTCGTATTCGAAGTGTGCGGCCCTGCTCTTTCTTTCCACCTTCGGTTTGTAAGCTGTCCATAGAAACAGTTTGTGCACCACATAAGAAAAGTCATGTTGAGATGGCAAAGATTAGGGATCTGAAAGCTCCTTTTGTAGTTCGCAGCTCTGTCACTGCTCAGGGGATGAAGCTGTGAGAGTTGGCTCCTAATTACTGGCTGAGGTTCTGACTCAGACTCCTGCAGCGTTGCCTATTATGAGCTAGGCTGGGTCGCAGCAGTCCCAGGGCCTCCTGCTCCAGCCGTAGCCAGACCCAAGGCATGTAGAAAAGTTGGTTAAGGAGCCCATTCGGCCACCTTCCCTGGACCTGTGGTCCAGCCAGGATCCTGGAGTGGCCTGGAGGAGGGGCTCTAGCATTTTGGACCCCTGAAGTCTCTCCAACCTGGTCAGACTTGGGTTTTAGTTACTTTTCTTTTTTTTTTTCTTTTTTTTGCGTTACGCGGGCCTCTCACTGTTGTGGCCTTTCCTGTTGTGGAGCACAGGCTCCGGACGCGCAGGCTCAGCGGCCATGGCTCATGGGCCTAGCCGCTCCATGGCATGTGGGATCTTCCCAGACCGGGGCACGAACCCGTGTCCCCTGCATCGGCAGGCAGACTCTCAACCACTGTGCCACCAGGGAAAGCCCTCTAGTTACTTTTGATTCTTACAAAACATTATTTCACTCTCACAAACATTTGCCCAATGTCCTTATTAAAGATCTTGAAACAGGGATTGCTGCAAGCTCTGAAGGCAGTTACAAAACGTTTTGAGCAATCAGGCCCTCTCTGGTCTTTTTTCGAGGCTTGCGGGATCTTAGTTCCCCAACCAGGGACTGAACAGGGCCCTCGGCAGTGAAAGCGTGGAGTCCTAACAACTGGACCACCAGGGAATTCCCATGCCCACTCTGGTCTTACTGGTGTTGTGACTGTTGTAGGAAATCTTCTAGTACCAATCCCTGCTTGGAGAGGAAAATCCAACCTATAAACCAGCTTTATAAAAGAGAGTCCTTTTCTTTACAGGGGGAGTCCTTGCTTCCTCAAAGCACAGTCTATTTAAGTCACAAGCTTCTCTCACATGTTGAAACATGAGTCCATTTCATAGACTGGCTGTGTCTGCCATGGCTGGTGGGAAATTCATGGACTGAAAAAACTACTCAAAAAGAAAAAAAGAAATGCTGGGAGGACATGTACCAACGTGTCAGCTGTCCCTGAAGTTATTACTGGGCTTGAGGAGGAACTTTTTTTCACTCTTTATATGTTTCTAAATAACTATTTTCCAAACATTGACTGAAACAAAGTGTTTTTAAAAACTGAAATAAAAACTTTTACCACTCACACTTCAGAGCCCCACTGGCCCCCTCCCCTATCTGTCGTAGAACCAGCTATTTTGGAGAAGGTGCAGAAGCAGACCTGTGAGTTCCTTACTGTTGAAGCCGGGCTACCTCTCAGGCAGCGTGCCTGTGCTGGTGCTTAAACATTTTAAACATACCTTCTGTTCAGGCAGTTTTGCCAGCTCTCCACTTAGCTCCGGTTCTGCCATACCTGGCTTTGGGTCTTGAGCAAGTCACTTCCCGAGGGCCCGGCTTCCTCTCTTTGGTTTGCACCAGGTGACATCGGAATCCCATCCACACCCCTGCTCTGGGCCTCCTCTGAAGGCCTGCGTAGATTAGTGGCCCAAGGCCCTGCGTGCCTCCTCTCTCTAGGACCTAGATCCTTTCTAAGATACCAAGAAAGGGCCTTTTTTTGCTAGAAAGAATTGTAAGGGCTTGGTTTCTCCTGTCACATATCTAAGCCAGAAAGACGATCTTGTAAAGAAAACAGTGTCACCTAGTGTTGAAAAAATAAATTACCCAACTGCCCTCTCAGCTATCCAGTCACCTTCCTCCTCGGAAACTTCCAACATGTCTCACTCCCAGATTCCCAAGACCACCTGACACTTGGTACTCCTTCTCACCTGTCCCAACCTGTCCTTCTACTCTTTTTCATCGTCCTCCCACCCCAGGTTGTTTTCACAGTTTTCTCAGGAATCCACAAATGGCCTGCAAGGGGAGGGACAGTGTGAGGTGATGAGTTGCTGGCCCTGTGCCCCAAATTTAATCAGACTGACCTTTTTTTTTCCCTCTTGTAAATAAATATTGAGGTTCTACATAAGATTTCATTTTAAAAGAGCATTTCCTTGCTAGAGAAGGAAATACCATCACTTCTCTACATCTCTCACTCCTAGTCAGTGCCACACAAGTTAGCGCTTTGTCCTGCATCAGCCTCACGTGTGTGCATGTTGCTTCCACAAGGGAGTAGCGAGTTCATTGGCAGCAGAGACTTAATTTTTTTGGTGTGTCTCTCCCTGCAGATTTGAGAAGATGATCAGTGGAATGTACATGGGGGAGCTCGTGAGGCTTATCCTAGTGAAGATGGCCAAGGAGGAGCTGCTTTTCGGGGGGAAGCTCAGCCCTGAACTCCTCGCCACGGGCCACTTTGAGACCAAAGATGTTTCACATATTGAAGGGTAAGCTTCGGGTCCTTCTCTGTTCACTGGGACCCCAGAAGGGTGGACAGGTGGCCGTGGAATGAGGAAGACGCATGGACCCTTGATCCTTCAAATGTGGACGGCAGGAGGGTCTCACCCAGTGGTGAGGCCTGGGCCTCACATGGCAGGCCTGTGGCTAGATGTCACCAGCCAGATAGTCTCCACTCTTGTCTGTTTTGAACGTGCTGACTACCAAAGTGACTCATGGTGCTGGGGACAGCTGGCCCCCACGCAGGGACTCGTGCTTTTGCACTTGTGTTCCTGCCTGGCCCAGGGACCTAAGCTTAATGCTGGAGGCTCCCTGTGGGTCTTTTAATGACTCACATGCATCTACTTCCTTTCCCTTCTCCTGAAGCTCTGACATTTCATTCCCTATTGGTGATTTTCAAAAAGGGCTCTGTCCTGACCCCTGCTTCATAACAGAAAAATAGGTCCTTGGGTGGCCCTGAGATGGACCCATTTATTTCCAAAAAGTAGGGCTGAGGCCTACCTACATCTTCACAGAGTGGCAGGAGTGGGAGTGAGGATGGCCTGATTTTTGTTTTTCAGTTAACAATATCCAAAGTGTTGGGCCTGGTTTCCCGTCCTTGAGACTTCCACTTGTCGCTTGATGAGGCCTTGTCTCAGGGACCAGATGGTGGAGAGGAGGTGATTTTGGTGCTAAAGAGAGCAGTGAGACAGTTCAAATGACTTTGTTTTAAGTGGAATTCTTGAAGGAACTGTACCTACTTGTTAAAGTTGGAGGGGATGACAGTCTTCATATTTGTGTGGCTCTTAGTTCCCCTAAGAAGAGGGCTAATCTCATAGCATCAACCCTTTATCGCCATCTTTAGATGCAAGGTAAAGCAGTGCTGACTCCATTGTGAAGTGCAATAGACTCTGACTGCCTTATAGAGAGAAAATAGGATGGGCTCCACAGCTGGGTTCCTGTGGTCAGAGGGAAACCATTCCCACTAACCTGAGAAAGGCAAACTCACACACGCACAACTTGGTGCGTAAAGCCCCAAGACCAGGGCCTCGTCCTCCCGTAGGATGTGTGTGAGAAAAATTAATTGTTCTCACTGGGGGAAAAATGGGCACCTGAAGTACTGTGTGTGTGTGTGTGTGTGTGTGTGTGTGTCTGGGAGAGGAACTCAGCTTGTGCTTTCCTCTCCTCCTTATTCACTGCTCACCGCCGCCCCCATAGGTGGACAGAGCAGTGAGGTGGGTGTCTGCCCTCCCTGGGACATAGTGTTTGCTGGAGCCGAGGGCTTTCTATGTCGGCCCACATACCCCGCCCACTGGCCACAGTGAGTGGACCCCTGCCCACACGCTGTTTCTGTTTCCCAGGGAGAAGGATGGCATCCGGAAGGCCCGTGAGATCCTGGTGCGGCTGGGCCTGGACCCGACACAGGAGGACTGTGTGGCCACTCACCGGGTCTGCCAGATCGTGTCCACACGCTCAGCCAGCCTGTGCGCGGCTACGCTGGCAGCCGTCCTGCGGCGCATCAAGGAGAACAAGGGCGGGGAGCGGCTGCGCTCCACCATCGGGGTGGACGGTTCTGTCTACAAGAAGCATCCCCAGTGAGCCAGCATTCGGGGCCTCTGATAGACCTGACTCCACAGGAACCCGGTTTTGCACTGTGGGGTGGTGGAGATGGACCACAGAGTTGAGGTTCTTTGTAGAATAAAAGCTCCCAGTGGGGCAAGCGGGAGCTATGAGTGTGTTTTCCTTGGCATGGGTAGAGGCTATTTCTGAAGGCTGCCAACTAGGGCTTTACTCAGAGCTCTCCTGGCTTCTAGGGGCTCTTCTTCTGCACCCTCTTATTTCCAGCTTCTCTGGCTCACCTGGGTATTGATTTGATCCTGCCCTGCCCTCCATGGTTTGATCCCTTGGTCATAAGTGCTGAAATACTCAAATTTCAGTTGGGACCTGAAGGATTTCTCTCAATTGTGCCCACTTACTATCCCATCATTTTCACCTAATATGAGTGCCAGGTCAGTGGGCCTTCATTAACTGAAGGTAGATGTGGAAGGTCTCAGCCATTCCATTCCCTAGGCTCCTAGTCCAAAGCTCCTAAAACTTTAAGCTGTACACGAATTACTTGGGGATCTTGTTAAGAGGTAGATTCTGATTCAGAAGGTCTGTGTTCAGCCTGAGATCCTGTATCTCGAACAGCCCCCAGAGATGCTGGTGGCCTATAGGCCACACTTGGAGTAGGCCCTGGGGACCATGGCTCCAAGCAACCACCACACGAGAATTTCTTGCTGAACACACCTATTATCTTTAGCTGTTCAGACACCTCTAGGATTGTTGGCAGAAATGGGCCAAAGAGAGGCCAAAGTCCAGAAGAGCATTTTGACTTTTTCCTTTTTGGGTCTTTCATAAGCAGCATCTAATGAAATGAAGGATGAAACATGAATAGTAGTTGGTGTCAGAATCACCTGAGGCTGATAAGTTGGGCAAAGGAACTGTGGCCTATGGGAAGGGAGTCTTCTGTGAGTGCATGCAGGCGACACTGGCTTCCCAGAAGGCCACCCTTCCTTTTAGCAGGGTGGTCGCAGTTGAATAGCTGAGCTTTTATACAGTGACCCTTAACTTGGGAAAGAGTAGGGAGAGGATGTTTAGGGTGTCATTTGGGCTGAGGTGGTGAGCTACTGCCCCCACCATTTGTACCATTGACTCTAACTGTGGACACCCACCTCTTACCCCACGTCTGTGACTGCAGTTTCGCCAAGCGTCTTCACAAGACCGTGCGGCGCCTGGTGCCCGACTGCGACATCCGGTTCCTCCGCTCTGAGGACGGCAGTGGCAAGGGGGCAGCCATGGTGACAGCAGTGGCCTACCGGCTGGCCGATCAACACCGAGCCCGCCAGAAGACCCTGGAGTCTCTGAAGCTGAGCCGTGAGCAGCTGCTGGAGGTCAAGAGGAGGATGAAGGTAGAAATGGAGCGAGGTCTGAGCAAGGAGACTCACACCATTGCCCCCGTCAAGATGCTGCCCACCTATGTGTGTGCCACCCCTGATGGCACAGGTATGCCACCCAGCTCACCACAGGGTTCAGTCGCTGTGGGAGGACTCCCTTAGCCTTAGCATTGGGTGTTCAGGCCAGACTGTTGACCATGTTTCTTCAGCTCTAGTACTGGGAAATTCTAGTGTTCAGGGGTCCCAACCAAGGCATTCCTCTGCTAAAACTGAATGGTGATAATAGTAAATACGTAATGAAGGCTTACTATGTGTCAAGTGCTTCTCTAAGCATTCTACACATATTAATTCATTTAATTTTTAACCGTTAACAGAGATTAGTAGTTCATTTTGTTTGTTAACAAGCTACTACGTTTTGCACAAAACCTAGGCACAGAGAAATTAAGAAATCTGCCCAACTTCACACATCTAGAAAAATGGCAGAGCTGGGATTCAAATCGGGAATTTTGGTTCCAGGGTTAGCTCTTATGAGGCCAGGGGTTGGCAAACTGAGGTCCATGGGCTAAATCTGACCCAGTGCCTATTTCTGTAAATAAAGTTTTATTAGTACACAACCATGCCCATTTGCCTACATGCTGTTTATGGCTGCTTTGCGCTATCATGGCCAAGTTGTATGGTTGCAGCAGGGACTGTGGCTCATAAGGCCTAAAATGTTTACTGCTCAGCCCTTTACAGAAAAAGATTGCTGAGCCCTGCTCTAGGTCTTGCAATCTAAGAAACGAAGGTCTTTTCCCAATTCAGAAAAATGATCACTGACCAGTCCAGTGTGGTACAGCTGGTACAGGTTCCAGAGATGGAGACTGGGACTCGGTCCCAGCTCTACCATCTTCAGGCTGTGTGGCCCTGAGCACAGCCAGATCTCTCTCCTCCATAGAGGGGAATGCAATGCCTCCCTCTTAGGGCTGCCTGAGGGTTGCATGGAAACTGTGTGTGACACACGTAGTGCGTTGTGACTGTCCTAAAAAGGAGGTTTTTCTCATTCTAGAAACATTTCCCTTCAGTTTCCTTTAAAGAGTTGGACTCTGTTGTTCCTTCTGTATTCTAGAGACTTATGTGAGGTGGCCTTTGATTTAGTACAAGTGGCGTGTCTAGATATCCTGGAGTATACTGTATCACCATTTCTTTCCTGTGTTCTGGAGCTCTGGAGCTCATTGTGACTCCTGGGGCCCCACAACTTGAATTCATTTGAGAACCACTAAGGAGCCAGCAGGGTTCTGGCCCCGGGGATCTTATTTTCTTTATCATTAGGTGGAGCTCACAGTCTGTCACCCTGAGGTTGTCCAGGGCCTCCTGGAAGAGCTCCCCATTAGGGGAAGGTGTTTAGACTGTCACTCTCTCCAGCCCCAACCCACCATCTTCCTGGGCTTATTTTCCAGAGAAAGGTGACTTCCTGGCCTTGGACCTTGGGGGTACCAATTTCCGGGTCCTGCTGGTGCGCGTGCGGAATGGGAAGCGACGTGGAGTGGAGATGCACAACAAGATCTACTCTATCCCGCGGGAGGTCATGCATGGCACAGGGGATGAGGTGAGGCAGGGTGGCACCTCTGGGAGGGGACCCCAGGAGACACCCACTTCTCACCTGGGAGGACAGTGCTTTCTCTGTTCACCCGTGGTCCTGGGGAGGGCTACATGGGCTAGGGCCCTGGGCTGGCCTTTGCTTAGGTGCATGCCTGAGCTGGCGTTTCTCCTGGGTGGAGGACTCGAGCTGGTGCTCAGACCCTGGTGGGGCAGCACGCCCGGGCCAGGGTTCCTCCTCTCAGAGCCCAATTTCTGCTTGCAGCTCTTTGACCACATCGTCCAGTGCATTGCCGACTTCCTTGAGTACATGGGCATGAAGGGCGTGTCCCTGCCTCTGGGTTTCACCTTCTCCTTCCCCTGCCAGCAGAACAGCCTGGACGAGGTAATAGTGCCTTCCTGGAGGACTCTCCTATGGGCTGTACTGACTCTGAACCAGCCAGAGTTTCGAGCAGGGGAGAATGCTTAGCTGAGAGGAAGAAAACAAGGGCATGAGTGACGAATCATGGGGAAGGGCTTGTTGATGGGAATGAGCAAGTCAGAGCTGATAGAGGTCAAGCAGGTAACAATCTTTGGGATAATGATGATGATGCTAATAATATCAACAACTGACATTTTTAAAGCATTTTATGCGAGGTACTCCTAGGCTTCCTGTGTGCGTAATCTCATTTAACCCTTAGAGCAACCATATAAGGTAGGTGTTTGTATACCCGTTTTGCAGAAAGGAGAACAATGTCTGCGGAGATGCCAACTATCTTGCAGGTCATATAGCTTGGGAGTGGCTAAGTCATGATTTCATTCCGGTTTCCTGACACCTGAGTCCATGCTGTCCATTATGCTCAGCTGCTCCTGAGGCTCCTGTTTTGGGCTCAGGACATTTCACTCCATCTCCCTTGGCTGCCCTGGTGTTTCGCTAGTGTCACCTTTGCTTTTCATTCCCTGTCACCTTGCCTCGGATGAATGAAGCAGGTTGTTGAAGAGCTGGTGCTCCCACATATTCTGGACATGGGTGTGTTGAAGCCTAGGAGAGCTGAGTAGGCAACGCCTAGGCTTACTCAGGGCAGATAATTGGTATGTTAGATATCAGAATACTCTTATTTAAGCAGTTGTTTCTCTCTGTCTCGATCGGTGTTCTAGAAGCTTACATGCTTGGTACAGGTGGACATATGCTGTGGATGGAGTTACCAGGGTACAAAGGGCATGGTTCCTGCTATAGGTGTCTACAAACAAACTGGACTGAGGAAGCAAGCTCAGAAAAGCAAGAGCTGCTCTTTGGAATGTGGCAGCAGTGGAATGATGAAGCCCTGAGGATGATGTTAATCTGAGCACATACCTGGAGGGCATGAGGAATACTTGGTCAGAAGAATGAGCTGCTGAGGAAGAAAGGCAGGCAGGCCTGGCAGTATGGAGAAAGGCATGTAGGTGGGAACAGTCATAGGTACGGTGGGCTTGGCCCAGTGGCGGGAAAAGGCCTGCGTTTCCAACAGCGTCCCTGGAACAGGAGGCCTTACGTTGCTCAGCTGAGTTTTGTAAATGCCTCTTACTCCTCCCTTCTGAGGGTTAAATTCACCACGTGCACTAGCACGTGCACTTCCTATGGTTTTAGGAAGTCCCGCAATAAAAACCCTGCCTAATCCAGTATTTCCCAACAGCTGTTAACATTTGTCCAGTGTTAGCTAGTCCAGAATTGCTTTTAGCTTTTCCAACTTCTTTGTCTCAACATATATTTTTTCAGTGTCAATGCATTGGGTTTTAAAGCCTTCACATTTGCATCAATTTACCAAAAGGACTTATCAAACATGTATAAATATTTATGTGATATTTAATGAAACATTGCTTATTATAAGTCATTAGAAACAAACCAAGTTGTCCAACAGTGGGAAATAGTTAAATCATGAGTCATTCACTGCCTCATATCAGCAACTAGTTTTTTCAAGGAATTTCAATGATTTGGGAGAACACTCGTGGTAAGACTAAAAAAATATTTTTAATCGAAGTATAATCTCTATAATATAGAAATATGCAAAACGTGATTAATAGGAAGATAAAAACATAACATTCCAGTGTATATGCTTCCAGACTTTTCCTACTGAAATATTTTTAACAGGCACTATCTTACTTTTCAAGTATAGCAACATGTATATATGTTTATATATTTATCTAGTGGCTCCCAAGGCATGTTAACTGTTTCTGTTAGTGCTTGAATTGTAAAATTCCAGGTCATTGTATTGGACTTTATACCATAGGTTCTAAGTTTCTGTAAGGAGCATGTATTCAGTCTAGAACTGTGAAAACTAAGAACAAATGAAGCAGAAGCCGGGTTTTGTCTGTTGTTGTCTGTAAGCTGGATTCTGCTCTGCTGAGATCACCCTGTTGATGGGAAAACCAGCAGGTGCTGAGGTCCAGAGGCCTCAAGCTGCCTGGGTTAGCTGGTGGCCACGGGCAGTTCTCCTCAGCTGTTGGGGCCTCTCCATGTCTTATTATTAAGGACCACCTGCAATAATGTAATTCGAACATTCTGTACGCTTGAAAGTGCCAAATACAAAATTTCATCGGAGACGTCAAGCTAATTTGTAGACAAGAAAATCAGGTGGAGAGAAGCACATAGTTGTTTGGATGTGGGTGTGTAAACCAGGCCACTGCTGAGATTGTACTTTGTTTTTCCAAATTTCCTGGGATCTGAACACAGCGGGACTTGTAAGACCAAACTCCTGGGCCATGAAATGCCAAGCTGGTTGATATAAACAACCAAGCAAGTCATGGAGAAACAATACAAGGGGGTGGATAGTGAGCACACAGCCCACTTATAGGTTCTGATCTCTCAGGAAGGGGGCCTGGGGGTCCTTGGTGCTTGTTCCCTGATATGCTATGGCAGCAAAGAGGGAATGAGGGAACAGTATAGGAAACAGTCCTCCATATTCAAAGCCGCCATGTATCTGCTCCTGGAGGGCCCTTTGACACAGCGAAGGGTACTTGTTCACTTCGTACTGGAGTTTGAAAATTTAGAGACACAAACCCGCCCCTCTGTACGATGTACAGGACAGACTGCTTTTCCCAGTGAAAGAAACAAGCATCTAGAACTTAGTTCCTTGGCAGGGGCCATCGTATGGTGCTTATGAGCCCATCCATTGGAATTGCTGGGCCTGGGGGTGAGTCCTCCTCTCTTGCAAGCTGTGGGCCTTGGGCAAGTTACTCCAGAGCTACCGTTACCTGTAAAATGGGCATGATAATGATAAACATTCCACGAAAGTGCTGTGAGGATTAAACGTTGTAACACATGGGTTGTGCCTAGCCCAGTACCTGTTGCATAGTAGGCACTCCTAGTAGGTGAAACAGGTTTAGAATAATTTGTGGGTGAGATGATTGGTTTTTAAAGGGCATCTGTATAACCTGTGAGGTTGTGAACTAGAAAATGACCCAGGAGCCCTTCTCTGATATCCACATCCCTGCCCATGTGTGATTTTTAGAGCATCCTCCTCAAGTGGACTAAAGGCTTCAAGGCATCTGGCTGCGAGGGTGAGGACGTGGTTACACTGCTGAAGGAAGCCATCCACCGGCGAGAGGTGGGAGAGGCGTGACATGAGGCCCGAAGTGATCTGGGTGTTCAGAGCTGGGGGAAGTGTTAAGTGCAGTTGTGTTGGTCAAAGGGAGAGTTAACCTAGTTCTTCAGCAGTTGGTGAGTGTACGCTGTGTGTCAAGCCCTGCTCTTGGCAACTGGGGATTCAGGAACGCCCACAGAACGCTCTTGTTATATAAACAATCCCATGAGCTAATGTCAGGTGCTCTTGAGCTATGAAGGAAGATGAAGTTGGGTGAGGACAGAGTGAGTGGGCTGGGGAAGGGCAGTCTTTTAAACAGCATAACCAGGGAAGGTCTCTGAAGAGGTGATATTTGAGCAGAGAAAATGAGCCCTGCCTTATAAGCTTTAGATCCATTTAAATCTCCCTTGCAAGGGTCTGAAGGGAGAATATTGTGGTTCCTTTGTGGATTGGGATCTGCTGTTGCTCGCAGGAGTTTGACCTGGATGTGGTTGCTGTGGTGAATGACACAGTTGGGACTATGATGACCTGTGGCTATGAAGACCCTCACTGTGAAGTTGGCCTCATTGTTGGTAAGGACTCGGGCTGTCCTTCCTGTGTGGGGACACACAACCCAGGGTGGGAGGATGGCAAGTGCAGAGTGAGGCCCTGACTGACATCTCTTGATTGGCAGGCACGGGCAGCAATGCCTGCTACATGGAGGAGATGCGGAATGTTGAGCTGGTGGAAGGGGAAGAGGGGCGGATGTGTGTCAACATGGAGTGGGGGGCCTTCGGGGACAATGGATGCCTAGATGACTTCCGCACAGAATTTGATGCAGCTGTGGATGAACTTTCCCTCAACCCTGGCAAACAGAGGTAGGTACCCGACTGCATGTAGGCCCTGGTCTGTTCATCTCAGAGCTGAACAGTGATGAGTGATCTGGTCCTCCACAACAGCAAATCCCGGGACACTCATTCTCTTGAGATGTTAATAGAAGAGATTTCTTTGGAAAGGGCTTCTTGTCAAATACATCTGGAAAGTTCTGGGTTAAGTCCTTTTCCCCCTGCTGGACTGTGATTCTCTTGAAGTCCAATTGGGAAAACAAATCACAACAGTTATGTTGCAAGGAGAATATCATATAGGGAACTGGTCACACAGGTTTTAGAGGGATGAAAAGACAAAAAGGGGATGCTTTTTGAGGAGCAGTTAGTACATGTAGCAATCAGCTCCTACCCTGAGGACTAGGAGAACAGGTGGGAGAGAGTATTAAAACCTAGATCTGGAACTTGAGGAAAAACAGACAGTTGAACCACCTGCTGCCATCAGGGTGAAGAAGCACTGCTGGGATGAGGCAGATAGGAATAGGAAGCAATAGAAGCAAACTTCTTTCTCCTCCATCCATCCAGTATATAGCACCCTTTACTGTCATACTGGACAAGGGGGTAGCCCCAGCATCACAAAGCCCCTGGTATGGTGGGATCTCATTAGGAAGAGGTTGCACGTAGTGTTTCCTAACTAGATTAATCAGGGACCATACTTCTGCAGAATATACTTTGCAAAATATTTGTTTATAGTAGAGGTCACAGGCTAAAATGCCTCCAGGAGCCAGGCAGGCAACATTAATGAAAGAAACAGGCTGGAGTAAGACAAGATTGAATGATGATGGGGTTTTGGTTGAAACTGAGAACATTGACTTTTTAAAGGCACTAGGTAGAGCCAGAAGACCCTCATGCCATTGAGTAGTCATGTTTCGTTCTAGTGGCCAGAACAGGGGTCTCCAGCTGGCACTAGTTACTTGAGCAATAAGTGATTAGGCTGAAGAGAAAGCGTGCTAAATTCTCAGCAACGCAGGGGATTAAGACAGCATCTTACCCTTCTGGAAGTGTGGTGGGGTTTGGGTGTGCGTTCCTTCTTGAGGAGTTGGGAATAAGCCTTGGAAGGGAAATGAAACCACAAAATGGGGTCAATCTCAGGGAACCCCTTGGGCCTCAGGACACGTTTTACTGAAGGCTATGAGTCAGTATGTGTGGATGCCAGGAATCCTGCCTCAGTGAGTCAAATAGCATTTCCTTCCCACAAAGGGGAATTTGTATGCCTTCTACCTTCTAATGCGATGGGGGTGACGGAGCTGGTGTATCTCAGCACATCCCACCACCTTCCTTCTTAACCTCCATGAACATTACCTGCATTGCAGGTTCGAGAAAATGATCAGTGGCATGTACTTGGGCGAAATTGTTCGTAACATCCTCATCGATTTCACCAAACATGGGCTGCTCTTCCGTGGCCGCATCTCGGAGCGGCTCAAGACACGGGGAATCTTTGAAACCAAGTTCCTGTCTCAGATTGAGAGGTGAGAATTTAGGGCCTGGAATAGGATAGACTGTATATCCTCCTTTTCATGGACAGACAAGCTGGGATTTCCACAGTTCAAGTAAGATCAGGGTGTGGCTTACATAAAGGTCAGTTTAGTAGTTCACATGTTTGTATCTATATAGTGTTGTTTTAAAGTACGTTATGAACAGTTGGCATTTTAAGGGAAAATATATAATATTCTCATGAAAAATCATGGTAAGCTGGATGAGCCTGTGCAAAGAAGTATTGTTGGGTTTTAGACCAATTTCAAAGGTAGAAAGAAATATAGCTGCTCATAGAATGTAAATTGGAACGCACGGAGGAAGATAACCCACTAAAGCACTTTATGCTTGGCAAAAGGGTTCTTCTTAACTGCTGGCTGCTGTAATAAGGCAACCAGGATTGAGTGAGGTTGGCATGTCAGGCAATGCAGAAACATGCCTTGTGGCGGCTCATTAAAGCAAAGCCTTCTTCCTCCAGTCTAATGGTGGAGAAGTCTGCTCCAAATTAGAATACTGAATTTCAGAGCCTTTTAAAAATTAATGCTGTGTCATTATTACTCTCATGCATATAGGAAAACAGGAACTGGTTGGCGTTCATGAGTGGGGCCCTAGGGCATCTGCACCAGTGAATAGAATATTGTTCTAGTTTGCATGTCTGTTTATTTTCTCCATATAGTTTTATTTATCTTTGTTTTATAAATAGTGCACAGGTAGATTTCAGACAACCCGGAGTGGGGGAGTAGAAATAGAACAGGCATTTAATGTTGGTGGGTGATGCCTGTTCTGCTGACCTGTGAACAATGAGAGATTGGACAGGAAAGGGCTTTGCAACTGAAAACTGTTGCATACGAGCATCATCACTGTCTTTACTGTCAATATTTCCAGATAAGTGGAAAACATGGACAGTGAATTTCCTTTTGTTTTGAGTGTCAGTTTTGTAGCAGCAGCGCTCTACCTTGCCTGGGCAAAGTGGCATAAGGAGCTGTTTCTTCGTGTTCTCTCTGTGAGGGTCAGTGAGATGAGCACTAGTTCCTGAACTGAGTTTAAGAATGGAACCACCTCTCAGGGGCAGTGGCTTTTACCCCCAGCTCTCAGAAGGCCAGGTCCCCCAGAACCACTTGTGATGAAGGAGCCAGGCCCCGGAGTGGCAGGCCACCATGCCCTCTAGGTATGTGACTGACCACTCACTGTCTCCTCCTGGCCCAGTGACTGCCTGGCCCTGCTGCAGGTCCGTGCCATCCTGCACCACTTAGGGCTTGAGAGCACCTGTGATGACAGCATCATTGTCAAGGAGGTGTGCACTGTGGTGGCGCGGCGGGCAGCCCAACTCTGTGGTGCAGGCATGGCCGCCGTGGTGGACAAAATACGAGAGAACCGTGGGCTGGACACCCTCAAAGTGACAGTGGGCGTGGATGGGACCCTCTACAAGCTACATCCTCAGTGAGTGCCTGATCTCCACTCTTCCTGCCCATCTTTCTCCCTCTTTCTCACCATTCTTTCCTTGCTTTCCTTTCTCTCTCTCTCTCTTTATTTTATGGCAAATTATCAGACGTTCCAAAGAGTGTATATAATATATATATATTATAGTTTAAAGATTAATAACTAGAAGTAGGTCTGTGTTTTGCCACCCAGCTAGGAAGCCCCCTGTGAGCCCCTCCCAATTGCACCCTTCACTCCCCCCTACCATGAGTGAGTGCCGGGGTGATTAAGTCTATTGCTTTCTTTTCCCCCTCCATATATCTACGTATGCATCTACATTGTTTAGTTTTACTTAATTTTGAATTTACCATATGACATCTTTTCTTTTGTTGACTGGCTTTTCTCACACCACATTTATGGTTTTGAGATGCATCCACACTGAAGTCTGCAATCATAGTTAATTCATTTTCAAGGCTGTATAGCATACCTCTGAATGACTATACTATAATTTATTCTAATGATGGATATTTGGGTTATTTCTAGGTTTTGACTATTACAAGCAGTGCTCCTGTCAACATTCTAGTAAATGTATGCCGGAACTCTGGATCAAGATTTTTTTCTACAGTCTAGGGTAGGGGTTGGCAGATTATAGCCACAAGTGTTTTTGTAACTAAAGTTTTACTGGAATACAGCCACACCCACTTGTTTATGTGCTGTCTATGGCTGCTTTCGGTTATAACAGCAGACCATATGACCTACAGAGCTCAAAATACCTATCGTCTGGCCCTCTGTAGAAGAAGTTTTCCACCCTCACCCGTGGTATGGAAGTACTGAATTCCCTTTTCTTTTTACTCTTTTTCCTGTCTTTCTCCATCTCTTCTCCCTTTTCTCCTCTCATCACTATTTCTCTTCTTCTTTCTTCCCTCACTTGCATATGTTGAATAAATTGTTTTAAAATTAGGAAGTGCCTCAGTCCCTCTCCCCTAGAAGCTCTTCAACTAAAAGTTAAAAGAATAGAGCTGTGCCCCTTGCCTGGACATGAGGTAGGATGGAGAGACTCATCGATTGAATTGTCACCTGCTGTCACCATGATTGTTTCAGGGAGCTGAGAAACTTGCCCAGAGTCTACACAGTTAGTGAAAAGACTGGACCTTGAGAAGTTCCAAGTTTCTCTTGTTGATGATCAGTGTCATTGTGAAAATAGGAAGCTCAGTCCCAAGTGAGGGTCAGAAGGGGGACAGAAGTCTAGCCACCAGCACTGGGGCTTGGTGTTAGGAGCCTCTGTTCTCAGCTCTGCAGATGGGGAGGAGCAACTTGTCCCTGCTCTGGTGGGGAGATGATGACGAACGTTTTCTTCCTCTAGTCCCATATCAGGAAGAATCTGTGATTTCTGTTCTCAACACACCCTCCTAAGTCTGCTCCTTTTGCCTTTAATGACATTTTGGGTTAGATATGAGTCTGATGTGAGTTAATACCTCTGGAAAATAATAGAATATCACACATGTGGCGCTTCATCCTTCCCTCCAGAGTTGATGAACAGGTTATATATACACTTCTGCAAGGTATGCTTGTGGCGTCCATGACTGTTGAACTTCTCTTTCACTGCTTAGTTTTAAGAACACAGCTTGCCAGAATCTCAGACTTTTGTCCTAGAGTTGAATCTTAGCTTCCCACTTGCCCACTGTGACATAGAATTTGGGCATGTTGCTGGTCTCTCCAAGTTTCAGTTTTCTGAAACACCATACATAATGTTTCATATATGGTAGCTGTCATCCTCTTTCCCATCTCAATTATTCCTGGGTTTCCAGCATCACTTCTTAGGGTCCCATCTCTGAGGACACAAGTCAATTGTGACTAAGGTATTTTTTCTGTCTTCTTCCCAACTTTTCCAGCTTTGCCAAAGTCATGCATGAGACGGTGAAGGACTTGGCTCCAAAATGTGATGTGTCCTTCCTGGAGTCGGAGGATGGCAGCGGGAAGGGGGCGGCTCTCATCACTGCTGTGGCCTGCCGCATCCGAGAGGCTGGACAGCGGTAGAGCCCCTGACATTGGAAGGACTTCCTCTGGTTTCCCTTCTTTCCTGCTTTAAATTATAAGTTGATCCCCTTGTGTCAGAGACAGACCCCTTGGCTTTTCCTTGGCAGAGAGGACCTTATCGGACTGGGTTTTGTCTCTGTCTACTCACTGTAGAGTTTGGTACCCAAGGCTTAGCCCTCCTGAGATAAATACAGTTTGAAGTAAGGATTTGTTCCCACTTGTCACAACCATTACCATGGGTTCTTTTAAAACTTGAAAAAAAATTTAACCTTTAGTAATCCCCCTGGCCAAATTCCATGTCCCTGTATAACCCTACAGGGTGGGGACACTAATGAAAAAATACGGTTGCTTCACCTTGGAGCCTGAACATGACATTTCTAGGTGGAGAGCATCCCCCAGCATGGAAGCTGATGCTATTTCTCCTCTCAGAGATCTGGGAGGTCTCCACTGACTTGAGCCTGATTCTCCCATAGGCTGGGAGGAGGGGCGGTAATGTAGGGGAAACCCATGGATAGCCATGTGGCAGCCCCTCTTCAACCTCATCTTTAAGCGTTTGCCTAGTGGGTTCCAGTGGATGCTGTTCCTGGAATCAAAGCATCCTGAGTCTGAGCAAGCAAAACCAAAGCTAAGAGTCCTGTGAGTGGGCTTGTTGTCACATCTCCTTGTGGGTTCACAAGTCATCCATAAGCAGTGGACCTTTGGGGGAGGGAAGACTTTTTGGTCTGTTTAAAAATTTTTTCCTGCAGAGGTGGAAACACTGTATTTTCATTTTAATTTATATTTGAAATTTATTTAGTTCATGAAGTACATCTGCTCCTTCATTTTGACACTGTACGTAACGGTCGGTTGTATGTAACGTATTTATATGTTAATTTGTTATGTCTGTAAATACACAGGGTCTCATTAGTAGATCAGTGTAGTTAAAGGATGGAAGATGAAGATACTGATTGGTTCCTAGAAATACCTCATTCATCTTCAGGAAAAGAAGGAAAGCCTCTTTAGGGTGAGCGAATGGCCAAGCAGCTCCTTGCCAGCTCCTTTCCCTGCAGACTCAGAAACTTGGAAGGTGGCTGGGGACAGAGTGAAGGAGGCTGGGGCTATGGATTGAAGAAACCACGCTAACTGGCTGCTCAGTCTAGGGACTTTCCTGGAGCCATATTACATGAGATGCTAACAAAGGAAACAGGAATCATTTCAAATAGACTCTGCTTAGAAATCTTCATCCTTAGGGCAGTTATTAGTATTTTAAACCTCTCTAACAATACAAAGGAAGCCACCAAAAACATTGAAAAAATTGTCTAATTGTTGATAGTAAACCGAACCAAAACAAACAATCAAACCAACGAAACTTCAGGGACAACACTTTTGGTGGATTTGTGCCCTCCTAGCAAAGTTCGCCTTCAATTTGTTTTGTAAATGTTCTACAAGAGGTGTTGTCCACAGACTTCCTTACACTGAGCTGTTTTTACAAGAAGTGTTTATTTCAAACTGCTTGGTGCGGGGTTGGGGTGGTGGTGAGAGGAGACATAAAACCTTCCTTACCCTGCTGTTTAGAGTGCAGTTAATTCTGAATCTGAAAGCCCACTTCTGCCCTAAAATGATCACACCCCCACACGTTAAACCTGAATACTTCATAATAAAGAGGGGATGGCCTTTTAACAATGTTGAGTAGGATACGAGGATCAAAACAGAAAAATGGAAAGACGCAACTCAACAGCACCCAATTTTTGCACATTTATCAAACTTGTACTGGAACAGTGTCTAGATTTGTGTCTCATTAAAGGATGCCCGAGAAATAGAAATGAACCTTAACTTTTAAACTTGAAAATTAGGCACCATCTATGAAATTGCACATTTCTAAAAGGTAGAGCTGTGTGTGTGGCTATTTAAGATGTGTCCTTGGTTTCCAAAAAGGAAAGCTGGAAAATGCAGTTTGAATGTTTGTGTTCCCACAGTTAGGTGACAGTTCCTTGCTGACGCTGCTTTGCCCGTGTAAATACATTGCCTCTCAGTCTTGTACTGGGATGTGCTCAATAGCAGATCATCTCAAATCCTTGAGCCCTCAGTCTAGTGAAGATGTTGTCATGTACAATAAAGAACTAGTTGAATTAACTGTGTGATGTTAACTATTAATAAATTTTAACATTTTTCAAAATATTCAGTGTGTGATTCGTGAGCATTTTTCAAGAGTGCAGTCATCTTTTGAGCATATTAGTACTTCCTGGCCCGTCTGAGTAGTTGATGAGTGTTTTGATTTTGACTATATGTGCTTGACAGGCATGTAGCTAACTCTTGGCCTTGACCCCAGATATTTCTCACTCCAGAAACACAGTCCCAATGGAACGGGAAAGTAGGTGACTTTTCCTAGGCCGTCTTTGAGCCCCTAGATCTCAAGCACCACTGAAGAACCACGGCTGGCCCAGCAGTCTACTGGCTGAGATGTAGCAGAACCCTCAGAGACTCTGGGTAGTCTCCGTATAGGCATATGTGTTTCACATTCAGGATGTAAAGCCCTTACTTATATGAGCATCTAAAAAGCACTTGCCTCTGTCTTATCCTTACAGTCTTTCAACTGAAGGGGGAGTCAGATCAAGGCTAACAGAATGCTAGAGATAGCCAAGACACAAAATTCAACCTAGCTAGTGGTAAAGGAAAAGAAATTTAAATTAGACCCTATTTTTATGACTTCAAATTGGTGAGATTATAGGAGCATTCTCATATACTATTGGTGGAAATGCAAGGTATAATTATTTAGGAGGGAAATAGTCAATATCCATGTTTTGTGTAATTTTCTAGACATTTGTGCAGAGGAAGTACACATAGTTGGAGATCAAGATTTAGCTTTAAGGGTACTGGCGACTGTATAACTTAAAATAACAAAATAGGGGAACTCCATACCGTGGGTCTGCCTACCTTGTACCAGGGTCCGGTCAGGAAGACAATCTACTCCAGTTATTTCGAACAGATTTTAACACAAGGACTTGGTTATGCAGGTGATAGGAGAGCTGAGAAGTCCCACAGTATAGAGGAGCAACCCAGAGATTAGCAACATCAAAAAAACCCACTTCTATCCCAACGGCTGGGCCAGATTCCGAAAGCTGGAACCACAGAGCTGGAGTGGGAGGTGGTTAGAAATACCTTGTCTTCTCCCTCCCACCCTCTAGTTTTCTGCAGTGTCTCCCGTTGACTGACCCTACCTGTGAGGCAGGGGAGGGTGGGACCTGGAGCTAAATAATAAGTGAGGTGCATGTACCCTGTAAAACCATTACTGTGTTACTGAAGGATATTTGGTATCATAGAAAATGTTGACAGTATGCTGAAAGTATGTTACAAACAGTATGGGGCCTTAGCCCCATTCCTCAGCAGCCGTCCGTCAGATTTCCCCACCTCTGCGACTTGGGCACCCCTGTGGGGCTCTGGAGCAGGCCACTCTGCTGGGCCTGCCAGCTGCTCAGGGCAACTTTGGCAGCACCGCCCTCCTTAGGTCGCTGCTGCTCCATCACAGAGCCTCGGAGAAGAGCCCTCCCTTTTCCCAGTGGGGCTCCTGGGTGGACATAGACCCTTACTTCCCCATAGATTATAATACTAGACAAGATGCTCAGAAGGGAGTTTTCTCAGGTTTCTGCGCTCAGAGACCCTGAAAGCCTCTGGGCCACCCGTACTCATGGGTTTCCCACAGTCTTCTCCCTACCCAACTCCCACCTCCTCTGTAGGGCTCCTCACCACTGGGAAATCTATTTCCTGCACCCAGGTTGCTTCCAGCTTGGAAATAGCTTTTCCAGCCTCTGCCAGCCTGTCTTACCTTTCACTCCCTTCTTTGTTGCTTTGTTTTCATTTTTGGGGGGCACCAGGGGCAGAAGGCTAGATTACTTCACACCCCGCCCCCCCTCAATTCAAGGCATTTTCTAGTCTTTGCAAGGAGCCTTCTTGCTTTTTTATTTTCTTATTGCCTTTTATCCTCTTGTCCATTCTCCACTCACAAGTGGCAGCCATGTTATTGTATTGATGTGCAGTTTATTTGTGTGTCTTGTGTGCGTGCTTTTTTAAAATTAATTTTTATTGGAGTATAGTTGCTTTACAATGTTGTGTTAATTTCTACTGTACAGCAAAGTGAATCAGTTATACGTATACATATATCCCCTCTATTTTGGATTTCCTTCCCATTTAGGTCACCACAGAGCACTGAGTAGGGTTCCCTGAGTTATACAGTAGGTTCTCATTAGTTATCTATTTTATACATAGTATCAGTAGTGTATATGTCAATCCCAATCTCCCACTTCATCCCACCCCCCTACCGTTCCTCACGTCTCTACAAATGACCCAATTTCTTTCGTGTTTTTTTTTTTTTTTTTTTTTTTTTTTTTTGCGGTACGTGGGCCTCTCACTGTTGTGGCCTCTCCCGTTGCGGAGCACAGGCTCTGGACGCGCAGGCTCAGCGGCCATGGCTCACGGGCCCAGCCACTTCGCGGCATGTGGGATCTTCCCAGACCGGGGCACGAACCCGTGTCCCCTGCATCGGCAGGTGGACTCCCAACCATTGTGCCACCAAGGAAGCCCCAAATCCTTTATTTTTATTATATGTTCTTGTTGATTATTACAAGGATTCTTGGCCTCAGCACTGTTAAGATTTGGGGCTGGATGTGAGGGCTTTGGGGCTTTGTTGTGAGGGCTGTCCTGTGCGGTGTAAGGTGTTAGCACCATTCCTGTCTTACACCATCAGATGCCCATAGCAACCCTTCCCTTCAATGTCTGAAAATGTCTTCAGACATTGCCAAAAGTCCTGTGGGAGTGAGATACCCACATAAAACACTGAACCCAATATTTTGTCCCAATTATTGTATGGGACATGTTTAATTATTTATTTCTTATCTAAAATTCAAATTAAACTGGGTATCCTTTTAAATGTTATTTGTCCAATTTATCAGTCCTACCTGAGAGGCAAAATCACTCCTTGCTGGGAATCACTGGTGTACAGAAAAGTTAGGAATTTGTGTATGTTGATCTTGTTTCTGATAAACTTGCTCAATTTTATTATTAATTGCAGTAGGTTATTTATTCTGTTGTTTTTTTCTATGTAGATTATCATACTTTTAAATAAATAATTTGTTTTATTTTTCCATTCAGTTGCTAAAACTTTTTGTTTTCTTTTCTTACCACATTGATTAGGATCTCTAGCACTGCTGTACAGTAGCAGTAATAGTACACTTTTTAAAAATTTCTTTTTTATTTACTTATTTATTTTTATTTTTGGATGTGTCGGGTCTTAGTTGTGGCACACGGGATCTTTGCTGCCGCACGCAGGCTCTTTGCTGTGACGCGTGGGCTCCTCTCTAGTTGTGGTGAACGGGCTTCTCTCTAGTTGTGGCATGTGGGTTTTCCTTTCTCTAGTTGTGGCACATGGACTGCAGAGTGCATGGGCTCTGTAGTTTGCAGCAAGCGGGCTCTCTAGTTGAGGCACGCAGACTCAGTAGTTGTGGCGCGCAGGTTTAGTTGCCCTGCGGCACGTGGGATCTTATTCCCCTACCAGGGATGGAACCCCTGTCCCCTGCATTGCGGGGTGGATTCTTTACCGCTGGACCAACAAGGAAGTCCCAGTAGTACATTTTTGTCTCCTTCCCAATCTTAAAAGAAACGTGCCTAAATTTTCTCCATTGAGAAAAATGTTTGATGTCAGTTTTAGGGTACCAATTTAAGGAACTTCTTTTTTCTATTCCTAGTTTGCTAAGATTTTTTTTTATTATAAAATCTTAAGCAGATGTTGTACAACATTAAAGGCTTTTTCTGCATCTATTGAAAGAGATGCATGTGTTTTCTCCTTTAGGCTTTACTGTAATAAATAGCATCAATGCATTCTCTGGAAAATCTTCCTTTATTGCTGGGATAAATTATATCTTTTAGTACATTGTTGGATTAGCTCACCTGGTATTTTATTTTTTGCATTCTCATTCATAAGTGAATTTTTTTTGCACTCTCATTCATAAGTGAAATGAGGCTATCATTTTTTTCTTTTGTATTGTCCTGATCTGCTTTTAAATAAAAATTACATAACTTCACCAAAAAGGCTGAGCAGTTTTCTCTCTTTTTTCATTTACATATGTGAAAGTATACAGAATAGATTACTGAATCCTCTGTGTTTCAATAGTTATTAACTCATGGCCAGTCTTATTTGGTCTATAGCCGCATGCTCATCTCCTCATATTATTTTGAAGCAAACCTCAGACATTTTATCATGACCACTACAAATGCTCTGGTATAAAGATAAGAACTCTCTTTTTCCAACCTATCCACAATGCCATCACCTCCTCCCCAAATACTCATAATTCCTCAATGTCAAGAAACACCGAGTCAGTTTTTAGACTTCCAATTGTCTCATAAATGTCAATACAATTTTAAAAAATAAGAATCCAAACAAAATCTACATGTTGTGCTTTGTCACCTGTCTTCTAATCTCTCATAGCCTTCTGCTCCCTTCCAACTCTGTTTTCCTCTCTTCTGAAGAAATCACATTGTCTAGAGTTTCTCATGATTGCATCTCTAGTTTGGCATGCTCCCCTGTTCTCTGTATTCCTGTAAATTGGTAGTTTAATCTCAATTCTTGATCAAATGTATTGATAGATTCAGTATTTTAGCAAGACTACTTCAGAGTGGTTCTTGCATTATTCTTTTATTTTTATGTGTCTGTAATTGTTCCCCTTTTATTGTATATTTGCATATTTCAATGTATAATGTCTCTTTCTCACCCCTTTTCTTGATCAATCTTGCCAGAATTTTATTTCATTAATCTTTCCAAATAATTAGCTTATGAATTTTGTTAATTTTTTTCTCCTTCATTTATTTTTCACCTTATTTTTTTCCTTCTTGTTTCTTGAGCTTGCTTTGTTGCTCCTTTTTCAGCTTCTTAAGTGAACTGTTTAGCTTATATTTGAAGTTATAAATTCCCCTCCATCTACTGTTTTTAAGTCCCACAGATTTTAATACATTGCCATTTCACTGGAATTCTAAGTAATTAATGTGGTATATGCTTTTTTTTCATCTTATAAAATTCAATACTCTCTTATTTAGTTTCCAGTAATTTTTTTTTTTTTTTTTTGGTCTACGTTGGGTCTTTGTTGCTACATGCAAACTTTCTCTAGTTGTGGTGAGCGGGGGCTACTCTTCGTTGCAGTGCACAGGCTTCTCACTGCAATGGCTTCTCTCGTTGCAGAGTGCAGGCTCTAGGTGTGTGGGCTGCAGTAGTTGTAGCATGCAGGCTTCAGTAGTTACAGCACGTGGGCTCAGTAGTTGTGGTTCATGGGCTTAGTTGCTCCATGGCATGTGAGATCTTCCCAGACCAGGGCTCGAACCCATGTCCCCTGCATTGGCAGGCAGATTCTTAACCACTGCACCACGAGGGAAGTCTCCAGGAATATGTTTTTTAAACTATCTTTTTGTTATTCTTTTCTAATTTTTTTGCATTATGGTCTGAGAACATGGTCTGTTTGTTTGATATTCAATATTTGGAATTTGTCAAGTCTTCCCTTGTGTCCTAGTATATGGGCAATGCTGTAACCCTTCTAGAGGTATCTAAAAGCTCTGTATTTCTCTGGTATAGTGCATAAACTTAAGCAAAGAGAGAGAGGCACAAGCACAGAGGCAGAGTGACTGTGGATAAGTTCTAGACGATTAACATAAGTTACTTCTGAGTTTCTTGGTGGTAAATTATAGGTGGCCTTTGTTTTCTTCTTGGACAGCAGTTTTTGTTTGTCTGTTTCCTAATATTGAAATAAATGTCAAAGATTTCACATGGCACTCACTGCCCTAGGTTGGTAAGAGCACTGGTATGGACAAAGGATGACATGTGCCACTGTAGATTGTGTGGATGACTCATCTGGCCTGCCATCCTGCTCTGTAAAATGAGGGAATTTAAGCTCCTCACTCAGCTTGAACTTTTGTGTTCTGTTATTTGTAAGCTCCGTCTGCTGCTGGTGTGGTTACCCGAAAATACTTGCACCTTGGTGGTCATCCAGGCTTAGGTACAAGCATCGTAGGAAACCTCACAAAACAGGCCCTCAGGGTCCCACCCACAGGCAGTGGGGGCGGGGAGGAGGCATTCCTCTCTGCATTAGCAGGAGATGATGTGGCCTTTTGCCTTCTATCATTTAGTGATAAACACGTTTCTTTCTCCCATGATGGTCTCTGTTCTCCAGGCTGCAAAACCCTTTCCAGGGAATGCAGGCATGAATGGTGCCAATTGGAACGTGGAAATAAACAGGAATCAGTACCCTTGGCAGTGCTGGGACTTCAGGTCCGCTGAGGAACAAATGTGTACTCTCTGTTTTATTAAATGTTTTCCTTCTTAATAAGCAGTGGGAAATGCCAGAACAATCTGCAGCTGCTTTTTTGACCCTGGGGACTGGGAAGGGTACGTTTCTGAGACTCTATTTTTAGTTTACTCAGTCATGCCAGAAATATCCTCACCTTGGGGTGCCAGAATTGCCCCAGGGACCAGCTCTGCCTTCTATCTGGGTGGGACCAAGCAGGACCAAGTGACGCTTTCCTTGGCAACTTTCTACAAATTTCCAGGCCTCAGATGTTGCCATAAGGCCATTTCCCCATGCTCCATACAGCAAAAACATCTGGAAAATGACCTTTGTACATTTGCATTATTTAATTTATATACATTACGCAGAAGCAAGTATGAATTTTCTTCACAACATTTGGATGCAAGAAATGTCACAGTACTGAAATTAGCTCTGAGCCCTCCCTCACCAAGAGAATGAGATGTCCAATGTCAAGTATTATTAGGGTGCTTTTCCCCTCCTAAGGATGAAGCAGGAATCCCTGGGAGGGGACAGTCCAGTGGCACCTGAGAAAGGCCTCTAGTCTTTAAGCACACTGCTTTCTGAGCCAGCCCAGCCTGTTGGAGAACCCCTGCTACCTGGAGCCTGTCACAGCCCTGCCCAGAAACCCATCCCATCTCGCACCAGATGCTACCCAGCCCCTGCTGAACATATGGCAGCCCTGGAGGCCATACTGGCACCCCATGCCTGGGCTGTCAGGAGCTCTGCCTCGGAGACACCCTGTGTGGTTGGCTGTGGGGGCATGTGGGGACTGGCCCCGCTGCGGGAACCATCCCACCATTCTCTTCCTGATGATCCCTCTCCCAAAATTCCTCTTTGGGTCTCTGATTCACTTTCAAGACTGGAAGCTGCTCCAGCCTTAGGCACTGGATGGATATTTTTTATTTAGATTCTCCAAACAGGCAGATTGATTTAAAATTGTGTGTGTTTCCTTTGCTTCCTACGTTATAGACAAGATTTCAAAGGAGGAGGGGATGGGGAAGGGAGGAGGGAGGAAGAAGTTGCTAAGAAGGCTTGTCCACTCCTGGTGAGAGTAGTGAGGTATAGGGAGAATGGGCAGAGGGCTTTGTCTGCCATGTGTGTTCAGGGCACTGTGCAGGTGCTCACTCCACCGTCAACTCTAGTACCTCTGGGTTCCCATTTTGCATATCCCCATCCTGCATAGGTGCTCCCAACAGAACCCATCTACAGCTAGAGAGGACTGAATATCTTAAAGAGATGGCCAGACTTCTCAAGGTAGGTGGTTCACCCTGGACAGTCTAAAAGAAAAGCCACAGTGTTGTACTGTAAATCAATAACAACTCAATAGTCAGTTAGGTTTATTGTAAATCAATAATTTAGATTTCCCACCTGAATGCTGTAGTGAGAGCAGAGAGCAGGCTGGCTCTGAAGCAGTGCACTCTGTGAAACTTGCGCCTGGGTAGCCTAGCCTCTCACTGACGTGCTTGGGGCCTCGCCTGGCTTTGTTTCGAATACAGTGACTTTCAAATTCTCTTCCCTCTGTGTTTATGGAAACTCTAGAGTTCTCATTTTTCTCCTGCTCACACTGTTTCTTTCGCCTTTATATCATTGTCTCTTCTGGCTCTCTAGAATAAATTTTTTTGCTGATGATTCAATGCTGAATCCTGACTTATCTGTAAATTGGATGAGGGATACTTTTGTAGAAGGCTAGGAAAGGACATTTAATCAGAGTGTGGAACGGGGAGAGCTATGTAATATTTCCCACTGGCAACACTAGGCAGAGTGAGGTCAGGGATCAGTACCACCTCCACCAAAAGCTAAAGGAGAGGCCTCCAGGCCCCTCACTGCACAAGTCCACTGTCGCTGGGCAGAGCCTGCCCCAAATAGGCAGAGCAAAATCTTCTGTCCACTAGCTCCAGCATCCACCCTGCGTAGGGTCAGTGGGAAAACACACCTCACATGACAACTCTGATTTCATCAGTCAGTGTTTCAAACATTCCTTTCCTAGAGTTCTTTTCTCTTCTATAGCCCCAACATCTTCAGACTGCCCGGAACTTTCTTTCTCTGATCTAATCATTCACTCCTTCCTCCTCTCAACCCTTCCTCTAGGCCCCCTGGAACTCCACAACCAGTAAATTACTCCAGATGGCCAACCTCATATCCAGATGTTCCCTCTCCCTCTTGCCTCAACTCACTCATTCATTCAGTCATTCAACACCCGGGTTAGAGAACCTTCAGGTGATATGCAATGTCTGCATATGAAACTTGATTTAGTAACTCAGTCTCATACCTCGAATGAACGGGCTTTGTGGTAGTTGTGATAATATTATATTTTATAGCTCATGTAATCATCTTTCTAGCCCCTGCCTCTTCTTATGGAGTAAATGAATGCACACAACAGGCATTACTCCTTGCCTTGAGTGTGGGGCTGTGAAACTTTTCAGATGTATGATTCTTGGTTATATAATAATCAAAATACAGTGATATTTTGAAATACTTGGCAAATAATTTCATTTATCCAGGAGGATAGCTGTCACTGATAAGGAAAGCCTTCGGGCAGTCAATACAAATGCAGTAGGGTATCGTTGGAAGCCAGGTACTTTTCATATGTCATATGCCATTCCATTTATTCCTGTCAACCACACTGCCTCCACCCTGTCCCCACACAATTATAGCAGAAGTGATTTGCCTAAGTTGAGCTCTGTTACAGAGGGATGCTCTGTCTGAGGATTCTCTCCAGTCTCTCAGCATGATTTTTAAAAACTGGATAAATGGATACAAGAAAGAATGAAGGACAGATAACAGCCCTATAGCAAATAGAAGGGTGATAAACAAAAGTCAAAAACTCAGGCACATGGACACAACAAAGCAAAGGACTTTAAGACACTTTGGAGGGGAGGGCTGGCAAGCAGCTCCACTTTATATAGCTCACTAGGTTCTGAACTTATCCTTACACTAAATTAGGGTGGAAAATGTGCCACTAAATAATGAAAATTACAAAGAATCAAAAGAAATGAGATGATTATTGATGTACTCTATTTAAGAAAACAAGAGCATAAAGAAAGAAATCAAGAGCATAAGTTTTGACATTAAGAACATTTAAAAAATGATTATTAAATTAAAGATATTTTACCTTTTAAGCCTCTCAATAAATGTAGCCACTTTCCCCTATATTTAAAAAATAAATATCATTTAATACATGAAAAAATTATATATTTTATAAATTATATGATAAAGCTACTTTATGAAGAGGAAGATAAAAAGGTTTTGTACAAGCATATTACCTTTATCTAAATGAATATAAAGACTAAATTATAAAACTTCTTGATAGACAGAAATCATACAACTGTATTGAGTTCTATAATGCAGTTTCCCCATAGCATAATACTAATTAGAGACAATGTATACAATGCATTGTCTGCACCAGACACTCAATTATAGAATATGATCTTCATTCTGAATTCAGCTCCAATGGTAATGCATAATCTCTAATTATTTTGTGTTTCATGGACCACTAAGGAAAGTACCAAATTCTGAATTCTAAAATATTCATTTTAGCAATTTTACTTTCTCGAGACAAATCATGATCACTCTTTTCTCTATTTTGAAATGAGGTGAAGTCATGTTTATAATAATGGGAATAAAAATATGGAATATAATATGGAATAAAAATAAAGTGAAAATATTTTTAAAAAAAGACCTTACAAATCATTGTAAGGCTGTTGGAACCTGCTCCAAGTGAAATGAGAAGTCATTGGAAATGGTTTTGAGCACAGTAATGCCAAGAGCTGAGTTATGTTTTTAAAAAGAGCACATTTGCTGCCATGTAGAGAATAGGCAGACACAGAAAAAACAGTTATGAGGCTATTGAAATAAATCAGGTGAGAGATGATAGACCAGGCAGGTAGCAGTGCCAGAGGTGAGAAGCTGTCAGAGTCTGGATGCGTTTTGAAGATAAAGTCAATAAATTTGCTAGTAGAATAGATAGGGAATGTGAAAGAAAGAGAGGATCAAAGCTGACTCAAGGATTTTGGCCTAAGTAACAGGAAGAATGGAGTTGTCATCCACTGAGATGGGGAAAGCACTAGGAGAGGGGCAGGTTTTGAGGAGAAAAGAGATCTATTTTGAACCAACTCGGGAGCAACAGTCACCTTAGCACCCAGATTATGGTCTTCAAACATCATGTCCCAGGTTTGCTTATCCCAGATCAGGGGCAGGAAATGCAGATGATCCTGGGGCATCTTGAAACATCAGGTAGCCAGGAAGTTATCAAAGACAATTATGATCCTGGCAGAAGGACTAAACCATTCGCTAAAGGTGGGATAATGGGAGCATCAATAAGGATCAGACTGCAATGGATTTAAACATCATCAAAGATGTTTAAAACAAAGATGTTTATGATGATATGGAAATTGTTCTCTTAACTTGTTTGTGTTGGAAAATGATAGGGGACCAACCCATTATTCTGAAAAGTGGTTAATAAAAGGAAAAAATCAAGCATTTATCCTGCTTTTCCTATATAAACTATACCATAGGGTAACAAAATAGTAGATGAGGGTAAGTTTCTCTTCACAGAAGTATCCCAGCTAATGAATGAAAAAGAATGATAGAATTTGAATCTGTGGCTGTGGCAACGTCAGGCCAGCCTCTGCCTCTGCAGGCTCGCCCTGCATTCTGTACCCCTCCCTCTCCCTGGCCTGAGTGAGCCAGAGCCCCCGAATCAGCTGCTCCTTTAACCCCGTCCTGTCTGAGTGAAAAACAGACACACTCAGGCGACCTACACGCAGAGGCTGGACCAGATCCAAAGCTGAATCCTGGGAGCTGTGCAAACAAAGAAGAGAAAGGGAAATCTCTCCCAGCAGCCTCAGGAGCAGTGGATTAAATCTCCACAATCAACTTGATGTACCCTACATGTGTGGAATGCCTGAATAGACAAGGAATCATCCCAAAATTGAGGCCGTGGACTTTGGGAGCAATGATACATATATATTTTTCCTTTTTCTCTTTTTGTGAGTGTGTATGTGTATGCTTCTTTGTGTGATTTTGTCTGTACAGCTTTGCTTTTACCATTTGTCCTAGGGTTCTGTCTGTCCATTTTTTTTTTTTAGGATAGCTTTTAGACCTTGTTATCATTGGTGGATTTGTTTTCTGGTTTGGTTGCTCTCTTCTTTCTTTCTTCTTTTTTTTATTACTTTAAAATTTTTTATTTGTAATAATTATTTTTTATTTTAATGACTTTATTTCTTTTTATTTTATATTTTTCTTTCCTTCTTTCTTTCTTTTTTTCTCCCTTTTCTTCTGAGCTGTGTGGCTGACAGGGTCTTGGTGCTCTGGCCGGGTATTAGGCCTGTGCCTCTGAGGTGGGAGAGCCGAGATCAGGATATTGGTCCACAAGAGACCTCCTGGCTTCACGGAATATCAAATGGTGAGCTCTCCCAGAGATCTCCATCTCAACACTAAGACCCAGCTCCGCTCAATGACCAGCAAGCTACAGTGCTGGACACCCTATGCCAAACAACTAGAAAGACAGGAACACAGCTCCATGCATTAGCAGAGAGGCTGCTAAAATCATAATAAGGTCACAGAAACCCCAGAACACACCACCAGAGGCTGTCCTGCCCACCAGAAACACAAGACCCACCCTCATCCACCAGAACACAGGCACCAGTCCACTCCACCTGGAAGCCTACACAACCCACTAAACCAACATTAGCCACTGGGGGCAGACACCAAAAAAAACGGAAAATATGAACCTGTAGCCTGTGAGAAGCAGACCCCAAACACAGTAAGTTAAGCAAAATGAGAAGACAGAGAAACACACAGCAAATAAAGGAGCAAGGTTAAAAACTCACCAGACCAAACAAATGAAGAGGAAATAGGCAGGCTACCTAAAAAAGAATTCAGAGTAATGATAGTAAAGATGATCCAAAATCTTGGAAATAGAATGGAGAAAATACAAGAAACATTTAACAAGGACTAGAAGAACTAAAGAGCAAACAACCAATGATGAACAACACAATAGATGAAATTAAAAATACTCTAGATGGGATCAATAGCAGAATAACTGAGGCAGAAGAATGGATAAGTGACCTGGAAGATAAAATAGTGGAAATAACTACTGAAGAGCAGAATAAAGAATAAAGAATGAAAAGAATTGAGGACAGTCTCAGAGACCTCTGGGACAACATTAAATGCACCAACATTCGAATGATAGGGGTCCCAGAAGAAGAAGAGAAAAAGAAAGGGACGGAGAAAATATTTGAAGAGATTATAGTTGAAAACTTCCCTAATATGGGAAAGGAAATAGTCAATCAAGTCCAGGAAGCACAGAGAGTCCCATACAGGATTCATACAAGGAGAAACATGACAAGACAATATTAATCAATCTAACAAAAATTAAATATGAGGAAAAAATATTAAAAGCAGCAAGGGAAAAACAACAAATAACATACAAGGGAATCCACATAAGGTTAACAGTTGCATGCCAGAAGGGAGTGGCAGGACATATTTAAAGTGATGAAAGAGAAAAACCTATAATCAAGATTACTCTACCCAGCAAAGAGCTCACTCAAATTTGACAGAGAAATTAAAACCTTTACAGACAAGCAAAAGCTAAGAGAATTCAGCACCACCAAACCAGCTTTACAACAAGCGCTAAAGGAAATTCTCTAGGAAGGAAACACAAGAGAAAGAAAAGACCTACAATAACAAAACCAAAACAGTTAAGAAAATGGTAATAGGAACATACATATCGATAATTACCTAAAATGTAAATGGATTAAATGCTCCAACCAAAAGACATAGACTGGCTGAATGGATACAAAAACATGACCCGTATGTATGCTGTGTACAAGAGACCCACTTCAGACCTAGGGACACATACAGATGGAAAGTGAGGGAATGGAAAAAGATATTCCATGCAAATGGAAATCAAAAGAAACCTGGAGTAGCAATTCTCATATAAGACAAAACAGATTTTAAAACAACGACTATTACAGGAGACAAAGAAAGACACTACATAATGATCAAGGCATCAATCCAAGAAGAAGATATAACAATTGTAAATACTTATGCACCCAGCATAGGAGGAATACATAAGGCAAATGCTAACAGCCATAAAAGGGGAAATCGACAGTAACACAATCATAGTAGGGGACTTTAACACCCTACTTTCACCAATGGACAGATCATCCAAAATGAAAATAAATAAGGAATTATAAGCTTTAAATGATACATTAAACAAGATGGACTTAATTGATATTTATAGGACATTCCATCCAAAAACAACAGAATATACTTTCTTCTCAAGTGCTCATGGAACATTCTCCAGGTTAGATCATACCTTGGGTCACAAATCAAGTCTTGGTAAATTTAAGAAAATTGAAATCATATCAAGTATCTTTTCTGACCACAACGCTATGATACTAGACATCAATTACAGGAAAAAATCTGTAAAAAATACAAACACATGGAGGCTAAACAATACACTACTTAATAACCAAGAGATCACTGAAGAAATCAAAAAGGAAATCAAAAAATACCTAGAGACAAGTGACAATGAAAACACGATGACCCAAAATCTATGGGATGCAGCAAAAGCAGCTCTAAGAGGGAAGTTTATAGCAATACAATCCTACCTCAAGAAACAAGAAACACCTCAAATAAAAAACCTAACCTTACACCTAAAGCAATTAGAGAAAGAAGAACAAAAATCCCTCAAAGTTAGCAGAAGGAAAGAAATCATAAAGATCAGATCAGAAATAAATGAAAAAGTAATGAAGGAAATAATAGCAAAGATCAACAAAACTAAAAGCTGGTTCTTTGAGAAGATAAACAAAATTGATAAAGCATTAGCCAGACTCATAAAGAAAAAAAGGGAGAAGACTGAAATCCATAGAATTAGAATTCAAAATGCAGAAGTAACAACTGACACTGCAGAAATACAAAGGATCATGAGCGATTACTACAAGTAACACTATGCCAATAAAATGGACAACATGGAAGAAATGGACAAATTGCTAAATTTGAAAATAGAAAAGCACAACCTCCCAAGACTGAATCAGGAAGAAATAGAAAATATAAACAGACCAATCACAAGCGCTGAAATTGAGACTGCGATTAAAAATCTTCCAACAAACAAAAGCCCAGAACCAGATGGATTCACAGGCAAATTCTATGAAACATTTAGAGAAGAGCTAACACCTTTCCTTCTCAAACTCTTCCAAAATATAGCAGATGGAGGAACACTCCCAAACTCATTCTACGAGGCTACCATCACCCTAATACCAAAACCAGACAAAGATGTCACAAAGAAAGAAAACTACAGGCCAATAACACTGATGAACATAGATGCAAAAATCTTCAACAAAATACTAGCACACAGAACCCAACAACACATTAAAAAGATCATACACAGTGATCAAGTGGGATTTAACCCAGGGATGCAAGGATTCTTCAATCTACACAAATCAATCAATGTGATTCACCATATTAACAAATTGAAGAATAAAAACCATATGATCAACTCAGTAGATGCAGAAAAAGCTTTTGACAAAATTCAACACCGATTTATGATAAATACTCTCCAGAAAGTGGCATAGAGGGAACCTACCTCAACATAATAAAGGCCATATGTGACATACCACAGCAAACGTCATTCTCAATGGTTGAAAGCTGAAAGCATTTCCTCTAAGATCAGGAACAAGACAAGGATGTCCACTCTTGCCACTATTATTCAAAATAGTTTTGGAAGTCCTAGCCACAGCAATCAGAGAAGAAAAAGGAATAAAAGGAGTACAAATTGGAGGAGAAGGAGTAATACTGTCACTGTTTGTATATGACATGATAGTATACATAGAGAGTCATAAAGATGCCACCAGAAAATTACTAGAGCTGATCAATAAATTTGGTAAAGTTGCAGGATACAAATTTAATGCACAGAAATCTCTTGCATTCCTATACACTAATGATGAAAAATTAGAAAGAGAAATTAAGGAAACACTCCCATTTACCATTGCAACAACAAAAAAAAATAAAATGCCTAGGAATAAACCTACCTAGGGAGACGAAAGACCTTCATTGAGAAATCTATAAGACACTGATGAAAGAAATTAAAGATGTTACAAACAGATGGAGAGATATACCATGTTATTGGATTGGAAGAATCAATATTGTGAAAATGACTATACTATTCAAAGCAATCTACAGATTCAATACAATCCCTATCAAACTACCAATGGCAATTTTTACAGAAGTACAACTAAAAATTTTAAAATTTATTGGAAACACAAATGACCCTGAATAGCCAAAGCAATCTTGAGAAAGAAAAACAGAGCTGGGGGAATCAGGCTCCCAGACATCAGACTATACTACAAAGCTACAGTCACCAAAATAGTATGGTACTGACACAAAAACAGGAATATAGATCAATGGAACAGGATAGAAAGCCCAGAGATAAACCCACACACCTATGGTCAACTAATCTATGATGGAGAAAAGACAGCCTCTTCAATAGGTGGTGCTGGGAAAACAGGACAACTACATGTAAAAGAATGAAATTAGAACACTCCCTAACACTACACACAAAAATAAACTCAAAATGCATTAGAGACATAAATGTAAGACTGGACATTATAAAACTCTTAGAGGAAAACATAGGCAGAATGTTCTTTGACATAAATCACAGCAAGATACTTTTTGATCCACCTCCTAGAGAAATGGAAATTAAAAAAAATAAACACATGGGTCCTAATGAAATTTAAAAGCTTTTGCTCAGCAAAGGAAATCATAAACAGGATGAAAGGACAACCCTCAGAAAGGGAGAAAAGGTTTACTAATGAATCAATGGACACAGGATTAATCTCCAAAATATATAAACAGCTCTTGCACCTCAATATCTAAAAAACAAACAACCTAATCCAAAAATGGGCAGAAGACCAAAATAGACATTCCTCCAAAGAAGACATACAGATGGCCAAGAAACACACGAAAAGGTGCTCAACATCACTAATTATTAGAGAAATGCAAATCAAAGCTACAGTGAGGTACCACCTCACACCAGTTAGAATGGGCAACATCAGAAAATCTACAAACAACAAATGCTGGAGAGGGTGTGGAGAGAAGGGAACCCTCTTCAACTGTTGATGGGAATGTAAAATGATACAGCCACTTTGGAGAACAGTATGGAGGTTCCTTAAAAAACTAAAAACAGAATTACCATATGACTCAGCAATCCCACTACTGGGCATATACCCAGAGAAAACTATAATTAAAAAATACACATGCACCCCAATGTTCACTGCAGCACTATTAACAATAGCCAGGTCATGGGAGCAACCAAATGCCCATTGACAGAGTAATGCATAAAGAAGATCTGGTACATTTATACAATGGAATGTTACTCAGCCATAAAAAGGAACACAATTGGGTAATTTGTAGAGATATGAATGAATCTTGAGACTGTCCTACAGAGTGAAGTAAGTCAGAAAGAGAAAAACATTATTGTATATTAATGCATATATGTTGTACATAGAAAAATGGTACAGATGAACTGGTTTGCAGGGCAGAAATTGAGAAACAGATGTAGAGAATATACATATGGACACCAAGGGAGGAAAGAGGTGGGAGGGGGCTGGTGATGTGATGAATTGCAAGATTGGGGTTAACATATATACACTAATATGTATATAATAGATAACTAATAAGAACCTGCTGAATAAAATAATAAATAAAATAAAATTCAAAAATTAAAAAAACACAACACTCATTTTTGATAAAAACCCTACAGAAAGTAGGCATAGAGGGAAGTTTCCTCAATGTAATAAAAGCCATATATGACAAACCCACAGCCGACATCATTCTCAATGGTGAATAACTGAAACCATTTCCACTAAGATCAGGAAAAAGACAAGGTTGCCCACTCTCACCACTATTATTTGCCATAGTTTTGGAAGTTTTAGTCAGAGCAATCAGAGAAGAAAAAGAAATAAAAGGAATCCAAATCAGAAAAGAAGAAGTAAAACTGTCAGTGTTTGCAGATGACATGATACTATACATAGAGAATCCTAAAGATGCTACCAGAAAACTGCTAGAGCTAATCAATGAATTTGGTAAAGTAGCAGGATACAAAATTAATGCACAGAAATCTCTTGTATTCCTATACACTAATGATGAAAAATCTGAAAGAGAAATTAGGAAACACTCTCCTTTACGATTGTGCCAAAAAGAATAAAATACCTAGGAATAAACCTACCTAAGGAGACAAAACACCTGTATGCAGAAAACGGTAAGACACTGATGAAAGATATTAAAGATGATACAAACAGATGGAAAGCTATACCATGTTTTTGGATTGGAAGAATCAACATTGTAAAAATGACTCTACTACCCAAAGCAGTCTACAGATTCAATGCAATCCATATCAAACTACCACTGACATTTTTCACAGAACTAGAACAAAAAATTTCACAATTTGTATGGAAACACTAAAGACCCCAAATAACCAAAGCAATCTTGAGAAAGAAAAACGGAGATGGAGGAAGTAGGGTTCCTGACTTCAGACTATACTACAAAGCTACAGTAATCAAGACAGTATGGTACTGGCACAAAAACAGAAATACACATCTATGGAACAGGATAGAAACCCAGAGGTAAACCCATGCACCTATGGTCACCTTATTTTTGATAAAGGAGGCAAGAATATACAATGGAGAAAAGACAGTCTCTTCAATAAGTGGTGTTGGGAAAACTGGACCGTTACATGTAAAAGAATGAAATTAGAATACTCCCTTACACCGTACACAAACACCAACTCAAAATGGATTAAAGGCCTAAATGTAAGACCAGACAGTATAAAACTCTTAGAGGAAAACATAGGCAAAACACTCTGTGACATAAATCACAGCAAGATACTTTTTGACCCACCTCCTAGAGAAATGGAAATAAAACCAAAAATAAACAAATGGGACCTAATGATACTTAAAAGCTTTTGCACAGCAAAGGAAACCATAAACAAGATGAAAAGGCAACCCTCAGAATGGGAGAAAGTATTTGCAAATGAAGCAACTGACAAACGATTAATCTTCAAAATTTCCAAGTTGTTCATGCAGCTCAATATCAAAAAAACAAACAACCCAATCGAAATATGGGCAGATGCCCTAATAGACATTTCTCCAAAGAATATATTCAGATAGCCAGCAAAGACATGAAAGAATGCTCAACATTACTAATCATTAGAGAAATGCAAATCAAAACTACAATGAGGGAGCACCTCACCCCAGTCAGAATGGCCATCATCAAAAAATCTGCAAACAATAAATGCTGTTGAGGGTGTGGAGTAAAGGGAACCCTCTTGCACTGTTGATGGGAATGTAAGTTGATACAGCCACTCTGGAGAACAGTATGGAGGTTCCTTAAAAAACTAAAAATAGAACTACCATATGACCCAGCAATCCCACAAATGGGCGTATACCCTGAGAAAACCATAATTCAAAAAGAGTCATGTACCACAATGTTCATTGCAGCTCTATTTACAATAGCCAGGACATGGAAGCAATCTAAGTGTCCATCGACAGATGAATGGATAAAGAAGATATGGCACATATATACAATAGAATTTTGCTCAGCCATAAAAAGAAACGAAATTGAGTTATTTGTAGTGAGGTGGATGGACCTAGAGACTGTCATACAGAGTGAAGTAAGTCAGAAAGAGAAAAACAAATACCGTATTATAACACATATATATAGAATCAAAAAAAATTGGTTCTGAAGAACCCAGAGGCAGGACAGGAATAAAGACGCAGATGTAGAGAATGGACTTGAGGACACGGGGAGGGGGAAGTGTACGCTGAGACAAAGTGAGAGAGTGGCATAGACTTATTTGTACTACTAAATGTAAAATAGCTAGTGGGAAGCAGCTGCATAGCACAGGGAGATCAGCTCGGTGCTTTGTGACCACCTAGAGGGGTGGGATAGGGAGGATGGGAGGGAGGGAGATGCAAGGGGGAGGACATATGGGGATATATGTTTATGCATAGTTGATTCACTTTGTTATAAAGCAGAAACTCTCACACCATTGTAAAACAATTATACTCCAATAAGGATGTTTTAAAAAAATCACACTGTGTAGGTCTTATTTGGATCCTTATTCAAACAAACTTACCAAAAAATTATTAGTCTATTGGAAATGCGACTACTGACTGGCTATGATATTAAGAAATTGTTATTTTCTATGACTGCCTATTGGTAAGATGATCGTGTTTAAAAATGAGACCTTATCTTTTAGAGATAAACACTGAAAGAAGCACAGTTGAAATGATGCAGTATCTATGTCTGGGATTGGCTTCAATAATACAGGGCTGGAGGGAAGAGAAACAAGATTGGCCACAAGTTAGTAATGGTTGAACCTCTGTGATGGGTGCATGGGGATTTGTTATACCAGTCTGTCTATCTACTTTTGTGGATGATTGAAATTCCCTATTATTAAAAGTAAAGAAAGAAAAGATAAGAAAGAAAGAGAAGAAGGTAGAGAAGAAGGGAAGAGGTAAGGAAGAAAGGGAAGAAAGGAGATAAGTTTTGTTTTGGGCATGTGGAATTTGAGCTGCTAATTTGATATCCAGACAGAGATGTTGAGTCAGTAGTTGAGTATGTGGGACTGAAGTTCTGGAGACAGTTAAGGTGAGGGACAACAGTTAAGAAGTCCTAAATTAATAAATATATGAAAATAATGGGACTTGATGAGATCACCTTAAAAATGAATAAAACGTGAGAGAAAAAAGATGTTACAGACTAAATCTTAAGAATTTCCAAAGTTGAGAGGCCTGGAAGATGAGGTAGGAAAGGAGCTGCATTGCTGACCATTGCATTTTGCAGAGGGAGGTCTTTGCTGATCTGGATGGTCCACAGCAGTCTGAGGGAGGGTGAGGTGTTTTCCAGAAGGCAGAGAAGGAGACCAGAGGCAGTGAGCATAGTTGAGTCTTTAGAAGAGTTCTGTAAGACAGCAGCAGGGAAATGAGACAGAGAAGTGAGTGGGATATAGGACTGACAGGTTATTTTTCAAGATGGGAAGAATTGCAGCATGTTTTAATTTTTTTTATTTATTTATTTTTAACATCTTTATTGGAGTATAATTGCTTTACAATGGTGTGTTAGTTTCTGCTTTATAAAAAAGTGAATCAGATATACATATACATATATCCTCATATCTCCTGCATCTTGCGTCTCCCTCCCACCCTCCCTATCCCACCCCTCTAGGTGGTCGCAAAGCACCGAACTGATCTCCCTGTGCTATGCAGCTGTTTCCTACTAGTTATCTATTTTACATTTGGTAGAGTATATATGTTCATGCCACTCTCTTACTTCATCCCAGCTTACGTATCTCCCTCCCTGTGTCCTCAAGTCCATTCTCTACATCTGTGTCTTTATTCCTGTCCTGCCCCTAGTTCTTCAGAACATTTTTTTGTTTTTTTAGATTCCATATATATGTGTTAGCATATGGTATTTGTTTTTCTCTTTCTGACTTACTTCACTCTGTATGACAGACTCTAGGTCCATCTACCTCACTACAAATAACTCAATTTCGTTTCTTTTTATGGCTGAGTAACATTCCATTGTATATATGTGCCACATCTTCTTTATCCATTCATCTGTTGATGGACACTTAGGTTGCTTCCATGTCCTGGCTATTGTAAATAGAGCTGTAGCATGTTTTTAATATGATGAGAATGACCCAGTAGAGACAGAGAGTGAATAAATAATGATGGGGGAGGGAAGGGAAATTGCTAGCTGGGGGTCTTGGATCTTCCATGTGAGCCCCAAACAGGTTCATGATCAGGTTAATTACGACGCATTTGGTGTTAGGACTCATGGATCAGCAGAGTGTGCCTTTGTGAGGTTCTGTGACAGCCCAGTTTGAGCTCATTTTGGAGAGTGAACTGACTCAAGTGTGTTGAATGCTGCTGACAGGTCACCTAAGATGAAAACTCTCAATGGGGAGTGATTATTGATCACAAGAAAAGCAATTTTGGTGGAGTTGTGGGAATGAAATTGATTGAAATGGATTCAAGAAAAAATAAGAGGAGAGAAAGTGGAGTCTGAGTAAAATAGAGTGGTGATGGTGGGGTGAGATTTTGGGGTCAGGGAGTTTGTTTGTTTTAAGATGGGGGAAATTATAGTGGGCGTATGTTTTGGGATATGATTCAGTAGAAAAATAAAAAATTATTCAGGTGGTTTGAGATGAGCCAATGGATGAAGTGGTGGCCGTGAGTAGGCACAAGGTTGGGATCCAATGGAGGCCTGCATTTGGGAACTGCAGCCTCATCCTTCCTGGGCAGGGTGGGGGGAGGCAGAAATATAGGTACAGATGCATGGGGGTTGATGCAGTGCCGGGAGCATGGGTAGAACAGGGAGCTGTTCTGGATGACCAATTAGTTTTTTCAGGTCTAAAAATTATCTCAAAAACAAACTTTTTATTAGAGTCTCATTGTCAGCTCTTTCCTAGTCTTCATCTTGCAGATCTGACAATCATTAAATACTGTTGGTTCCACCTACCAAGCAGGCCTTGACTCTACTCTTACCCATTGCAATGCTGCCCCTTTCACCAGCACCACTGGCTTTGCTCATCTGCTGAAGAGCTCAGGCTCCACAGCTGCCTGACTTTGAACTTAGCTTGAATCTAGTGGGCATTTGATGGCTGCCTGTTTTATCCATTGGTAAATTGGAACAATGATAGTTCTTAACCAAGAGACCAATTTAGAGGATTAAAAATAAAACTGGATATCAAGCGCTCTCTCTGCATGTCCCTGGCACATATAGGTTTGAGCTGTTAGCTTTCTCTCCCATCTTCACTTCTGCATTTCGGAGTGAGTTTTCTATTGCACAGAGCTCTGCTTTAGAACCTCTGATGCTCCCTGCTGCCCTTTGGATCAGGTTTGAACATTTTCACCTGTCAAACCAAGCCCTTCAGGATCTGACCACACCTCCTTTTCCAGTCCCAGGTCCAGCACTTCTCTTCTGTGTTTCTTTTCTTCAGACACAGAAACTTGCCTCTCTCCAACCCATATCCTATCTTTTTGCTTCTACAATTTTACAGAAGATACTCCTCCCCCACCTCCCAACCTGGCAAAATCCTGCCCATTCTTTAAGACTGGAAAATTGGAAAATTTCCCTGACCTCCCTCTGGACACCTCTAATTCCTTCTTAGCTCTGTCCCTTGCAACCAAGTCCAAGCTCCTACTGCTCACTACACAACAGGCCAATAAATTGAGAGACAAGGTGTTGGGGCAAGGAATCATGACTTTATTCGGAAAGCCAGGAGTCCAAAAAGACAGTGGACTGTGACATTACTGAAGAACCATCTTGCCAGGGTCTCAATTCTAGTTTCTTTTATAGAACAAAGTGGGGAGATGAGGAGGTACAGTGAAAAGGCCATAAATTGTTGCAACTATTTCCTGGTTTTGGCCAGACTCCAGGAGGGGATGTATTAATTTCTTCTTCCCTGCAGCCATTCACAGGTGGGAAGGGTCAGGAAGTTTTCTGTGAGCTGAACAAAGATATTTTAGTTTAACATTCAGGCATGGGGGCAGGATTCCAGAGATGGGCCGTATGTATACTTTAAGGTATAGACAACATCCCTTTAGTGATTAACTTGTAGCAAAAACATCAGAAAACAAAGATTAAAGTAAAAAAAAAAAAAGATCTAATATGGAGTCAGATTTGCTGTTTCCTATTACACCTTACCTCTAAATTTGCTTGTCTGTCCTCCACACAATGAGCTCCCTGGGAGCAGGAGCACTGTTTCGTTCCTTTCTTTATTTTTATTGCCTTGGACTGTCTCTGGCACCAATAAACTTCTCAGGGAATGACCGTGTTAGCTATTCCTTCCTTTATATCTGTCTCTTTTCCAGCCCTTGGTATTGCACATTTGTTGAGGGTTTGTCTTCTCCATCATGCCATGAATGCCATGGGAGAAGAGACGTTATCTTTACTTCTGCCTACATTGCCAGAGCTTAACACACAGCAGTGGCTTAATAAATGATTTAGAGGATGAAATAGAATGAAAGGACCTTGCCACCACCCGAAGTGCACGTGGCATCCCCGCAGATTCTGAGGTGGCCTCCAGATGGCGCCCGGTGCTCACAGGTGGTCCTGGGCAGTAGTCCCGGTTGCGCCGGCGGGGCGCACAGCCGGCGTCAGGCAGGTCCCTGGCAAGAGAGCAGCCTGGGCCCCAGTGGACGCACTGCCATCTCTGGGACAAAACATAGCTGTGGCAGGGGGACTTCGCCTCCCCGAGCTCTTGGGCCTCCTTGCAGATAGCTCTGGAATGTTAGTTGGGGAGGGAGAAGGGGACTGCTGCCTTGCGGTGCCTCTTGGGTGATATCTAAGCCTCTCATGCCAACAGGTGAAGGAGTCACACCTCTGCTGATGGCTGACAGTTGCAACACGCCCACACACAAAATGTTATTTATCTGTGTGGACTAAGAATGCCACCTACCATATCAGTAAATAAAGGATGTTGCAGCCATCAAGACATCAGCCACTGTAGCCACCCCTGAAGGTGAGCCCTGAGGGAACTCAGGATGGAAACAAACAGGCTGCCCAGTGGTCACACACTGCAGCCACCCCCAGTGGTGCACACCGAGGGGACTCAGATTGGGAAAGCACAGGGTGCTGGCCCCAGATAGCTAAGGTGGGGCCTTAGCTATCATTCAAAGGAATGATTTCCATAAGCCCAGACTCTAGTATTTTCCCATACATAGAAAGCACTAAATTTCTTAACTTGAGATGTCTGATTTTCTTTAATTGATGTTCTGACTCCCTGGTCTTTGTTTCAAAAAGCCTTAGATAACCTGGCTCCTCCCTTACCTCTTTGCAGCAGTCCTTCAGAGCTGAAAGGCTGCTTCCTGGGCTTGAGTCCTCAGAAAGTCTGCCAGATAAAACACAGCTCTCAACTTTTAGGTTGTGCATTTTTTTTTTCAGTTGACATCTATCATAATAACGATACCAGCAAGTGCGTGGCTTACGTAAGCACGTAAGCACACTTACTAGGTGTCAAGAATTGTTCTAAGTAGTTTATCCACATTACCTCAAAGGTACATAATAAAATAATTTTTAAAATATAAATTTCTGTTTTATAGTGAAGAAACCCAGGTACAGAGGTCTAAGATTGCTCATTTAGAAAGTAGCAGAGGTAGGGCTAGAACCCAGGCAGTCTGGCGCCAGCATCTGCAGGCTCCCAACTTGGCAACCCTGTTTCCCTCTGTTGAGCTGAGCAGTGTGGGGGAGGGGGAAATTTCTCCCTCCGCCCCTCCTGAGTCCTTGTGGCTGGCCAATAATAACACTGACACAAGACAGATTAACAGGAGAAAAATAAATAAAGTTTAATTAATGTTCATGGAGGTCTCACTGAAATGGGACCTAAGAAGTGGCCAAAGCAGGCAGCTTTAATACTTTTAGACAAAGAAAGAATACATTTGTGAGGAATTGACAAGACAAAAAAAGTTAGGTTTTGGGTGCCCAATTAGTGAAAAATCTCTATACAGAGTTTGGGCTTGGGGTAGTAAATTAAAGAAGTAATAAGTGTCAACTGAAAAAGTGCACAACCTAAAAGTTACGAAATATGTTTTATTTGGCAGGCAAAACTGAGGACTTCAGCCTGGGTCTCAGCCTCTCAGATGTCTCTGAGGGACTGCCCTGAAGAGGTGAGGGAGGAGCCAGGATACACAGGAGATCTGCAACAAAGACCAGGTAGTCGGGACATCAAAAGATTACTGTTAATTAAAGAAAATCAGACATCTCAAGTTAAGGAATTCAGCAATTTTCTATGTATGGGAAGATGCAAGAATCTGGGCTCACTGAAATCATTCCTTTGATATGGACCTCAGCTATCTGGGGCCAGTATCCTGTGTGTCTCATCCTGCGTCTCCTCAGGATGCACACTTGTGGGGTGGCTGCAGTGGCTGATGGCTTGATGGCGGGCATCCTGTTTCTATTCTGAGTTCCCTCAGGGTTCACCATCAGGGTGACTGTAAGGTCACGGCTTGATGGCTGCAATATCCTTTGTCTACTGATATGGCAGGCAACACTTTTTCACTCATACAAGGTTTGTTTATATAGGCTTCTGGGCCTAAATTCCCTGTCTCTGGAGATAAGGAACTTTACCTTCAGAGGCAGGAGTGCACCTTTATTTCCTGCCCTCAGGGAGACAGAAGGGAGGGACAGAGTGTCCCTCTTACACTGGGCATTTCTTAAGTAACTTTAATTCAAAATAACCAATAGGACATTGAGGCACATTTTGCAGTAGACTGCCCTGTATTCCAACAATGGCCAGGTAGTGCCCAGCAAACCATTTCTCAAGCACCTACTATTTACCAAGTACCTTGTTTGCATTGCGGATGAGCAGGTGAAGGAGAAACTGTCTCCCTTTCAGGAGCCTCCAGGCTGTGAAGGGAGACAAAAGTGTTGGGAGTGAGTATGCCAGGAAAGTTCCCAGGAGAGAAGGGAGGAAAATGAACTTGGCTGTTCTCTGACAGTGCTTTCTTATTCAAACCTCCCCTTTCCCTCTGGTTGGGAAGGAACAGGAGAGGATTCTGTCCCCTCTGCTCAGTGCTGGTTCATGGTCCCATGCTCCCTGGGCATCTCCTACCATTTTTTCCCCCATTTGAACCTTTAGCACTCACCTGGTCTGGGCCACAGCCAGGTCCACTGTTGTCCTGTCTCACATTGTGCTCCTGCCAGGGTCCCTCCCAAAGCACCATAAGCGATATTTAGGAGACAAGGAAATGAGAACACTGAATGGATATTTGATGATATTAAAGAATTTTTATCTTCCTTAATAGAGGCATTGAGGTAATTTTTTAAAATAATCAATTTAAAGAGATATACACTGAAATATTAAATGATGAAACCAAATGATACTTGAGATTGCCTCAAAATAACACAGGAGGGGAGAAATAGATGGGATTTTGGATAGAACAAGTTTGGGGTGATGGGTACATATGGGTTCATTGTACTCTTCTATCTACTTTTACCTTTCACTGAATTTCTCCATATGAAAAGTTTAAAAAAGATATATTAGGCACTAAAATGAAGGGTTGTAAATGCAAGAACTCTGAACCTTAAGAGAGTATGGTGGTGGTGGGCAGAACTGGGAAAAGACTTAAAACTGACAAGCACAACAAAGTGAAGAAACATCATATTTCTGCTTTTCTAGAGTTAGTTTGTAAGCAGCTACCACTTCACCTTCCCCCTGCCCCCACCATCAGCCAGCAAACCATCTGTGGAGAGCCCACCTCCTTCACATGTCATGCTGGGATCCTGGAGGTCTTACATAAGACAATGTAAGAAGTTCTCTGTAATGTGCAAAGAACTAAGTAAACATGGGTGATTTCCACCAGTGAAAGAGAAGGTGTGGGTATTCGTGGCCTGGGTGTTCTATCTTGTCATCTACTGTGATCCTTTTGTTCAGAATCCTGTGCTGGTTATGAAGCTAATGTCTCTCAGCTCAGACCCACCCTTTTACACTCTACTCTGTGACACTGGGGCTGTGACTTTAAAAACCACAATTCTCTGTGGCCAGCTAGCTCCAGGTTAGGCTCTGTCAACAAGGTGGGTTACGAGGCTGGAGGAGGGAGCAGGGAATCGCTCCTTCCTCACTGCTTCTTGCTCCCATGAGCATAACTCTAGCAATGACTGTTCTTTCTAATAGCAATGTGTTCCAGTTTCCAATTTTTTCTACACTCCCAGCACCAGCCTCACAGATGCTAGGCAGTTGCCCCTCCTTGGAGGTCCAGCTCTGCAGGGCCCATCTGCCAAACTCCTAAAGGATTAGGACCCCAATCTCTTCCCCTTGCTCTGCAGTCCCAGAGATGGAGCTGCCTGATGCAGCTACTGCCTCTGTGTTTATCTTGAAATTCGTTTTTTACCTTTTCAGCCTCCAGTACTTGTATCACCTATTGCCTAGGTTAAATTCTTTCTGTCAAAATAACTAGTGTGGTTTCTGTTTTCCTATTGAGACCTGATTGGTACACACCACTGAGAGGCATTGCTTGGGGGAACAGATGAGGGTGTAGCCTTGCCTGGCTGGGCTGCTTTGAGGAACCCAACTTTAGAAAACCTGCCAGCAACCCCAACTAGTCAACATCTATGGTAAAGGAACTCTCTTGTCACAGGAAAATCCCCTAATCTAATGCAACATCTATAAACAAACTCACTCCAGGAGGGAGGGTTTAATTTAAGAAAGCCGGTAGGAACCCTAAATCTTTTCATTCCAATCAAAGCTGTCAGAGTCAGTTAGCTTCAAAGCTAGTCAGGTGGTCCCAAAGCCACCATCTGCCCAGCAGCTGTCCTGTCACCAAGGAAACCACAAGTTGGAGTGGAAAGCAATGAACAGGGCCCCCAGGAACCAGCCTGAAACTCAATCATCTGAGGTTTGTCATTATCAGCTCTGCCAAAGTGAAGCATCTCTTGCAAGAATGATTCTCTGAAATTCTTCTGCCTCAGTCCACCTGTCTTCTGTTTTCCAAATTGGGAATATGCCACCTCTGAGAAAGACATGTGCTGGCAGGCATAACAAATAACAAGGAGAGTCACTTGTTTCCTCAATAACAGATAAGGCAGACTGTCTGCTACATCGACACCAGGACTAGTGTCTTTGGGGCTCCCTCTCTACTTCCCAGGCCCTAGTGACTTCTAGTTATCTAGGCCCCTGAGTGGTGGCCATCAAGTCTGCCCACCCTGCCCATGCAGCAGCACCAGGAGAGCATGCTCTGTAACTCCCCTTCCCTCTATCTGAGTTGATGTTTGATGTTACCACCCTGCAAATGATTAAACAAACTTCCATCTTATTAATGACTGATAGCTTCAAATGTGACAAGAGTATTCACTCACTTAATCGATCATTCCACAAATATTCACTGAGCACCTCCTATGTGCCAGGCACTAGGCTGGGCATTGAAGTTAATAATAATGATTAATCATTTATTAGTGGTGGATGGAATCAGCAGACACTTAGATAGGATGGTCAGGGAGGGCAGTTCTGAGAAGGGGACATATCGGCTGTATTCCAGACATCTATTGCTATGCAACAAACGACCCCAAAACTTAGCAGCTTAAAACAATGGTAGCTGTTATTTTGCTCACAAATCTGTTATTTAGGTGGGGCTTGGTAGAGCATGTCTCTGTTCTACCTAGCATCAACTGGGGCAGCTTGGAGGATGGGGACTGGACTCATCTGAAATCTTCCTCATTTACATGTCTAGTAGTTGATGCTGGCTGTTGCTAGGGACCTGAACTGGGCGGTCAGCTAAGACACATGCATGTGGCCTCTCCATGTGGCTCCTTTCATGGTGGCTGGGTTCCAAGGGTGAGTCTCCTGAGAGAGAACCAAGTTGGAAGCTGTATCACCTTTTTTGACCTAGTTTTAGAAGTCAAGAGTCACTTTAAACAGGGTCACTTCTGCAGCATTTTATTCATTGGAAGCAAGGGGAGGGAAAATCAGATTCGACCTTTTGATAGGTTAAAGCCCAAGAATTTGTAGATGTGTTTAAAACCATGACAAGCTATGACCTAAAGAAGAAATTAGTAGAAGAATATTCCAGGAAGAGGTCTTAGTATGTGAAGTCCCTGCAGGTAGAAAAAGCTTGGTGTGTTCAAGGCAATGATAGGCCAGCAATACTGGAGCACAGTGAGCAAGAGGGGATGTATGAGATGAGGTTAGAGGTGACAGAGCCATCTGAAGCAGTAATGAGTTTGGAATTTATTGTGGGTAAGTGGGAATCATTGGATGATTTAAGATTTAAATTCACACCTTGAAAGAATCCTCCAGTTGCTACACAGAGCATGGATTGAGGTGATATTGGAACAGGGAAAACCAGTTAGAACACTACTGGAGTGGTCCAGAGGAGATATAGATGATGATGGCTTGGATAAGAATGTTATTGGAGATTAAGCGAAATAGATGTACTTGGAAGAAGGTGGGAAGAATGGAAAGAATTTATTAACAGACTGGATGTGAGACTGAGGGAAAAAAAAGTAAGTAAGAATAAGGATTCTGGGGTTTCAGGCTTTGGTATCTACATGGATTGTGGAGTCATTTCCTTTGATTGGAATACTAAGGGAGGAACTCATTGATATGTATGAAAGGTAAACTCTAGAGTCCATTTTTAAGCATTTCAAGTTTGAGACGTTTGAGAGATATACTAGTGGCAAGGAATAGACAGTTGGATATATGAGCTTGAAACTTCTTGGAGAGAGTGGGGCTGGAAATATAAATTTGGGAATCATTAGCATATAGATGGTATTTAAAGCCATGGGCCTGGATGAGCTCACCTAGGGATCTAGAGTGAGCAGAAGAGTATGAAGGTTTACCTCTGGAAAAAGTAGCCTGCAAAGGAGACTGAGAAAGAGTGACTAGAAAGATAGGAGGGAAACTAGGGTATTGGATGCTATGGAAACCAAGAAAGGAGTCTTAGAAAGAGGGAATTCAGAAACAAAGAATTGATCTGAATGACCCTAAAGCTCCTCCAGATCTGACTGTCTATGATTTTATGAATGTCTCAAATCCCTTCAAGCTTGGAAATTCTGTGACTCTATAGCATATTTGGAAAAAACAAACTTCCTAATGAATCATTGGGTATCTCCAAAGATTATAAAAATTAATTCTTCACAATGAGGAATTTTTTAAAATTTTTATTCTTTTTTGCGGTACACGGGCCTCTCGCTGTTGCGGAGCTCTCCCATTGCGGAGCACAGGCTCGGACGTGCAGGCTCAGCAGCCATGGCTCATGGGCCTAGCCGCTCCGCAGCATGTGGGATCTTCCTGGACCGGGGCACGAACCTGTGTCCCCTGCATCGGCAGGTGGACTCTCAACCACTGCGCCACCAGGGAAACCCCACAATGAGGAATTTTATATCTAGGCCTTAAAGTGATCAAGGGTAAGGTCAAGTCTTGAACAAAAATGAGGATCCCTGGAGAGAAGCTTGGGCAACAATGCAAGTGGAAAAATATAAATGGGGTTATCTGATCTCCTCTTCTAGTAGGGCTCACTTAGTCATGGTAGACCCCAGGGGTTGGGGACAAATGACAGCCCCTGTCTTTAGACAGGAACATGTGCGGACCCCAATCCTTGGTTTCTCTCACTGTGGGGGCACTCTCTCAACCTCTACTCCACTTGTAGGGTTGACCTGTTGTCTTGAGGAACCCCAAGATTTGTGCCAATAGGGTCCTCTGAGGACTCTTGGCTGGGCCCTGGTCTGGGAGGGCAGCCTGGCAACTAAATTGCTCCTACTGGCTGATATGGAATTGTGTGCGATTGAGTCACCAGAATGGACCTGACACACTGATTTAGGGTGCCTCTCACATCAGACACAGGGCACTGGGCTACTAATGATCCACTGCCAATACTCAGACTTGAGCTGCATGTGTGGGCCCATACCTCAGCTGTCACCCATCTGTGTTCCAACCATAGTGTCATCTCTGATTTAGAGCACTCAAAGGTGTGGGACGGTGGCAGGCATTCTTTACCCTGTATACCCCCTTGCCACTGTGTGTTGTTATCCCATGCCCTCCTCAGGCTTTGTACCATACATCAGAAAGTCCTCCTGGGGTGGATGTGCATACCTCCTCTGAAGGCTTTTAAGACTATTGCGTTGCAATGCCAACAGGCTCTTCCAACCAATGTCCTCTCTTGCCTCCAAATGATATGGTGATAGTGTGCGTTCCCAGGTCAGTCTTAAGCTATGCCCAACAAGGAATAAACATTTCTTGTTTTACCAGGACTGTTTTTCTTGCTCTATTCATGTCTCCTTACCTCTCCTCCCTGTTGATGGTAGTGTTTGGAAGCAGAACTGCAGGCAACACTAAAAATGATTACATTTTAAAAATGCAGTGATTACAGCCTAAAGAATTCAAGAGAATATGTGGTTTGAAGATGTGTTGTTCTATGCTAACATTATAAAATTTCAAGCAGAAAATTTAACATAATCAGAAAATTGATTATCATTCATACTTTCATGCATACAAGGCTTGGTAAGGCTTGCATTTTCTGGTCATCATCAATGAAGCACAGAGACACCCTTTGAGAGAGTCTGCACAGGTGCCATGATCCATGTTGCAGTGTCATGAGTAATGATACAACCAGAATTAAATAAATGGGATTAGAGGACTGAAGAGGCACAAAAAACAAACAAAAAACCCAAACCCATAACCATACTGTTTCAATACAAACAGGTTTCAAAGAGCTCTGGCATTGTGAGCAATTACTATCGCTATTGTGTTGCTGCCTTTTTCTCACTGTGAGAGATGTAACATAAGCCAAAAGAGCATAAAAAGATGTTTCCTGCACCTGAACAGGAATAATTGGTGCCTGGACTCTATGAAGAGTCTTCATGTGCAGTCTTAATACAATGAACAAATATGTAAATACCTCTATTGATGATTCTAAATCTTCATTGATTAAATATCAACACTTCACATGGGCCCATAAACTTTGAAATACATTTTAAAATCAAATTGTTTAGCTAGACAAGAGCCCTTAAAAAATATCTTTCCGAGTTCCTGCACATCAGGGGTGGCCCTGTCATTGGTGATCTTGAAAATGCAGCCTCAGTGGACTGGTGGTGATAAATACCTCACTGGAATAAGTGCAAAAGGGAGCAAAAGGGAAAAATTGGGGACAATGAATATAGATAAGTTTGCAAAAGACTTTTGTTGCAAATAAGAGCAAAGAAATGAGGCAGAAGGGACTTCCCTGGTGGCACAGTGGTTAAGAATCCACCTGCCAATGCAGGGGACACAGGTTTAAGCCCTGGTCCAGGAAGATCCCACATGCCGTGGAGCAACTAAGCCTGTGTGCCACAACTACTGAGCCCATGTGCCACAACTACTGAAGCCCACATGCCTAGAGCCCATGCTCCGCAACAAGATAAGCCACCGCAATGAGAAGCCCGCACACCACAATGAAGAGTAACTCCCACTCGCTGCAATTAGAGAAAGCCTGCACACAGCAAGAAGACCCAACACAGCCAAAAATAAAAATAAATAAATAAAAATTTTAAAAATGTTTTCAAAATAAAAATAAAGTAATGAAGCAGAAGCTGCAGGAGTGTGTAGAATCAAGAGCGAATTTTTTGTAAAGATGTATGCTGCCCTAACACCATACACAAAAATAAACTCAAAATGGATTAAAGACTTAAATGTAAAGCCAGACACTACAAAACTCTTAGAGGAAAACATAGGCAGAACACTCTATGACATAAATCACAGCAAGACCCTTTCTGACCCACTTCCTAGAGAAATGGAAATAAAAACAAAAGTAAACAAATGGGACCTAATGAAACTTAAAAGCTCTTGCACAGCAAAGGAAACCATAAACAAGACGAAAAGACAACCCTCAGAATGGGAGAAAATATTTGCAAATGAAGCAACTGACAAAGAATTAATCTCCAAAATACACAAACAGCTCATGCAACTCAATATCAAAAAAACAAACAATCCAATCCAAAAATGAGCAGAAGACCTAAATAGACATTTCTCCAGAGAAGATATACAGATTGCCAACAAACACATGAAAGGATGTTCAACATCACTAATCATTAGAGAAATGCAAATCAAAACTACAATGAGGTAGCACCTCACCCCAGTCAGAATGGCCATCATCAAAAAATCTACAAACAATAAATGCTGTTGAGGGTGTGGAGAAAAGGGAACCCTCTTGCACTGTTGGTGGGAATGTAAACTGATACAGCCACTATGGAGAACAGTATGGATGTTCCTTAAAAAACTATAAATAGAACTACCATACGACCCAGCAATCCCACTTCTGGGCATATACCCTGAGAAAACCATAATTCGAAAAGAGTCATGTACCACAATGTTCATTGCAGCTCTATTTACAATAGCCAGGAAATGGAAGCAATCTAAGTGTCCATCGACAGATGAACGGATAAAGAAGGTGTGGCACATATATACAATGGAATATTACTCAGCCATAAAATGGAACAAAATTGAGTTATTTGTAGTGAGGTGGATGGACCTAGAGTCTGTCATACAGAGTGAAGTAAGTCAGAAAGTGAAAAACAAATACTGTATGCTGACACATATATATGGAATCTTAAAAAAAAAAATGGTTCTGAAGAACCTAGGGGCAGGACAAGAATAAAGACGCAGACCTACTAGAGAATGGACTTGAAGACATGGGGAGGGGGAGGGGTAAGCTGTGACAAAGTGAGAGAGAGGCATGGACATATATACACTACCAAACGTAAGGTAGATAGCTAGGGGAAGCAGCTGCATAGCACAGGGAGATCAGCTCAGTGCTTTGTGACCACCTAGAGGGGTGGGATAGGGAGGGTTGGAGGGAGATGCAAGAGGTAGGGGATATGGGGATATATGTATATATACAGCTGATTCACTTTGTTATACAGCAGCAACTAACACAACAATGTAAAGCAATTATACTCCAATAAAGATGTAAATTAAAAAAAATACTGGACCCACCACTACTCAAAAAGGACAAATAGATTATAAGGAGTCATGGAAAATTCATTTATGTTATATCAAGCAAGTAGAAGACTAACTAGAACTTCTCCCATTAAGTACAGGCAACATTTTTAAAAATAACAAAAGAGTATGGCTAATGTACAAATATGCTAAAGTAAAATATTAAAAGAATGGAAGGTGGTATACAAAAGACAGTTGAAGAACCCCATCTGGAAGAAAACATGCTCTATGAAACAGGAAAATTGCCCACAAGAGCTTCATGTGATTTAAAATTTTAATAAGACTTAAAACAAGAACCTAGACGGCAAATGATGAAAAAACAGAATGAGACTAAATTGCTGTTTATATAGCTATGGAAGCAAATTAAGAGCCGAGATGCCATTATTATAAAACTGATAAGTAAATTAGAAACAAAAGAAAGCAGATAAACACAGGTATAAAATGAATTACTGACATGAAACAAAGGCTTAACGTAACCACAATGAATGAAAAAAGAACAAAATCAAAACAATTACAAGGCAATCAACATGGAGGACAAAGATGATCTAACTTGGGGATAACTAGTATCCCTGAAAAGATATTCAACTATTAAAAACACCATAGGGACTTCCCTGGTGGCGCAGTGGTTAGGACTCCACGCTCCCAATGCAAGGGGCCCGGGTTCTATCCCTGTTCGGGGAACTAGATCCTGCATACATGTTGCAACTAAGGGTTCACATGCTGCAACTAAGACCTGGCACAACCAAATAAATAAAATAAATAAATAAATAAAATTTAACCCCCCCCCAAAACCCACAAAAAACCCTATCATAAAAACAAAAATTATTCCTTAAATGATGAAGTAAGTCTGTATACTGAAAAAACACACAATAGTAAAACAAAAATTGATGCATACATATCAAAACCCACGTGTTAATGTATATGTGTATATGCATATATGTACAATAGTATGTAAAATATATATTACATTACATGTAATGTTATGTAATACATGTAATATACTTTCTACATTTTTTCTTCTATAAGGCAAAAAAAAAATCAGGCTCATCTAACAGTTCTCGCCAGCAACATCCATTGCCAGAAGCTAATAAAGGGGTATATACAAAGTCCTAAAAAAAAAAAAAAAAAAGATGTATGCTGATAGGAATGGTTCAGCAGAGGGAGAGAAAGACAGCAAGGGAGCAAAAGCAAGAGAGAGAAAAGAGATGCCAGAGTGATTCCCTTGAGAAGGTAAGAAGGGTTAGGAATCTAATGGACAAACGTGGAGGGGATGGCTTTGGAGAGGAGCAATGACATTTCAGTCCAGTGGCAGGTGGGAAGGCAGAGCACCTGGGTGTAGGTACTGTTAGGTGTATAGGCATAGTGATGAGAGTCGGCGGAAGCTCCATTCTCAGTGCTTCTATTTTCTCTGTGAAATAGCAACCGATATCATCAGCAGAGAGAGCCAAGTGGATTGAGGAGAAGGTGTCAAATAATCATCTGGTGAATAGGCAAGTGAGCAGAATGTGGTGGGATTGTTGGTTGCCTTCATTTTCACTTGAGACTGAGGACAAGACTGGTAAGACCAGTCAGTTTGGTTTTTGTTGTTGACGTTTTCTGTTGTTGCCTCTATCCACATACAGCTGCATGGGTGTCACTGTAGTATAGGCATAGGATTTGATTTAACCTGGTGTGGTGTGCTGCTATCAGCTTATTGTGTCTTAGCACCAGGTCCATCTTCATTGCTTGCTGGTGATGTCAGAACGTTTCTCCTCAGCCAGATGATTATGATGTTAGGATGTTATGCTGTATCAGTAGAGAGCACTAGAGGACAAAAAGGGGCATTTCCTGGTCCCAGTGTGTTTTGGGAGCAGGTTTTTGTAGTGCACAGTGGCCACCAGTGTGCAGCACCTCTCCTTAGGCATCTTTCCAAAGCACCCCAGGAGAGTGAATTGCCCATGAGTCTTGCCAGCGGGCACTTCAGTGAGTCGTGGCTGGCCCTCTGCAACAAGATCTTGATCTCAGTTCTGCTGGGAGGGGGTGCTCTCCCATGTTCATTCCATCCTTGGGTTTTCTACCCCAGTCCCGGGAACATACATGCAATTCCTCTATTCTTTAGACTTTTCTTTGCCCCTTAATAGTCAATTCCCTGTTAAAGGTAGGAATTTTTATATTAACCTTTCTTGTTCAAATTACTTTCCCTGCTCAAACCCTGTGCAGTTTCTTTCTCTTAATTGGACCCTAACTGATATAGATGAGGTTTTGTCACGAGAAAGAGGGAAGAATTGTTGAATTGATGTCCATAACTTGTTTCTTTTCCCTCCTACATTTAAAAAAAATTAATTAATTAATTTATTTTTGGCTGTGTTGGGTCTTCGTTTACTGTGCGAGCGCTTTCTGTAGTTGCGGCAAGCGGGGGCCACTCTTCATCGCGGTGCGCGGGCCTCTCACTGTCGCGGCCTCTTTTGTGGCGGAGCACAGGATCCAGACGGGCAGGCTCAGTAGTTGTGGCTCACGGGGCCAGTTGCTCCGCGGCATGTGGGATCTTCCCAGACCCCGGCTCTAACCGGTGTCCCCTGCATTGGCAGGCAGATTCTCAACCACTAGCGCCACCAGGGTAAGCCCCCTCCTACATGTTTATTGCTCTACTTCACTGTCTCTTCCAGTAGCACGTAAACTTGTTCAAGTTTCTCCTGTATATATTTCTATTACTGCTGTGTTTACTTTTACAATCAAATTTCTCAAAAGAAGGCTCAACTAGGCAGGATGGCGCGTCAGAGTCATCTGTGACGGCAAGACAGGCCACCAGGCCCCCAGCAGCGCTGCGAGTGGCAAAAAGTCTGGCGCCCCGCCGCGTGAGGGGCGGAGTCACGCGCCCGTAGAGGGCGTGGCTTCCAGCGCGCGCGAGAAGGGGGCCGGCACCGCTTGCGTGCACACAGTCGGCGGCTGCGCGCGCAGCAGGCTCGGGGCGTGGATGGCGGCTGTGGCGACTGGAAACGGGGCTTTCCAGGAGGAGGAGGGCACCGGTGGGGACGCAGCGGCTCCGCAGCCCCATGCCCCGACGAGTGCGCCCGGGGCTCGTCTCTCGAGGCTGCCTCTGGCGCGAGTGAAGGCCTTGGTGAAGGCGGACCCCGACGTGACGCTCGCAGGACAGGAAGCCATCTTCATTCTGGCACGAGCCGCGGTGCGGCCGGGGCACAATGGGGTGGCGGGGGTGCCTGGCGAGGGGCGGGGCTCGGGGCCTTTCCGAAGGGCGGGGCTTAGCGAGCCTTTGGTCCAGGTTTGGGGAACGCGGGGAGCCAGAAGAGGATCTGGGGCGGGGTGTGCTGAGCACCGGGAGGTGAGAGGTTCTGGGGCCGGATTCTGAGGTGTGAGCATAGGAAGGGAGGACGGAAAAAGCGTCGCGTAAAGTGGTTGTACTGGTTTGCTAACATACCTACCTCTTCTTGAGGGCCTGAACACCACTTTAATTTGCATCTCCAGTCTAACACTGAACTTGTAGGAACCTCAAGTAAATGAGTGGTGGATCTACAAGTGAGGGAGGGACGGATGTGTCATGGGCGACTGCGGGAGGGGGAAGGGGACTAGACTTTTATGAAGTCCAGGAGAACCTTCAGCTTCCCTGAGAACCTCTCTTTCACCCCTGTCCGTTCCCCCACCGCCAACAGAAGCACACACAAGAATTGTACTAGAATTCATCCATACAACTCTGCTTGGTTGTTTTGCTTTTTCAATTTTGGTTGTTTATTATAACTTTTATTGTTTTTGAAATTTTTTTTCTGCTTTTCTTCACAGGAACTGTTTGTGGAAACCATTGCAAAAGATGCCTACTGTTGTGCTCAACAGGGGAAGAGGAAAACCCTTCAGAGGAGAGATTTGGGTAGAGTGTCACTTTGGTATCTTGGATCTGGGGGCAGACAAGAGAGGGCTGGTTGAGGTTTTCCCTTGCACTGTTTAAGACAGCATCACTGTAAGATGAGCGGTGCCACAGGTCTCTTCCTACGATGTTTTCTCTTGGGCTGCCACAGTGCCAGAAAACCCTACCTTTTGAAAATCTGCTTTGGGTGGCTGGAGAGGTGCTGGGACAGAGAACCAAAGGAGTCTAGATGTTGCCAAAGCTAACTAGACCCCTTTATACCTTCTGCCATATGGTACCAGGCTTGACTGTTTTTTATTCGCCTAGAAAGTAGAGGTTTGATTTCTGACTCTACTTTTTAGCTGGTAACCCTAGAACATCTGTAAGCTTTCATATACCATAATCTCGCTTTCCCTTCTGTATAGGCAACACTTCTCTGATGACTTTCAGAGCAAAGATGTTCCCCTCAGTGAGCAGTATTTAACCAGGCTTTTCTTATTTTCTTACTCTCAGAGAGACAGCTGATACGTAAGATTTGGTGGTGGAGTAGATATGGATCTCAAGATAGCAAGGGACAAATTTTGTAAATGCCCTAATTTGCATACAGCCTCATGCCCTTCACTGTGGGTTGTGCTTTTGTAAGAGGTTGATGCCCAAATGACCAGAGTTAGTCAGGTGTCCCTTTACCTTGTGTTTCAGATAATGCAATAGAAGCTGTGGATGAATTTGCTTTCTTGGAAGGTGAGTTCTCTATCACGGGGTAATCATTTCCACCTGTCTTTCCCATGCTAACGATCTGCCTTCAAAACCTTATAAAACCGATGGCCTGGTTCTTCCTTGTTCATGTAGGAATAATTTTCTCCCCATTTCCTATTAAGATAGGAAAAACAAATTCTAATTCAAATTCCCTTGGGTAGTTAGAACTTCTTCCTGGAAACTGCTTAACCATAAAAAAATGGAAGGGACTATAAAGACCCCAGTGTAGTTAGGTGGATTCAGAAGTTTGATTCTTACTTTGATCTCCATTCTTAGGTATAAATCTTACCCCTCATCATAATGCTAGAGATCAGAAATGATTGCCAACATTTAAAGGGTTGCTTCTTCTTTTTTCTTCTTCAGCAGTCTGTGTAAAGTGATTATTTTGCCGCAGTGAGATTCTATTCTGGCCTGTATCTATTTGTTCTTAGGAATTTTAGAATAACTCTTGTATACTAACTAAATCTTGTCATTGAAATAGAAAATATTTGAGATACCTCATTTTAACTAACTTCTCTTAGAGCTCTCTCTCCTACTTAATTCCTAAATCTGATCAGCTTACTATTCCCTACATATATTCTGATTGAAGAGCTTTGCGAAAGCCGTGCACCTTCAGTTCATTCTCACCTTTATCACACCAGGATGTTCTCAACTATCTCCCTGAAGCCTCATTACTTTCAGAAATCTTTTCTTGAATTATTTATTTCACTATTTTTACTCCTTTGTTCTGCATCTGTAATCAACCTAGGCCCCTGGCCCTCTTGATATATTCTTTTAAATGTCTTTTAAGATATATTCCCATGGCTAGCTTTGAGCCTAGATTATTGAGTATTCTCTTAATTTGTAGATCTTTTTTAAGTCTCTTTTCTGATTACTCATTTCTCTTAAAAATAACTTGTTAGCTGCCTACCTAAGGCAGACAATTTCTTGTGACTGACATCCAATCAGTTCCTCAATCAAAAATGTTTGGAGCCTAACTCTACCTGTTTTTTTTTTTTTTGCGTTACGCGGGCCTCTCACTGTTGTGGCCTCTCCCATTGCGGAGCTCAGGCTCCGGACGCGCAGGCTCAGCGGCCATGGCTCACGGGCCTAGCCGCTCCGCGGCATGTGGGATCTTCCCGGACCGGGGCACAAACCCACGTTCCCTGCATCGGCAGGTGGACTCGCAATCACTGCACCACCAGGGAAGCCCCTACCTGTTTATTTTTATTTTTAAATATGGAATACTTCATGAATTTGTGTGTCATCCTTGCACAGGGACCATGCTAACCTTCCCTGTATCGTTACAATTTTAGTAAGTGTACTGCTGAAGTGAGCACTCCTACCTGTTTATTTTTAATTACCATCTTTTCAAAGAGATGAGTGATGTGATCAAATTTCTATTTAAAGACATAAAACTGCCAACCTCTGGTGCCAGGATGATAAATTGGAGGGTGCTAGGAATAGAAGTGGAGAGAACTTAACAAAGTTTTCCACTTTAGCCTATACCCTGCATAGTGCTTGGCTTGGATTTTTAATAAATGGACATTTAATGAGTGGTGGATGTGTTCATTTTCATCTTTGGATTCAACAATCTGAGTAGTTGAATCCCTCTGCTCTATTCTACATTAGTAGATCTGAATTTTGGTCATTTTAGCCCCCTTGGATTTAGTCAGTATTATATTATTTTGTACCTGGTAAAATAAATGTTCTTATGTCCTTAGATGTGTATGTTCTAAGTGAAATTTTTTTTCTTTTTAATTGAGTCAGTATATATTCCTGTTTAAAAGTGAAATAGTTACCTAACGACTTATAATGAAATGGCCCTCATCCTTTTATTATTTCTGTTTTTAGCTTTTCAGATGGCTTCTTATATTTCTGAATAATATGCTTTGTTGTTGATTTATCAACTGTAGATCTTATGTTTTGACTTCCTGCTATGATAAATGAAGGTTTGGCTAACCTATACTACCCTCTCAGTTCCTTCCCTCCTTTCTGATTTTTTGTAGTTTTATCATTATTTTTAGTTCCTTTGTTACCTTTACAATTTATATAACATGCTAAAATATGTTTTTTTTTGGTTGGCTCCTCACTTTGTAAGGTATGACTGTTAGTTCTCTTATTCCTTCCTTTCCCATTTTTAGCTCACTTCTAGCTCTCACTTTGTGTCAAGGCTGAAAACATACCTCCTTATCATAATTAGATCTTCCATGCTATATAGGTTGAGTGTAGAAGTTGAAAAACGGTATTGTGAACAGTCTTCCTCTACCCTCTCTGTCCTTTAATCCCTTATATAGGTCCCCTCCCTTCACGTAGCGGTTATTAGTCTCTTGTGTAATCTTCTGGGTATTTTAATGCAAATATGTTTATGTATGTGTATATATATATTCTTTTTTAAGCCTTTCCTTATGAAATGAGTATGGCATAGAATATGTATATCTTTTTTGGATACTGCCAAACATCCTGTATACCTGATTCACATCTCTATCAGCAGTGTATGACAGTTCCCATTGTTCCTCATTCTCACCAACACTTGGTATTATCAGGGTTTGATTTTTGCCAGTCTGGTAGGAACAACATTGATGAGCGTTTTTATCATAAAAGGGTGTAGGATTTTGTTAAATGTTTTTTCTGCGTCTGTTAAGATGATCATGTGGTTTTTGTCTTTCCTTTTGTTAATGTGGTGTATCACGTTGATTGATTTGTGAATATTGAATTATCCTTACATCCCTGGAATAAATTCTACTTGATCATGTTGTATGATCCTTTTTAAATATATTATTGGATTTGGTTTGCTAGTATTTTGTTGAGGGTGTTTGCATTTATATTCATCAGTGATAATTGGCCTGTAATTTTTTTGTTTGTAGTTTCTTTGTCTGGTTTTGGTATCAGGGTAATGGTGGTCTTACTGTAGAATGAATTTGGGAGTGTTTCATCCTCCAGGTTTTTGGAATAGTTTGAGAAGGACAGGTACTAGCTCTTCTTTATATGTTTGGTAGAATTTCTCTGCGAAGCCATCTGGTCCTGGAGTTTTGTTGCTGGGTGTTTTTTGATTAATAGTTCAGTTTCACTACTGGTGGTCCAGCTGTTCAGGTTATCTATTTCTTTCTCATTCAGTCTTGGAATGTTGTCTGTTTCTAGAAATGTATCCATTTCTTCTAGATTGCCCAATTTGTTGGCATATAACTGTTGGTAGAAGTCTCTTATGATTTTTTTGTATCTCTTATTTTGTTTATTTGGAGCCTCATTTTTTCTTGATGAGTTGACTGAAGACTTCAATTTTGTTTATCTTTTCAAAAAACCAGCTCTTGGTTTCATTGATCTTTCTATCGTTTTATGTTTCTCTGTTTCATTTTTTTTCTCTCTGATCTTTATTGTTACCTTTGTTCTGCTGACTTTCGGCTTTGTCCTTTTTCTTCTAATTCTTTTAGGTGGTAGGTTACGTTGTTTGAGATTTTTCTCATTTCTCGAGGTAGGCCGCTGTTCCTCCAAACTTTTCTCTTAGAACTGCTTTTGCTGCATCCCATAGATTTTGGAAAGTTGTGTTTCCATTTTTATTTGTCTTGAGGTAGTTTCTGATTTTCTCTTGGATTTCTTCAGTGACCCATTGGTTTTTTAGTAGCATATGTTTAGTCTCCGCATGTTTGTATTTTCCCCATTTTTCTTCCTGTGATTGATTTCTGGTTTCGCACCATTGTGGTGGGAAAAAATGCTTGATATAATTTCTACCCTCTTAAATTTGTTGAGACTTGTTTAGTTAACTGGCATGTGATCTGTCCTGGAGAACATTCTTTGTGCATTTGAAAAGAATGTGTATTCTGTTGTTTTTGGGTGGAATAGGTATCTTTTAAGTTAACTGGTCTAATATGTCATTTATGACCACAGTTTCCTTATTGACTTTGTATCTGGATGATCTGTCCATTGATGTAAGTGGGGTGTCAAAATCCCCTACTACTATTGTATTACTCTCAATTTCTCCTTTTATGTCTGTTACTGTTTGCTTTATGTACTAGGTACTCCTATATTAGGTGCATATGTTATTGAATGTTACGTCCTATCTTTGTATTGATCCCTTTATCATTATATAATGCCCTTCTTTGTCTTTTGTTATAGACTTTGCTTTAAAGGCTGTTTTGTCTGAGAGGACTATTGCTACCCCAGCTTTCTTGTTATTTCCATTTGCATGAAATATCTTTTTCCATCCCCACACTTTCAGTCTGTGTATGTCTGAAGCTTTGAGGTGGGTCTCTTATAAGCAGCATAATAGATAGGTATTGTTTTTTCATCCACCCTATGCTTATGATTGGAGCATTTAGTCCATTGACATTTAAGGTCATTATTGATAGGTACATACTTACTGCCATTTTGTTCATTGTTTTCTGGTTTTTATAGTTCTTTCCTGTTCTTCTGCTTTTAGTTTCTTCCCTTGTGCTTTGATGATTCTGTTTAGTGTTATGCTTGTGTTCCTTTCTCTCTAGTTTTTGTTTATCTGTTATAGGATTTTGATTTGTGGTTACCATGGGGTTCATATATGTTGACCTATATATAACTACATGTTTTAGACTGGTAGTCATTTAAGTTCAAACACATTCTAAAAGATGTACATTTTTTCACTCCATTCCTCTATGTTTTATGGTTTTGATGTCATATTTTACATCTTTATGTTTATTCCTTAACTGTTATTATAGTTATAGTTGATTTTACAATTTTTTATCCTTTTTTTTTTTTTTTTGGTGGCTGTGCTATGTGGCTTGTGGGATCTTAGTTCTCTGACCAGGGATTAAACCTGGGCCCACGGCAGTGAAAGCACTGAGTCCTAACCACTGGACCACCAGGGAATTCTCTGGTTTTTGTCTTTTAATCTTCATACTAGCTTATTTCAGAGGTTGATCTACAGCCTTTTAATATATATTTGCCTATACAATTGGGATTTTTCCTTTCCTATAGATTCTTTCTTCCTGTTGTAGCCTTTTATTTTCCACGTAAAGAAGACTCTTTAACATTTCTGCTTTATTTATCTGGATATCTGTTTCCTTCTTTAGGATCAGGAAGTATTCAGCCATAATTTCATCAAATACATTTTTGATCCCTCTCTCTCTCTTCTTCTGGGACCCCTATAGTTTGAATGTTGGTATGCTTGATGTTGTCCCAGAGGTCCCTTATACTATATTCATTTTTTAATGTTTTTCTTTTTGCTGTTCTGATTGGGTGATTTCTGTTATTCTATCTTCAGATCATTTTTGCATTCTTCTGTATCACCTTAATTCCTTCTGGGGTGTTTTTCATTTCAGTTCTGACTAGTTCTTTCATATACTTTCTAGTTCCTTGTAAAAACTTTCACTGTTCATCTGTTCTTTTCCCTAGTTCAGTTAGCACTCTTGTTTACTAATGCTTTGAACTTTTTATCTGGCAAATTACTTATTTCTGTTTCATTAGTTGTTTTTTCAGGGTTTTTTCCTTGTTCTTTCATTTTAAAGAAATTCCTTTGTCTTCTCATTTTGCTTAACTTTCTCTGTCTCTGTGAAATTAGGTGAAACAGTTACCCATCCTGGTCTTGAAGGGGTGTGCTTGTGTGGGAGCATCACTATATAGTCTGTGTGTCCTCAGTGGCTTTGATGGGAGAGCTGGATCTGAAGTGAATACAAGTCACATCTTACCCCAGAGTGTGCTGGCAGCTATCACCTTGGTAGAAGGTGGGGCTGGACATGGAGGGGCTGGAGCCAGAGGCAGGTGCGAGCTGGGTCTTCTCCACTCCTCAGTTGCCAACACTGCCCTATCAGGAGTGGTGTCAGGTCCCAAGTTGCTGGAGCAGAAACCCTGAGAGTAGGGTCTGAGTTGGTTCTGTTCAATTTGAGTGTGTGCTCTTCCCCCCTCCCCACATCAGCACCTTTGCTCTGAGGGGAGCAGTGCTGGAACCAGAGGGTCCGGATTGGGCACCCAGTGGAGGCTGGTGCCTGCACTTGGATGGTCCTGGCACCAGTCAGAGCTACAGACTGCTTGTGATGTGCTGCCTCTGTGAATGCTAGTAATGGGTGCTCTTTCCCTGTTTGGGTGCTGTGCCAAGTTTGAGCCTACTGTGTCCTCCACAGTTGTGCACTTTCCTCTGCAGTGGCAGCCTTTGCCCTAGTGGGGAACGGCTGTGGAGCAAGAGGGGCCAGAGTGGGCATTTGGCGTGGACTGGGGTACGTGCTGGGGTGGTCCCAGCACCAGTCAGAACTCCAGACCACTCTTGATTTGCTGCCCTGTGACCACCAGTCATGGGTTCCCTTGCTCTATTCAGATGCTGTGCCAGATCCAAGCCAGCTCCGTCCCTGACAACTGTGTGCTGTCCTCAGCTGTGGCAGCCTTAGCCCTAGTGTGGAGCTGTGCTGTGGAGTAAGGGGGGCTGGAGGGGGTGCTTGGTGTGGGCTGGGGCACGCACTGGGTGGTCACAGTTTCAGTCTGCTTCCTCTGCCTTGTTTTGGGAGTAAGCAATCATGTGTGCACCCTTCACGAGTGGAGTCTAGGTTTCTTATAGCCACACTGTCAGTCCCACTGGATTTCAAACCAGCTAAGAGGACTCGTCCTCCTTGTGTTGGACCCCAGAGCTGGGGTGCCCATGTTGTGATTCAAACTGCTCACTACCCAGGGAGAATCTCCAAGCCTGTCCCAACCTGACCACTTCTCTTCTGTTCCTACCTGACTCTGTGTGGATCTTTCTTACAGCTTTGGTTGTACAGGAGTTCTGACAGTCTCCAGGTAGTTTTCAGTGAGAATTCCTCCACATGTGGATGTATTTTTGATGTGTGTGATGTGAATTATTTTAAGGCTTATATTCTTTGTCTTTAAGTGGGGCATTTAATTTAATGTAGTTAATGATATATATGGGTTAGAAGTACCATCTTATTTTGTGCTTTCTATCTGTCTTATTTTATTCTTTTCTTTCCATTTTTTACCTTTTTTTGAGTATAACTTATTCAGTTTTCCCTCTCAATTTGGAAGTTGTATACTCTTTTTTTTTGCTACCCTACCAGTTACTACATGCATCCTTAATTTATCAGAGCCTAGTGTTAGTACCTTTCCCTTTATCCTCAACAAAATGGGATCTTAGAATCCATTAGCTCAATTTACAAGTCCCTCATCCCCCACTTATGTTGGTATTGTCACCTATTTTGTGTTGTCTTTGTCAATCCACATAAGGCTATATTATATTATTGCTATATTATTCAGACAATGATATATAAATTTATCCATATATTTATCCTGTCTTTGGTCATCTTTCCTTTTTATATTTCTGCTTCTCCGTTTGTGATCATTTCTTTCTTTCTGAAGTAAATCCTAAAGGGTCTGATGGTAGCAAACTCTGCTTTTCTTTTTTGGTATAAAAAAGCCTTTATTTTATTTTTTTTCTCTACCTGCTCTGGCTCACTGATTTACTTTCTTAATTGAAAGATATTTTGCTGAATATAGAATTCTAGGTGGAATTTTGTTTTAGCACCTTGAAACAATCATTCTTCTCTCTTTTGAAGCAAATTTGTCCCTTTTTTCTGTCTGCTTTGAAGATTTTCTCTTTATTTATTCTGTAGTTTCATTCGTTATCTAGGTATAATTTCCTTTTATGTAGTCTGCTTAGGCTTTTTTTTTTTTCATCTTTATTGGAGTATAATTGCTTTACAATGGTGTGTTAGTTTCTGCTTTATAACAAAGTGAATCAGTTATACATATATATATGTTGCCATATCTCTTCCCTCTTGTGTCTCTCTCCTTCCCACTGTCCCTAACCCACCCCTCCAGGCGGTCACAAAGCACCGAGCTGATCTCCCTGTGCTATGCAGCTGCTTCCACTAGCTATCTACCTTACGTTTGGTAGTGTATATATGTCCATGCCTCTCTCTCACTTTGTCACAGCTTACCCTTCCCCCTCCCCATATCCTCAACTCCATTCTCTAGTAGGTCTGTGTCTTTATTCCTGTCTTACCCCTAGGTTCTTCATGACCTTTTTTTTTTCCCTTAGATTCCATATATATGTGTTAGCAAATGGTGTTTGTTTTTCTCTTTCTGACTTACTTCACTCTGTATGACAGACTCTAGGTCTATCCACCTCATTACAAATAGCTAAATTTCGTTTCTTTTTATGGCTGAGTAATATTCCATTGTATATATGTGCCACATCTTCTTTATCCATTCATCTGATGATGGGCACTTAGGTTGTTTCCATCTCTGGGCTATTGTAAATAGAGCTGCAATGAACATTTTGGTACGTGACTCTTTTTGAATTATGGTTTTCTCAGGGTATATGCCCAGTAGTGGGATTGCTGGGTCATATGGTAGCTCTATTTGTAGTTTTTTAAGGAACCTCCATACTGTTCTCCACAGTGGCTGTATCAATTTACATTCCCACCAACAGTGCAAGAGTGTTCCCTTTTCTCCACAGCCTCTCCAGCATTTATTGTTTCTAGATTTTTTGATGATGGCCATTCTGACTGGTGTGAGATGATATCTCATTGTAGTTTTGATTTGCATTTCTCTAATGATTAATGAAGTTGAGCATTCTTTCATGTGTTTGTTGGCAGTCTGTATATCTTCTTTGGAGAAATGTCTATTTAGGTCTTCTGCCCATTTTTGGATTGAGTTGTTTGTTTTTTTGTTATTGGACTGCATGAGCTGCTTATAAATTTTGGAGATTAATCCATTGTCAGTTGCTTCATTTGCAAATATTTTCTCCCATTCTGAGGATTGTCTTTTGGTCTTGTTTATGGTTTCCTTTGCTGTGCAAAAGCTTTGAAGTTTCATTAGGTCCCATGTGTTTATTTTTATTTTTTTATTTCCATTTCTCTAGGAGATGGGTCAGAAAGGATCTTGCTGTGATTTATGTCGCAGAGTATTCTGCCTATGTTTTCCTCTAAGAGTTTGATAGTTTCTGGCCTTATATTTAGGTCTGTAATCCATTTTGAGCTTATTTTTGTATATGGTGTTAGGGAGTGATCTAATCTCATACTTTTACATGTAGCTGTTCAGTTTTCCCAGCACAACTTATTGAAGAGACTGTCCTTTCTCCACTGTACATTCCTGACTCCTTTAACAAAGATAAGGTGACCGTACGTGCGTGGGTTTATCTCTGGGCTTTCTATCCTGTTCCATTGATTTATCTTTCTGTTTTTGTGCCAGTACCATACTATCTTGATTACTGTAGCTTTGTAGTATAGTCTGAGGTCAGGGAGCCTGATTCCTCCAGCTCAGTTTTTCGTTCTCAAGATTGCTTTGGCTATTCGGGGTCTTTTGTGTTTCCATACAAATTGTGAAATTTTTTGTTCTAGTTCTGTGAAAAATACCAGTGATAGTTTGATAGGGATTGCGTTGAATCTGTAGATTGCTTTGGGTAGTAGAGTCATTTTCACAATGTTGATTCTTCCAATCGAAGAACATGGTATATCTCTCCATCTATTTGTATCATCTTTAATTTCTTTCATCAGTGTCTTATAATTTTCTGCATACAGGTCTTTTGTCTCCTTAACTAGGTTTATCCTAGATATTTTATTTTTTGTTGCAATGGTAAATGGGAGTGTTTTCTTGATTTCACTTTCAGATTATTCATCCTTAGTGTATAGGAATGCCAGAGATTTCTGTGCATTAATTTTGTATTCTGCTACTTTACCAAATTCATTGATTAGCTCTAGTAGTTTTCTGGTAGCATCTTAGGGTTCTCCATGTATAGTATCATGTCATCTGAAAACAGTGACATCTTTACTTCTTCTTTTCTGATTTGAATTCATTTTATTTCCTTTTCTTCTCTGATTGCTGTGGCTAAAACTTCCAAAACTATGTTGAATAAGAGTGGTAAGAGTGGGCAACCTTGTCTTGTTCCTGATCTTAGTGGAAATACTTTCAGTTTTTCACCATTGAGGACAGTGTTGGCTGTGGGTTTGTCATATATGGCCTTTATTATGTTGAGGAAAGTTCCCTGTATGCGTACTTTCTGCAGGGTTTAAATCATAAATGGGTGTTGAATTTTGTCAAAAGCTTTCTCTGCATCTATTGAGAGGATCATATGGTGTTTCTCCTTCAGTTTGTTAATATGGTGTATCACGTTGATTGATCTGCGTATATTGAAGAATACTTGCATTCCTGGAATAAACCCCACTTGATCATGGTTTATGATCCTTTTAATGTGCTGTTGGATTCTGTTTGCTAGTATTTTGTTGAGGATTTTTGTATCTATGTTCATCAGTGATATTGGCCTGTAGTTTTCTTTATTTGTGACATCCTTGTCTGGTTTTGGTATTAGAGTGATGGTGGCCTCGTAGAATGAGTTTGGGAGTGCCCTCTGCTATATTTTGGAAGAGTTTGAGAAGGATAGGTGTTAGCTCTTCTCGAAATGTTTGATAGAATTTGCCTGTGAAGCCATTTGGTCCTGGGCTTTTGTTGGTTGGCAGATTTTTAATCACAGTTTCAATTTCATTGCTTGAGATTGTTCTGTTCATATTTTCTATTTCTTCCTGATTCTGACTTGGCAGGTTGTGCATTTCTAAGAATTTGTCCATTTCTTCCAGGTTGTCCATTTTATTGGCATAGAGTTGCTTGTAGTAATCTCTCATGATCTTTTGTATTTCTGCAGTGTCAGTTGTTACTTCTCCTTTTTCATTTCTAATTCTATTGATTTGAGTCTTCTTCCTTTTTTTCTTGATGAGTGTGACTAATGGTTTATCAATTTTGTTTATCTTCTCAAAGAACCAGCTTTTAATTTTATTGATATTTGCTCTCATTTCCTTCATTTCTTTTTCATTTATTTCTGATCTGATTTTTTTGATTTCTTTCCTTCTGCTAACTTTGGGGTTTTTTTGTTCTTCTTTCTCTAATTGCTTTAGGTGCATGGTTAGGTTGTTTATTCGAGATGTTTCCTGTTTCTTAAGGTAGGATTGTATTGCTATAAACTTCCCTCTTAGAATTGCTTTTGCTGCATCCCATAGATTTTAGGTTGTTATGTCTCCATTGTCATTTGTTTCTGGGTATTTTTTGATTTCCTATTGGATGTCTTCAGTGATCACTTCATTATTAAGTAGTATATTGTTTAGCCTCCATGTGTTTGTATTTTTTACAGATCTTTTCCTCTAATTGATATGTAGTCTCATAACGTTGTAGTCGGAAAAGATACTTGAAACAATTTCAGTTTTCTTTTTTTTTTTTTAGTTTTCTTAAATTTACCAAGGTTTGACTTGTGACCCAAGATATGATCTATCCTGGAGAATGTTCTATGAGCACTTGAAAAAAATGTGTATTCTGTTGTTTTTGGATGGAATGTCGTATAAATATCAATTAAGTCCATTTTGTTTAATGTATCATTTAAAGCTTTGTTTCCTTATTTATTTTCATTTTGGATGATCTGTCCATTGGTGAAAGTGAGGTGTTAAAGTCCCCTAGTATGAATGTGTTACTGTCGATTTCCCCATTTATGGCTGTTAGTATTTGCCTTATGTATTGAGGTGCTCCTATGTTGGGGCATAAATATTTACAATTGTTATATCTTCTTCTTGGATCGATTCCTTGATCATTATATAGTGTCCTTCTTTGTCTCTTCTAATAGTCTTTATTTTAAAGTCTATTTTGTCTGGTATGAGAATTGCTACTCCAGCTTTCTTTTGGTTTTCATTATCATGAAATATATTTTTCTATCCCCTTACTTTCAGTCTGTATATCTCTAGGTCTGAAGTGGGTCTCTTGTAGACAGCAAATATATGGGTCTTGTTTTTGTATCCATTCAGCCAATCTGTGTCTTTGGTGGGAGCATTTAATCCATTTACATTTAAGGTAATTATCGATATGTATGTTCCTTTTCCCATTTTCTTAATTGTTTTGGGTTCGTCATTGTAGGTCTTTTCCTTCTCTTGTGTTTCTTGCTTAGAGAAGTTCCTTTAGCAGTTGTTGTAAAGCTGGTTTGGTGGTGCTGAACTCTCTCAGGTTTTGCTTGTCTGTAAAGTTTTTAATTTCTCCATCAAATCTGCATGAGATTTTTGCTGGGTAGAGTAATCTTGGTTGCAGGTTTTTCTCCTTCATCACTTTAAATATGTCCTGCCAGTCCCTTCTGGCTTTCAGAGTTTCTGCTGAAAGATCAGTTGTTAACCTTATTGGGATTCCCTTGTGTGTTATTTCTTGTTTTTCCCTTGCTTCTTTTAATATGTTTTCTTTGTATTTAATTTTTGACAGTTTGATTAATATGTGTCTTGGCGTATTTCTCCTTGGATTTATCCTGTATGGGACTCTCTGTGCTTTCTGGACTTGATTAACTATTTCCTTTCCCATATTAGGGAAGTTGTCAACAGTAATCTCTTGAAATATTTTCTCAGTCCTTTTCTTTTTCTCTTCTTCTTCTGGAACCCCTATAATTCGAATGTTGTCCCAGAGGTCTCTGAGTCTGTCCTCAGTTCTTTTCATTCTTTTTTCTTTATTCTGCTCTGCAGTAGTTATTTCCACTATTTTATCTTCCAGGTCACTTATCCGTTCTTCTGCCTCAGTTATTCTGCTATTGATCCCATCTAGAGTTCTTTTAATTTCATTTATTGTGTTGTTCATCATTGTTGGTTTCATCTTTAGTTCTTCTAGGTCCTTGTTAAATGTTTCTTGCATTTTGTCCATTCTGTTTCCAAGATTTTGGATCATCTTTACTATCATTATTCTGAATTCTTTTTCAGGTAGACTGCCTATTTCCTCTTCTTTTCTTAGGCCTTGTGGGTTTTTATCTTGCTCCTTCATCTGCTGTGTGTTTTTCTGTCTTCTCATTTTGCTTATCTTACTGTGTTTGGGGTCTCCTTTTTGCAGGCTGCAGGTTCGTAGTTCCCGTTGTGTTTGGTGTCTGTCCCCAGTGGCTAAGGTTGGTTTAGTGGGTTGTGAAGGCTTCCTGGTGGAGGGGACTAGTGCCTGTGTTCTGGTGGATGAGGCTGGATCTTGTCTTTCTGGTGGGCAGGTCCACGTCTGGTGGTGTGTTTTGGGGTGTCTGTGGACTTATTATGATTTTAGGCAGCCTCTCTGCTAATGGGTGGGGTTGTGTTCCTATCTTGCTAGTTGTTTGCCATAGGATGTCCAGCACTGTAGCTTGCTGGTCGTTGAGTGAAGCTGGGTGCTGGTGTTGAGATGGAGATCTCTGGGAGATTTCGCCATTCGTTATTATGTGGAGCTGGGAGGTCTGTTGTGGACCAGTGTCCTGAAGGTGGCTTTCCCACCTCAGAGGCACAGCACTGACTCCTGGCTGCAGCACCAAGAGCCTTTCATCCAAATGGCTCAGAATAAAAGGGAGAAAAAGTAGAAAGAAAGAATTAGTAGAAGTAGAAAGAAAGAGAGAAAGAGAGAAAGAAGGAAAGAAAGAAAGAAAGAAGGGAGGGAGGGAGGAAGGAAGGAAGGAGGGAAGGAAGGAAAATAAAGAAAGAAGATAAAGTAAAATAAAATAAGATAAAATATAAAGTTATTAAAATAAAAAATAATTATTAAGGAAAAAAATTTAAAAATAAACAAAAACAACAGTTGGATAGAACCCTAAGACAAATGGTGGAAGCAAAGCTATACAGACAATATCTCACACAGAAGCATACACATACAGATTCACAAAAAGAGGAAAAGGGGAAAAAATCATAAATCTTGTTCTCAAAGTCCACGTCCTCAATTTGGTTATGATTCGTTGTCTATTCATGTATTCCACAGATGCAGGGTACATCAAGTTGATTGTGGAGCTTTAATCCGCTGCTTCTGAGGCTGCTGGGAGAGATTTCCCTTTCTCTTCTTTGTTCTCACAGCTCCCAGGGGCTCAGCTTTGGATTTGGCCCCGCCTCTGCGTGTAGGTCACCGGAGGGCATCTGTTCTTCGCTCAGGCAGGACGGGGTTAAAGTAGCCGCTGAATCGGGGGCTCTGGCTCACTCAGGCTGGGGGGAGGAAGGGGAACGGAATGTGGGGCGAGCCTGCAGCAGCAGAGGCCGGCGTGACGTTGCACCAGCCTGAGGTGCGCCGTGCGTTCTCCCGGGGGAGTTGTCCCTGCATCCCGGGACCCTGGCAGTGGCGGGCTGCACAGGCTCCCCGGAAGGGGGTTGTGGTTAATAACCTGTGCTCACACACAGGCTTCTTGGTGGCAGCAGCAACTGCTTAGGCTTTTTAAATCTATGGATTGATGTCTTTCATCTGTCCTGGAGAAGTCTCTTTGTCTCTCCTTTCTCTTTTTCTTTCTCCTTTCTCTCTGGGATTCACATTAAATGTATGCTAAAAGTCAACCATCATTTTGCCACTCCATGATGTATTATATGTAATTTTCCTGACCTTCCATTTTATTAATTCTCTGTTCAGTAGTCTTGTCTCCTTTAAACTTTCCTGTTGATTTATTAGTTTCAGTTCTTGTTTTTGTATTTTTCATTTTCTGTGAATTCCATTTAGTTATTTTTCAAATACATTTTGCCAGTTTGTGTTTGCTGCAGATGTTTTGAAACTTGTCTTTTATTTCACTAAACGTAGTATGTACAATTGTTTATAGTCTGTGTCCAATCTAATATCCAAAACCTTTTAAGCCTGGCTTATTTATTTACTTTTCTGTCTATTGTTTCTGTTGGTACTGTCTCATGGTCTTTTTCTATTTGCTTAGTTATCTTAGTGTGTGTGTGTGTGTGTGTGTGTGTGTGTGTATATATATATATATATATATATGTATTGTTGTGGTACGCGGGCCTCTCACTGTTGTGGCCTCTCCCGTTGCGGAGCACAGGCTCTAGACGCGGAGGCTCAGTGGCCATGGCTCACGCGCCTAGCCGCTCCGTGGCATATGGGATCTTCCCGGACTGGGGCACGAACCTGTGTCCCCTGCATTGGCAGGCAGACTCTCAACCACTGTGCCACCAGGGAAGCCCTATCTTGGTATATTTGTCATTGTATTAATATTTGAAAAAATAATTTGTTGGATAATTATTTGAGGCCAGTATAATGAGACCTTTCTTCAAAGATTTTCATTTGCTTCTGCAAGGCACCTAGGGGCATGTATCAGTGCAGAACCTCCTTTTTGAATCTAAGACTTGAGGATTCCTTGATCACTGTGGTGATATCAACTGTGATGGCAGGTCTGTGAGGGGACTGATTTAATTCTAGTTCAGCCTTACTCTGAGGGTGTAACCTTTTTGGAATCCAGCTTTTAGAAAGGGGGAAATTATCAAACCTTTTCACTTGGGCAGATTCTCAGATTTGACCCTTCATTTGCTTAGCCAAAATCGCAAACGTTTTTCAGCTCTCTTTTGGATTGGCAGAGTCCCCTGAGGTAAAAGCAGTTTTGGAGGCTGGGTTTTCTTTGTGTTTTTGCCTTCTCTAGATTTTGGGTTTGCCTTTTCTTGAGGCCTATTTAATGCCTGAAGGATTTTCTTTTTAAAAATAGTTTAATCAGTTCTATCAGTTGGTATCAGCAGAAATTTGACATTATCAAAAGCAGAGGCTATTAAAAAAATTTTGAGGTTTTTTTGCTTTGTTTTGTTCTTTTTTTATGTGTTCTTTTCCCTGAATTATTCTTTCAAATCTTTCCTTTTACTGGATAGGCTTTCTTCAAATGCCTTGTAATTTTTATTCTATTTTAGAATGAGGGAATAAGAAAGCTCTTTGGAACCTGTGTATATATGTGTATGGAGGGTGGTTATTGCCTTGCAGTTTTACTTTAGTGTGGGTAGCGGGTGGGACCAGATGTTATGTTGGGGGCCTCCAAAGGCCAGAATTGCAGAAAACTTGACTGTGGGAAGCTGGAATTTTCAGAAGCCGCTTGTTCTCCAGATAATTCATTTAGTTCTTTAGAAGAGAGCCTGCTGATTTTTTTTCAAGTTAGATTTAGTTTAAATGCTTGTTTTCTGGTAGTGCTGCACACTGGGAGGGTTGTGAGGAGATGTGGTCAACTGTTTCTCATATAGACCCTCGAGTCATTACCCATGTTAGCCTTGCATCTCTTTCTGTCATTTTTGGTGTCAGTCTAGATCCTCCCCATGAGTTTTCTAGTTAGATGGGTTCCCACCTCTGCTGCACCCCCCTCTGTTTATTGTAGGCTTATTTTCCTCTGCCCTATTTATAAACACACTTCAGTCAGATTTCTGTCAGTCAGTTTTTTGTTTCAACCAAATCTCTTTGTTGTAGATTTATATACCTGTTAAAAGATTTTTTTCCTTTCACATGGAATCTTGCATGGGAGGGCATACAAACTTGAGGGTCCAGTTTCCCATCTTTTTTTAAAGTTTAAAAAAAAATTTATTTTTGGCTGCATTGGGTCTTCATTGCTTCGTGCAGGCTTTCTCTAGTTGCGGCGAGTGGAGGCTACTCTTTGTTGCGGTGCGCAGGCTTCTCATGGTGGTGGCTTGTCTTGTTGCGGAGCACGGGATCTGGCATGTGGGCTTCAGTAGTTGCAGCATATGGGCTCAGTAGTTGTGGCTCGCAGGTTCTAGAGTGCAGGCTTAGTAGTTGTGGCACACGGGCTTATTTGCTCCATGGCATGTGGGATCTTCCCAGACCAGGTATCGAACCCATGTCCTCTACAATGGCAGGAGGATTCTTAACCACTGTGCCACCAGGGAAGTCCCCAGTTTCCCATCTTGACTTGGAACTTTTTCAAAGATTATACACTCTGCTTAGAAAACTTATTTATTTTGTATCACTCACCCCTTGTTGTAGTCTCCACAGATGCTCATTAACCAACACAATTTCTTAGCCCTTTTCCCACCTCTAAATTGAACTCTCCAGACCCAACTGCCCAGCCTCTGTAATGACATGTTCTTCCCCAAGGATCTTTTGGATGGATATTCCTCAAAATGAGTATTTTGGTCTTAGAAGAACTGCCAGTACCAAAGCAGCTGCCACTTAACTTTGCCCAGTTTGCTACATTCATCCAGCTCTTGAGGCACCTTGCTTTCAACATTGCTCTTTGTGTTTTTAGGTACTTTGGATTGATTGCTGAGCCTGGGCAGTTTTGTGAGCCTGTACCTGCATCCTTCAGCTAGGCCCTCTGCAGGTCTCAGCTTTGAAGAAGAGTCTTTGGAATACTGGACTTACACACTTTTCCTGTTCTGCCTTCACCTAAGCCTGGATAAGCAGAGATCTCACCTGTTAGCTTTTCATTATAAGGTCTTCCACTACTTGTGTCTTCCATTTCTGGCCTGGATGCAGCTGCTGCTGCTTGTGGTAGAGATATCAAAAATGATTTTGTAGGTTGCTTAATAAATGATAAGGACCAAATAAAAGTCTCTGATCAACCTCAACCTAGTGTGTTTTATCATCTTGCCTTTGTTCTTGCGTCATGACTGGAGAGCCACCATGCCTAGCCACAGATTTTTCTGATCTTCCCTGCTAGCCATTGTAAACCCCCGTCTTTCATTTATTTGTTCATTTTTTTAGCACATCAGCAGAGTGTGGCTCCAGAATTTATAGGATGTCACTTAAGGTCTTCAGAGGTCAAATAAATGTGATCCTAGATTTAAAACCAGTTAAAATATTTCAGTAGCTTTATTGAGATATAATTCACCTACCATACAATTTACCCATTTAAAGTGTACATTTCAGTAGTTTTTAATATATTCACAGATATGTAAAACTGTTGCTATAGTCAATTTTGGAGCATTGTTAAGGGAATTACATAATAGGTGGTATTTTGTGTCTGCCTTCTTTCACTTAAGATAATGTTTTGAAAGGTTTATGTTATAGCATGTATCAGTACCCATTCCTTTATTTTTAAAATTGTAAAATATACATAACATAAAATGTATCATTTTAACCACTTTTAAGTGTACAGTTCTGTGGCATTTATTCCCATTGTTATCACCATCATCCATCTCCAGAATATTTTTCATCTTCCCACACTGAAACTGAACCCATTAGAAAATAATTCCCCATTCTTCCCTTCCCCAGGCCCTAGTTAAATCTTGTTTTTTGAGAAGGTGTGGGTGACATAGGAGGAAGGAGGCAGAGTACTTAGAAAGTAGTGGTTAAGGAAAGCAGTAGGAAGCCTTGGACAGTGGGACTTAAATATTTTTGGATCATGAATAGGAGGTATAAAGTCTATAAATCTCCCTAGAAGGATGTGCAGATGCTCAATCTTGTAATGTTTTATAAGTAAATTTTCTTTTAGAATAATACTGATTTACAGAAAAGCTGCAAAGATAGTACAGAGTTCTTGTATACTCCTCACCTAGTACCCCATTGTTAACATCTTACATTGCCAGGTACATTTGTCAAACCTAAGAAACAGACATTTATATCACTATTAACTAAACTCCAGACTTTTTGGATTTCTCATTTTCCCATTAATATCCTTTTTCTGTTCTAAGATTCAATCCAGTACATTACATTTACTTGTCATGTCTCCTAGTCTCCTCTGGTCTGTTTTCTCTTTTCATGACCATGATAGCCTTCAGTAGCACTGGGGAGGTATCCAGCAGACTGTCCCCGACATGGGTTTGTCTGTTTTTCTTAGGATTAGTTAGTACCAGAACTTTGCATATAATTTCAGGGGTTACCCAGGCCCCTGAGGCCCTTCCATGGGCCTTGTATTATTGCAGATTGGAATTTAAAAGGGAATGCAGGCCTTTTTTCAAGATAAACTTAGAGGTTGCAGCCCATTAATAGGATATGAAATCAATGTACTATGTTGCCACTGTCCTTTTAAAATAATAAAAGCAGTGGAGTGTTGAACTGAGTGAAAGGTAAGTTTGTTTCATTTATATGTGTGTATATTACATCATTGTGGAAAATCTATGTGGTGGGCACAGTTTTGGCCCCCATGACCTTTGCCCCTGGTGTCATGCTTGTGAATATGTTACATGGCAAGAGGGAATGTTGCATATGTAATTAAGGTTACTAATCAGTAGACTTTAAAATAGATGATCCTGGATTGTCTGGCCAGCCCCAAAGTAATCACATGAACTCTTAAAAGCAGAGCTTTCTCCTGGCTGAGGGTAGAAGTTATAGAGATGTGGCAGAAGAGGACATCAGAAAGATTCAAAGCATGAAAAGGACATGATCTATTGTTGCTGGCTTTGAAGATGGAGAGGATCATGAGCCAAGGAATGTGGCAGCCTTTAGAAGATGATAACAACTGCTGGCTGACAGCCAGCAAGGAAATGACCTCAGTCCCATAACTGCATTGAACTGAATTCTGCCAGTAACTTGCCTGGTCTTGGAAATGGGTTGTCCCTTAGAGCCTCCAGAAAAAGCCCAGGTCAGCTGACACTTTCACTTTGGCCTGGTGAGACCCAGAGCAGATAATCTGGTCACACTGTGCCAGACTTCTAACCTGCAGAACTGTAAGATAATAAATGAGTGTTGGTTTAAGCTGCCAACTTTGTGGTAATGGTGTATTTCTTACTGGGGGTCAAGGTAAAACAGCATTGGAAAATATTGCTGTAGTAGAAAGGATCCTGGACGGGTCAAGAGACTTCAGTTCTCATCTCACTACTCCTACTACCTTAGATAAAACTGTTAATCACTTACCCTTCCTGAGTTTTCCCTCTTATCAGTTGAGTGGGTTATTCTAAAGTTTCTTCCATATGACATGTTTTTCTTTTATGAACTGCCCTTTTTTTTTCAGCAAAATTCACCCCTTTTAGTGTATAGTTTTATGAGTTTTGATAAATGCATTTAATGACCATCTCAATCAAAGATTAGAAAAGTTACACCACCACAAAAATTCCCTGTTGCTGCCTCTTTATAGTCCTCTCCCACCCAACCAGTGTGCCAGCTCCTGGCAACCACTGATCTATTTATTGCCCACATAGTTTGCCTTCATAAATGGAATCATACAGTTTGTAGACTTTTGAGCCTGGCTTCCTTAATAATGCATTTGAGATTCATTTATGTTGCTTGTATCAGTAGTTTGTTTCTTTTTATTTCTGTGTAGTATTCCATTGTATGGAATGTACATACCACATTTTGTTTATCCATTCCCCAGTTGAGGGATATTTGCCAGTTTTTGGTGATTATGAATAAAGGTGCTGTAAATATTTGCATGTAGGTTTTTGTGTGAACATTAACTTTTCATGTCTCTTGGGTAAATACGTAGGAGTGGGAATGCTGGATCTTGTAAACATATGTTTACTTTTTAAAGAATCTGCCAAACTGTTTTCCAAAGTACCAGTACCATTTTGCATTTATATCAGCAGTGTTTGAGAATTTCAGTTGTTCTGCATCCTTGCTAGCAAGTATATTGCTATAAACTTCCCTCTTAGAACTGCTTTTGCTGCATCTCATAGGTTTTGGATAGTCGTGTTTTTCTTTTCATTTGTCTCTAGGTATGTTTTTGATTTCCTCATTGATTTCTTCAGTGATCCATTAGTTGTTTAATAGCATATTGTTTAGCCTCCCTTGTTTGTATTTTTTGCAGTTTTTTTCTTGTAGTTGATTTCAATCTCATACGTTGTGGTGAGAAAAGATGCTTGACGTGATTTCAATTTTCTTAAATTTACTGAGGCTTGACTTATGGCCCAAATTGTGATCTATCCTGAAGAATGTTCCCTGTGCATTTGAAAAGAAAGTGTATTCTGCTGCTTTCGGATGGAATGTTCTATAGATATCAATTAAGTTCATCTGGTCTAATGTGTCATTTAAGGCCTTTGTTTCCTTATTGATTTTCTGTCTGGGTGATCTGTCCATTGATAAAAGTAGGTTGTTAGAGTCCCCCACTATTATTGTATTACTCTCGATTTCCTCTTTTATAGCTGTTAGCATTTGCCTTATGTACTGAGGTACTCCTATGTTGGGTGCATATATATTTATAATTGTTATATCTTCTTCTTGGATTGATTCTTTGATCATTATGTAGTGTCCTTCCTTGTCTCTTGTATCACTCTTTATTTTAAAGTCTATTTTTTCTGATACAAGTATTGCTACTCTAGCTTTATTTTGATTTCCATTTGCATGGAATACCTTTTTCCATCCTATCACTTTCATTCTATATGTGTGCCTAGATTTGAAGTGGGTCTCTGATAGATAGCATATATACGGGTCTTGTTTTTGTATCCATTCAGCCAGTCTGTGTCTTTTGGTTGGAGCATTTAATCCATTTACATGTAAGGTAATTACTGATATGTATATTCTTATTGCCATTTTATTAATTGTTTTGGGTTTGTTTTTTTAGGTGTTTTTTCTTCCCTTCCTCTTTTGTTCTCTTGTGGTTTGATGACCATCTTTAGTGTTGTGTTTGGGTTGCTTTTTCTTTTTTTTGTGTGTAGCTATTGTAGTTTTTTGGTTTGCATTTCCCATGAAGTTTTGATAAAGCAGTCTATATATATGTACAAGGTTGTTTAAGTTGCTAGTCTCTTAATTTCAAATGCAATTCCCATTTCCTACCTTTGTACTCTCCTCTCATCATGGTTGCTGGTTTTTTTTTTTTTTTTTTTTTTTTTTTTTTTTTTTGCGGTACGCGGGCCTCTCACTGTTGTGGCCTCTCCCGTTGTGGAGCCCAGGCTCCGGACGCGCAGGCTCAGCGGCCATGGCTCACGGGCCCAGCCGCTCCGCGGCATGTGGGATCTTCCCGGACCGGGGCACGAACCCGTGTCCCCTGCATCGGCAGGCGGACTCTCAACCACTGCGCCACCAGGGAAGCCCATGGTTGCTGGTTTTGATATCATATTTGTGTGTGGATAATTTCCTGCTTTTATTGTATGTTTGCCTTTACCAGTGGGCTTTCCCATTTGTGATTTTCTTATTTCTAGTTGTGTCCTCTCCCCCCAACCCCTTTACTTAGAGAAGTTCCTTTAGCATTTGTTGTAAAGCTGGCTTGGTGGTGCTAAATTCTCTTAGCTTTTGCTTGTCTCTAAAGCTTTTGATTTCTTCTTCGAATCTGAATGAGAGCCTTGCTGGGTAGAGTATTCTTCGTTGTAGGTTTTCCCCTTGCATCACTTTGAATTTATTGTGTCACTTCCTTCTGGCCTGCAGAGTTTCTGCTGAAAAATCAGCTGATAACCTTCTGGGAATTCCCTTGTATGCCATTTGTTGCTTTTCCCTAGTTGCTTTTAATATTTTCTCTTTGTCTTTAATTTTTGTCAATTTGATTAATATTTATCTTGGTGTGTTCCTCCTTGGGTTTACCCTGTATGAGGCTCTGTGCTTCCTGAACTTTGGTGACTGTTTCCTTTCCCACATTAGGGAAGTTTTCAGCTATTATCTCTTCAAATATTTTCTCAGGCCCTTTCTCTCCCTCTTCTTCTGGGACCCCTATAATACAAATGTTTGTGCATTTGACCTTGTCAAAATGGCGGCCTCCAGGACAGCTGATGCCAGTGAGTACTCCCCAGTACCTCTGCCACCAGTGTCCTTGTCCCCACAGTGAACCACAGTTGCCCCCCACCTCCCCAGGTGACCCTCCAAGCAAGTTGGTCTGGCCCAGGCTTCTATGAAGTCACTGTTTTTCCCCTGGGTCCTGGTGGGCCCTAGACCTTGTGTATGCCCTCAAAGAGTGGCGTTTCTGTTTCCCCCAGTCCAGTGGAGTTCCTGTGATCAAGCCCCACTGGCCCTCAAAGCCAAATGCTTTGGGGGCTCCTCCTCCCAGTGCCAGACCCCCAGACTGGGAAGGCTGACATGAGGCTCAGAACTCTCACTCCTATGGGAGAAACTGTGATATAATTATTTTCCAGTTTGTGGATCACCCACCTGGTGGGTGTGGGATTTGATTGTATCATGGATGTGTCCCTCATCCTACTCATTTTTCTCTCATGGAAATATGCCTAGGGTGATTTTCTACCTAATGTTAATGGTTATTTCTAGGTGGTGGAAAATTTTTTTTTAAAGCTTTCATCTCTGTTCTTTTCTGCATTGCATATTATGTGATGCAAGTTGTTATGATGTGAGGAGGGACCAGAACTAGGAGGAGATTGATGTAAGGAGGGACCAGAACTAGGAGCTTTTTGATACTGGGTTGGAACTAACCACTAAAATCTCTGAGCTGGGCTTGAAATTGCTTGGCTCAGTATTGCCTAATGGTTTCCTAAGAGTGATAAAATATCCCAATTTTCTGGAAGCCAGATTACATTTTGTCTTATCTGTGTTGCACAAAAAAGTAATACTGTATAATTCCATTTATATAAAGCTCTAGAACAGGTCAAATTAACTATGGTGGAAAAAAATAAGAGCATTGTTGTCTCTGAGGGATGGAGGTGAGAATTGCCTGGGAAGAGGCTTGAGGGAATTTTCTATGTTCTGTATCTCTGTAGGTGTGTGGGTCATATGGAGGTTTGTGTTTGTCAACATTCAGCAAATGGTACATTTAAGATTATTGCAGTTCACTGTATGTAAATTTTACCTTAAAAAATTCCCATAGATGAATTTTGTATTCTAGTTGATGTGCATACTGAAGTGTTTAAAGGCAGTATGTAATGGTATCTACAACTTACTTTGAAATGCATCAGAAATAAGATGGATTGATAGATGAAGAAATATGTGATAAAACAGATTATATATAACAATTATATAATCTGGGTGGTGAGTCAACTTTTCCTTTTAAAATTTTTCAAAATAAAATGTTGGGAAAATAAAGACCATTGCAATCCCATGAGAGACCAAGTGAAAATGAAAGAGATAGGAGGCATCCAAAAGTCCAGTCCACCAAACATTTTTTTTGTGCAGCACAGGTGCTGAGATGAATAGATCCATTCTGGTCCTGCAGGGCATGGGAATGTGGAAGGAGAACCACTCGGGAGTAAATTTCTGTAATCCAAATGAATATTTTAGTGATGCATTAATAGAGACTCAAAAGTGATTAGTGTGAGAAAGGAAAGTTACATCCCAACCAGAAGAAATTAGGATAAACTACCTCCCCACCCAAGGCAAGGACAGTCATCTCCCAGACCTTGAGGATTTCTACCCCTAAAACTCCCATTGCTTCCATTGCTTCCAGAAGAGGTGACTGATGCTGTGTCTTCAAACCCCACTGTGGAACAGCTATGATATAGATGTGTTGCTATCAACACATTCACAAGTGACTTGTTACTAACAATAGTTGACTTTAAAATAAATTTATTAGAGTTGATTTAAGGCCTTTCCTAGTTAAAACCATTCTCATGTACACTGTCATGTATTTCTCAATGGGAGCTTACGGGTACAGTTAGTGCTGGCATGGTAAGAATTGCACATAACTAAGGCTGTATCCTTCAGAGTGTCACAAGAGTGAGCAGCCCCTGCTATGTGTCTCTTGATGGGAATTCAGTTTGGAAATTACTGTTCTGAAGACTAGTTCCAAAACTTGACTATGTATCAGATTCTAATGCAGCATTTGTTAAAAATGCCAATTTCTGGACCATACCACCCCCCAGACCTAATGAATCAGAACCTCAAGGTTGGAGCTCCAAGAATCTCTCTTGCACTCTCTCTTTTTTAAAAACAAATTCCCCAGGTAATTTTTTTCCCTGGCACCGATCCACAGACTTCTGGTCTACAGGAAAATGTAAATCCGAAGGGCAGGGCATGGGTCCTTCATCATGTCTGTTGAACTGATTCATCATTAATAAAACAGTCACTCTCATAGTAAGAAGTGGTCCTGAAATGCTAGCATAAAGCTGGCAGGTGGCTTAGGAATTTAGGGACTCCCACATTCCTGGGCCATAACCAGCAGAGGGAGACTGGCTCCCCAAGCCTTTGGTGAAGGTGGCCACCCTTAGACCACCCCTTGGTGGGCGTGATTTCTTCTGCCAAATCAGGTTAAGGCTGTGACAATTTTAGGAATTTCCTCTGTGTTTTCTGAGAAATGATAATTATATTTTTTCTATGGATTCTGGCCCGGAAGCCTCCCAAACTCTCTCCAAGCAGTATATCGAGTGCACTATCCAGAGTTTTTACTTCTGTTTCACTGTAGGCTATCTGAACCTCAGAAATGTATTATCCCTGCTGTTAAGATTTCGTACAGTCCAGAGGAAACAAGTGTGAGGCTCTGCTCAGAATCCCATGATCAAAGCCCTTTGCTTATGATAATATGCTCTAGTATATGAGCTATGGTGTGTTCTTCCCAAGAATTTGGAAATAAGGGGTAGGAAGATTGCCCTCGGAAAGTGGAACCTTAAAGTCAAGCTGAGTTCAGAGGCTGAGTTGCTCCCAGATTCAGCTAGGCCTGATCAAATATATCTAGAAGAATGTGTCAATCACTAGGGGGCACTGTTTAGTCGTGAAAGTGAGGAAGGAGTCCCAGAGATATGTTGGTGGGCCCCATCCTCCACTAGGTAGGGTAGCTTGAGCCAGTGCCTCTGAGTATTGTCGTTCCATTGACCAGGCATGACAGCCTGTCCTATTCAGGTGCCTTCAACCAGTGGAATTGTATATTGAGCTCCATTTGTTCTGAACCCACATTCCCTAAGCAACAATTTGGTGCTGACCTGCCTTCACAGGTAGCTCTGCCCCAGGTAGAGAAGGCGCTGATCATGGGAATGTGTTCTCTTTCCATTCACCGTGACAGTGATTTCTCTTTATGAATGAATAGGGCCATTTCCAGCTATAAGTTGTCTGTCCATGTTGCATCATTACAGGGAAACAAGAGGATTGGCGGCCTTATGCATAGGGAATATTTCACTCCTTGTAAGAGTTGTTCCGCATTGTAGATTACTGACTTGCCAAGCAAGGGACGTATTGGAAAATTGCATACAGTCAGAATACACACATATTAGAAGTAAACTTCCTATAGGAAATGATACAGGAGAGAATTGAGGTGTTTGGGTCACATTTGGGAGAATCTGCAGGCTGCATTACGCCCATATTTATAGAGTTCTATAAATATTTCAATGTATCAGATGGTAACAACATCCAACAGGTGGAGGAAGAGAGAGGATATGCTGTAGAATGAGGAGAAGGTGATCTGCACAGGTCAAAATTGTGGGACGTCACGGACCAGATCTAAAATAATCAAAACACAAATGTCCAGTCTCTAGGCAGTGGAAACCATGGGGCGGATGGGAAAGACCCACCACTCACTGGCTGTTGTGCTGGATTACCTGGCAGTGACACCCCTAGTTTTCTGTATTAGGGTAAAAACAAATTTGCTTAACAAATATCCCCCAAAACACACTGGCTTAAATCAAGTAGAAGTTTATTTCGCCTCCATCTAACAATTCAACTGGTGTAGACTAGCAGAGCAGCTCTGTTCTATGGGGTCATTTGGAATCCAGGATCCTTCCATCTCATTGCTTTGTGGTTACCAACTGTATAGTACTGCCCAGTAGAACTTTCTGTGATGATGGAAATGTTCTACATCTGTGGTGTACAATGATAGTCACCAGCCATATGTGGCTAGCAGTTGAAATGTGGCTGAGGAGCTAAATTTTTAATTTTGCTTAATTTTAGTTAATTTAAATTTAAATGGCCACAGGTGTCTAGTGGTTACTGTATTTGACAGAGTAACGCTAGATCAAAGCTGGGTGATCTCCAAGTCCAGTTCCAGTTCACAGGAAAGGAAAGAGAGTGTTAGCAGGACAAGGGACTCATCTTTTAAGTTGGAGAGGACTAAGAAGTCGTATACATTACTTCAGTTCAAATCTCATTTATCCATACTTAGCCAAGTAGCAACATCTAGTTGCAAGGACAGTGAGGAAATAGTTTCTGCCTAGGGGGCCATGTGCCCAGCCACAACTCTATTGTTATGGTCAAGTGATGGACAGATTTTGGTGGACATCTAGAAGTCTCAGCCACAGCATCTCATTTTTGTAACTCTTACCTGTGGGATTGTGGGTATATTAACATTTCTAAGCCTCGGTGATAATAACAATCACTACTCCATAAGGTTATTGTGAGGGTCACAATGAGATAATGCTAGTAAAGCCCTCAGTACCATGCTGGGAACACAGTGTTGACTCAACACTGGGTACTGCTACTACAGCTTTTGTCCACTTCAGTGTCAGCCTTCAGTAATACTTACTGAGCATTGAAACCCTTTCTATTCTGAATGTGGCTTGTCTATGATAATAAAAGCTCTAAATAAGAAATGAGGGCTTTGCCAAACACACATAAGGGAAACAGCATAAATGGAGACATGTCTGCACATCAGACATTGGGCTTGGTTAATGAGAGTTTGCTTCTGAGAAAAGGTTCGTTTTGATGTGCTGACAACCCCAGGTTTCTTAGTCTGAGACATACTGAGATTATTAATGTCACTGTAAAGACCTCTTTGGGGATGCTGGAGCGCTTTTACCCAAGACAGACAACATGTTCCTTTTGCTCCCCACTGCCAAATAGAGTCTAATACAGTGAACAGAGAAAGACATGCTTTTAAAAAGATGTCTATGCCTGTCAGTTCACAGTGTTTTCTTGATGAGCTGACAATGAGCACATCTCTACCTTATTGAAGAAGGTAAATAGAGACTGACCATTCACCTGTTGAATGAAGCAACTTGGGTTGCTTCCATATCTTGGCAATTGTAAATAGTGCTGCTATGAACGTTGGGGTACATGTATCTTTTCTAATTATTGTTTTTTTTCTGGATATATACCCAGAAGTGGAATTTCTGTGTCATATGGTAGTTCTATTTTTAGGTTTCTGAGGAACCTCCATACCTTTTTCTATAGGGGCTGCACCAATTTACATTCCTGCCAACAGTATACTGAGCCATAGAAAAAGAATGAAATTCTGCCATTTATAGAATATTATGCTTACTGAAATAAGTCAGACAAAGACAAATACTGTATGATATCACTTATATGTGGAATCTAAAAAATAATACAAACTAATGTATATGCAAAACAGAAACAGACTCACAGATATAGAAAACAAACTAGTGGTTACAGGAGGGGACAGGGAAGGGGGAGGGGCAAATTAGGGGTATGGGATTAACATATACAAACCACTATGTATAAAATAGGTAAACAACAAGGGTATATTGTATAGCACAGGGAATCATAGCCACTATTTTGTAATAACTTTTTTTTTGTAATAACTTTTAATGGAGTATATAATCTGTGAAAATACTGAATCACTATGCTGTATACCTGAAACTAATATAATATTTAAATCGACTATACTTCAAAAAAATAGAGACTGACCAGGGAGCAGCAGGGCAGTGAGAGTTGTAGAAGTCATCTGTCCTATCTCAGGAATGTCACATCAGATTGTCATGAAGCAAAGGTCAATGTTTGGCTTCTAAAATTACACAAAGATAGTGAATTTACTAAAGACCCTCAGTTTGTTTTAAAGAAATGTGTGATTTCTGAATAAACAACTGTGAAACTATATTTCAAAACAATGGGTGATAGTATTTCTTATTTGCCTTTTGTGCTTTGAGATAGCAAAATACCAGGTGAATGCTGAATGAAAAATCTTAGGGATAATTTCTGGATTATTCTCTTGTCATGCTAAAAGCAAGAAGCTAAATTGGTTTTCTCCTAATTTTCATTCCTAATTACGAGTAACATGAATCACAGTGATTTCACAAAGCAGTTTGTAAAAGTGAAAATGTCTATAAGTCAGAATATGTGTCCTAATAGAGAAAAATATCAGACATTACAGAAGCGGAGAGAAAATTCCCAACAGAGTTCATTGTCATGGGAAACACTCAAGCTCAGAGCTTAAGAGATGGACTGTGGCCTTAAAGCAGATGTTTGGGCACAAGATAAGAGGAAACCTTAAGCAAAGGTGGCAGTGGGAGGCAGGAAGGGGAGAGTGATGGTGCCAGCAGATGCCAGCAGATTAATGTCTGTGGCAAGGACGGGTTGAGGTGTTAATTGTGGTATGTGCCAATGTTCGAGAACGCAGCCTGGGCCCCATGGGGCCTAGAATGGCTAAACAGACCTGTCCATGGATTTCACCAGGAGATTCTTCCACACTAAAGTTGTAGAAAGGGCTTTTTTTTTTTCTTTCTGGGTTTGATTCTCATTGTATTATATAGCTAGTAGTTTAGGAATGGTGGTGTAGTTGGCCCTAGGGAAAAGTGTCTGTTAAAGTTGGCAATAAGAGCCAGGAGTTATAAGCTGGGGACAGATGGATGGATGGTCTTCCTTCAGATGACACTAGGAAAACACTACCCAGTGTTCTAAAAGATGAGAAAACTTCGCAGTTGTAAGACAATGAAGGTAAGAATGCCATGCTTCACAGCTGATATAGTCTGGAGGAGGAGATGCTGATTAACTGATCATGCTAAAGGGTGGGTCCATCAGCCTTTCTGCTTCAGGCCCTCTCTGAATGCCTATTTGCTTCTAGGATAAAGTCCAACCTGCTTAAAAAGACCTTACAAGGTCTTTCTTTACAAGGTTTCTGATGGGACCTTGCCTACCTCTCTATGCTTGTTTCTCCTCCCCCCTCTCCTTGAACTCTAGCCACTCTGGATTTCCTTAGGGAGCCATGGTCTCTGGCTTTGCAGATGCTGTTCCCTCTGCCTGTTGTACTTTTCTGCTCATTCTCCTTTCCCCCATTTGCCTCCTGACTTCTACTCTTTTTTATGTCTAAGTCTTGAGAAAATTTCCAGGCCACCTGCTAGGTGAGGGTAGGTGCCCTCGCTCTGTGCTCCCACATGCCCTTTCTCTCCTCATCACAGGGCTCACCACACTCTTGAACCAGTGCTTGTTTCCCTGTCCCTGTTTCCCAGGAGACTTCCAGCTTCATGAGGCTGGGGACAGGGTCCGCCTGCTTCATGGTACCCCCAATTGGGCTCTGGTGTAAAACAAGTAAAAGACTTGTTTGAAAAAAATTGTGTTAAAATATTTATATTTATTAAAAGCAGTCCATGAATCTATGATAACTTAAAATATTTAAATAACATAGAAGATAGATTAAAATGTGGAAGTTCCCTAGAGTCAAGGTCCATCATTAAGCTCTCCGTCCCCATAGTAACCACTGTTAGCAGTTTGCTATATTAGCCTTCAACATTTTGTATGTGTTTTTCAGATTTATACATGTATAATTTTTTAAACATCTTTATTGGAGTATAATTGCTTTACGATGGTGTGTTAGTTGCTGCTGTATAACAAAGTGAATCAGCTATACATAAACATTTATCCCTATATCTCCTCCCTCTTGCGTCTCCCTCCCATCCTCCCTATTCCACCCCTCTAGGTGGACACAAAGCACCGAGCTGATCTCCCTGTGCTATGTGGCTGCTTCCCGCTACCTATCTATTTTACATTTGGTAGTGTATATAAGTCCATGCCACTCTCTCACTTCGCCCCAGTTTACCCTTCCCCCTCCCCATGTCCTCAAGTCCATTCTCTACGTCAATGTCTTTATACCTGTTCCTGCCCCTAGGTTCTTCAGAACCAATTTTTTCTTTTCTTTTTTTTTTTAGATTCCATATACATGTGTTAGCAAACAGTATTTTTTTTCTATTTCTGTCTTACTTCACTCTGTATGACAGTCTCTATGTCGATCCACCTTACTACAAATAGCTCAATTTCATTTCTTTTTATGGCTGAGTAATATTACATTGTGTATATGTGCCACATCTTCTTTATCCATTCATCTGTCGATGGACATTTAGGTTGCTTCCATGTCCTGGCTGTTGTAAATAGTGCTGCAATGAACATTGTGGTACATGACTTTTTAAATTATGGTTTTCTCAGGGTATGTGCCCAGCCCAGTAGTGGGATTGCTGGGTTGTATTTTTAGGTTTTAAAGCAACCTCCATACTGTTCTCCATCGTGGCTGTATCAATTTACATTCCCACCAACAGTGCAAGAGGGTTCCCTGTTCTCCACAACCTCTCCAGCATTTATTGTTTTAGCTTTTTAAATGATGGCCATTCGGACTGGTGTGAGGTGATACCTCATTGTAGTTTTGATTTGCATTTCTCTAATGATTACTGATGTTGAGCATTCTTTCATGTGTTTGTTAGCAATCTGTATATCTTCTTTGGATAAATGTCTATTTAGATCTTTGGCCCATTTTTTGATTGGGTTGCTTGTTTTTTGATAGTGAGCTGTGTGAGCTGCCTGTATATTTTGGAGATTAATCCTTTGTCAGTTTATAAATATTTTCTCCCATTCTGAGGGTAGTCTTTTTATCCTGTTTATGGTTTCCTTTGCTGTGCAAAAACTTTTAAGTTTCATTAGGTCCCATTTATTTGTTTTTATTTCCATTTCTCTAGGTGTTGGGTCAAAAACAATCTTGCTGTGATTTATGTCATAGAGTGATCTGCCTATGTTTTCCTCTAAGTGTTTTATAGTGTCTGGACTTACATTTAGGTGTTTAATCCATTTTGAGTTTATTTTTGTGTATGGTGTTAGGGAGTGTTCTAATTTCATTCTTTTACATGTTGCTGTCCAGTTTTCCCAGCACCACTTATTGAAGAGACTGTCTTTTCTTCATTGTATACCTTTGCCTCCTTTGTCATAGATTAGTTGACCATAGGTGCGTGGCTTTATCTCTGGGATTTCTATCTTGTTCCACTGATCTATGTTTCTGTTTTTGTGCCAGTACCATATTGTCTTGATTACTGTAGCTTTGTAGTATGGTCTGAATTCAGGGAGTCTTATTCCTCCAGCTCCGTTTTTGTCCCTCAAGACTGCTATGGCTATTCGAGGTCTTTTGTGTCTCCGTACAAATTTTAAGATTTTTTGTTCTAGTTCCCTAAAAAATGCCATTGGTAATTTGATAGGGATTGCATTGAATCTGTAGATTGCTTTGGGTAGCATAATCATTTTCACAATAGTGATTCTTCCAATCTAAGAACATGGTATATCTCTCCATCTGTTGGTATCACCTTTAATTTCTTTCATCAGTGTCTTACAGTTTTCTGCACACAAGTCTTTTGTCTCCCTAGGTAGGTTTATTCCTAGGTATTTTATTCCTTTTGTTGCAATGGTAAATCGAGTGTTTCCTTAATTTCTCTTTCAGATTTTTCATCATTGGTGTATAGGAATGCAGGAGATTTCTGTGCATTAACTTTGTATCCGGCAACTTTACCAAATTCATTGATTAGCTCTAGTAGTTTTCTGGTAGCATCTTAAGGATTCTCTATGTATAGTATCATGTCATCTGCAAACAGTGACAGTTTTACTTCTTCTTTTAAATTTGTATTGCTTTTATTTCTTTTTCTTCTGTGATTGCCGTGGCTAGGACTTCCAAAACTATGTTGAATAATAGTCGTGAGAGTGGACATCTTTGTCTTGTTCCTGATCTTAGAGGAATTGATTTCAATTTTTCACCATTGAGAATGATGTTTGCTGTGGGCTAGTCATATATGACCTTTATTATGTTGAGGTAGGTTCCCTCTATGCCCGCTTTCTGAAGAGTTTTGATCATAAATGGGTGTGGAATTTTGTCAAAAGCTTTTTCTGCATCTATTGAGATGATCATGTGGTTTTTATTCTTCAATTTGTTAATATGGTGTATCACATTGATTGATTTGTGTATATTGAAGAATCCTTGCATCTGTGGGATAAATCCCACTTGATCATGGTATGATCCTTTTAATGTGTTGTTGGATTCTATTTGCCAGTATTTTGTTGAGGATTTTTGCATCTATATTCATCAGTGATATTAGTCTGTAATTTTCTTTTTTTTTTAGTTTCCTTGTCTGGTTTTGGTGTCAGGGTGATGGTGGCCTCGTAGAATGAGTTTGGGAGTGTTTCTTCCTCTGCAATTTTTTGGAAGAGTTTGAGAAGGATGGGTGTTAGCTCTTCTCTAAATGTTTCATAGAATTCACCTGTGAAGCCATCTGGTCCTGGACTTTTGTTTGCTGGAAGATTTTAAATCACAGTTTCAATTTCATTATTTGTGATTGGTCTGCTCATATTTTCTGATTCTTCCTCGTTCAGTCTTGGAAGGTTATACCTTTCTAAGAATTTGTCCATTTCTTCCAGGTTGTCCATTTTATTGGCATAGTGTTGCTTGTAGTAGTATCTTAGGATGCTTTGTATTTCTTCAGTGTCTGTTGTAACTTCTCTTTTTTCGTTTCTAATTTTATTGATTTGAGTCCTTTCCCTCTTTTTCTTGATGAGTCTGGCTAATGGTTTATCGATTTTGTTTATCTTCTCAAAGAACTAGCTTTTAGTTTTATTGATCTTTGCTATTGTTTTCTTTGTTTCTATTTCATTTATTTCTGCTCTGATCTTTATGATTTCTTTCCTTCTGCTAACTTTGTGGTTTTTTTGTTCTTCTTTCATTAGTTCCTTTAGGTGTAAGGTTAGATTGTTTACTTGAGATGTTTCTTGTTTCTTGAGGTAGGCTTGTATAGCTATAAATTTCCCTCTTAGAACTCCTTTTGCTGCATCCCATAGGTTTTGGATCATTGTGTTTTCATTGTCTTTTGTCTCGAGGTGTTTTTTTATTTCCTCTTTGATTTCTTCAGTGATCTCTTGCTAATTTGTTAATGTATTGTTTAGCCTCGATGTGTTTTTTACCTTTTTTCCTTGTAATTGATTTTTAATCTCATAGCGTTGTGGTCAGCAAAGATGCTGGATATGATTTCAATTTTCTTAAATTTACTGAGGCTTGATTTGTGACCCAAGGTGTGATCTATCCTGGAGAATGTTCCATGCGCACTTGAGAAGATAGTGTAATCTGCTGTTTTTGGATGGAATGTCCTATAAATATCAATTAAATCTATCTGGTCTATTGTGTCATTTAAAGCTTCTGTTTCCTTATTTATTTTCATTTTGGATGACTGTCCATTGGTGTAAGTGAGGTGTTAAAGTCCCCCACTATTATTGTTTTACTGTCAATTTCCTCTTTTATAGCTGTTAGCAGTTGCCTTATGTATTGAGGTGCTCCTATGTTGGGTACATATATATTTATAATTATATCTTCTTCTTGGATTGATCCCTTGATCATTATGTAGTGTCCTTCCTTGCCTCTTATAACATTCTTTATTTTAAAGTCTATTCTATCTGATATGAATATAGCTACTCCAGCTTTCTTTTGATTTCCATTTGCATGGAATATCTTTTTCCATCCCCTCACGTTCAGTCTGTATGTGTCCCTGGGTCTCACGTGGGTCTCTTGTAGACAGCATATACATGGGTCTTGTTTTTGTATCCATTCAGGAAGCCTGTGTTTTGGTTGGAGCATTTAATCCATTCACATTTAAGGTAATTATCAATATGTATGTTCCTATGACCATTTTCTTAATTGTTTTGAGTTTGTTTTTTTAGGTTCTTTTCTTCTCTTGTGTTTCACACTTAGAGAAATTCCTTTAGAATTTGTTGTAGAGCTGGTTTGGTGGTGCTGAATTCTCTTAGCCTTTTTTTGTCTGTAAAGCTTTTGATTTCTCCATCGAATATGAATGAGATCCTTGCTGGGTAGAGTAATCTTGGTTGTATGTTCTTCCCTTTCATCACTTTAACTATATCATGCCACTCCCTTCTGGCTTGTAGAGTTTCTGATGAGAAATCAGCTGTTAGCTTTATGGGAGTTCCCTTGTATGTTATTTGTCATTTTTCCCTTGCCTCTTTCAATAATTTTTCTTTGTCTTTAATTTTTGCCAATTTGATTACTACGTGTCTCGTCATGTTTATCCTGTATGGGACTCGCTGCGCTTCCTGGACTTTGGTGGCTATTTCCTTTCCCATGTTAGGGAAGTTTTCGACTATAATCTCTTCAAATATTTTCTCTGGTCTTTCCTCTCTCTCTTCTCCTTCTGGGACCCCTGTAATGTGAATGTTGTTGTGTTTAATGTTGTCTCAGAGGTCTCTTAGGCTGCCTTCATTTCTTTTCATTTTTTTTTCTTTATTTTGTTCCGTAGCAGTGAATTCCACCATTCTGTCTTCCAGGTCACTTATCTGTTCTTCTGCACCAGTTATTCTGCTATTGATTCCTTCTAGTGTAGTTTTCATTTCAGTTATTGTATTGTTCATCTCTGTTTGTTTCTTCTTTAATTCTTCTAGTTCTTTGTTAAACATTTCTTGCATCTTCTCGAGCTTTGCCTCCATTCTTTCTCCGAGGTCCTGGATGATCTTCACTATCATTATTCTGAATTCTTTTTCTGGAAGGTTGCCTATCTCCATTTCATTTAGTTGTTTTTCTGGGGTTTTATCTTGTTCCTTCTTCTGGTTCATAGCCCTCTGCCTTTTCATCTTGTCTATCTTTCTGTGAATGTGGTTTTTGTTCCACAGGCTGCAGGACTGTAGTTCTTCTTGCTTCTGCTGTCTGCCCTCCGGTGGATGAGGCTATGTAAGAGGCTTGTGCAAGTTTCCTGATGGGTGGGACTGGTGGTGGGTAGAGCTGGCTGTTGCTCTGGTGGGCAGAGCTCAGTAAAACTTTAATCTGCTTGACTGCTGATGGGTTGGGCTGGGTTCCCTCCCTGTTGGTAGTTTGGCATGAGGCAACCCAACACTGGAGCCTACCTGGGCTCTTTGGTTGGGCTAATGGCAGACTCTGGGAGGGCTCACGCCAAGGTGTACTTCCCAGAACTTCTGCTGCCAGTGTCCTTGTCCCCACAGTGAGCCACAGCCACCCCCTTCCTCTGCAGGAGACCCTCCAACACTAGCAGATAAGTCTGGTTCAGTCTCCCTTGGGTCACTGCTCCTTCCCCTGGGTCCCGATGCGCACACTACTTTGTGTGTGCCCTCCAAGAGTGGAGTCTCTGTTTCCCCCAGTCCTGTCAAAGTCCTGCAGTCAAATCCCACTAGCCCTCAAAGTCTGATTCTCAAGGAATTCCTCCTTCCTTTGCCGGACCCCCAGGTTTGGAAGCCTGACGTGGGGCTCAGAACCTTCACTGCAGTGGGTGGACTTCTGTGGTATAAGTGTTCTGCAGTCTATGAGTCATCCACCCAGCAGTGATGGGATTTGATTTTACTGTGATTGTGCCCCTCCTACCAACCCATTGTGGCTTCTCCTTTGTCTTTGGATGTGGGGTATCTTTTTTGGTGAGTTCCAGTGTCTTCCTGTTGATGATTGTCCAGCAGCTAGTTGTGATTCTGGTGTTCTCGCAAGAGGGAGCAAGAGCACGTCCTTCTACTTCACCAGCTTGGTTCAGGCTCTGCTCCTAGTGCTCTTAACACTTAGGAAATTCTAAGGGTTTTAAGAGCTCTGTGCCAGGAATGGGGACAAAGACCAAATATACAAATTATTATAAATTACAATATCACATGCACTTACTTCTTCAGAACTGTATGTTCTCTGAGTCATTACATGTCTGAAAATGTCTTTATTCCAGCCACATGTTGACTTGATAGTTTGGCTCGGTACAGGCTAGGTGCTAGGTTGAAAGTCATTTTACTTTTCAATTCCTATATTCCCAGAAAAGAAATCAATTGTATCTGCTGGGATAGTGGGGGATATTATTTACCTTGGCAGGCTTGGGGAAGGGATGTAGGGGATTTGGATCTCCCTGTAAATAAAATTTCAACTAATGTCTATGTTTTTAGCCCCTTGCCTCATCTTTGCCTTCCTTAGAACTTTGTTCCTCTGTGTCCTGAGGTTTTCCAGGGTCTATAGGGGAAAACCCCTCCTCATTCTTATCCCCCTCTACTCCATAAAGCACCCATTTTATAGCTTCCTCTCTTCCTCCCATTCTCTTTGGATTTTTGGTTTATAATTTTATTACTTCACTGTTCTTTTGGTGGTGTTTCAATGGTTGTGTTTGCTCAGAAGTTTGTCAAACGGTTTTAATTACCAGAACAATACAAAATTTTCTGCTCTCTGGTTGGCCTAAAAGAGTTTTCCTAGTCCACCTTTAATTTTTATTTTGTATATGAATTTTATAATCAACTTGCCTAGTCTCCCCCCCTTACATCCCTCCAAAACCCATTGGGATTTTATTGAGATTGTATACTTTTATTGTTTAATTTAGGGAGAATTGACATCTTTAAACTATTAAGTCTTTCAAGAACAGAATATGTTTTTCCATTTATTCAATTATTCTATTATGTTCTTCAGTAGAATTTTAAAGTTTACTTTTGACAGATTTTGCCCTTGTCTTGTATTTTATCTCTTTGGTTGCTATTATAAATGAGATCATATTTTCTAATATATTTTGTAATTGTTTGGTGTTTTACTTACCATTGTATCAATGAAGTCTTCTTTGATCTTGAGGTATAAAAATCTCTCTAGTATTTTAAAATGTACTAACTAGATTTTTGTTTAGTTTTAAAAGTAATACATGCCATTATAAAAATGATTAAAAATATAGAAGGATATACAATGAAAAGTAAATTTCCCTCTCATCCTGGTCCCCCAGTTAACCCTCAGAGTTTATCACTGTGGGTGATTTCTTGTATAATCCTTCCAGAACTTTTTTCTTTTTTGCTTATACATGGATATATGGATATGCAATAAGATGTTGAAGTAGTACTCTTTCTTCCTTTTGAGTGAGGCCTAAAGGCCTGCAAAAGTACTGTAGATGCTTTATACTTACACTGGGTCAACTGCCTTTGTAGGTTGTGCTGAGAGATGGTGAGAGAGGGTTGGCTGTATTAGCAGCCTTCTCCTGGCCAATAAGAGTAGTGGGCGTAGAGGCTGAGAGGTTTCTTCAGAGGGTGTTGTCAGTGTGCTTGGCCAAGTGAGAGGGCTTTAAGTCCGTCTCCCAGAGGGCTGGACCTTGTTACCTGGTATCTGTTAGAAATAAAGATGCATCTGTTTCTGTCTGCAGAAGGTGAGAAGGCTGTTTTGAACTGTCTACCTGGAGGTTGAATGAAGAGAGGTGGCTACCTTAGAACTGGGCTGCCTTTTCAGTAGCTGTGTAGCAAAAATGCATGTTTTGAGGGGACCAGACGTGGATTCTCTTGGGTTTGGGAGTAGCTTAGGGTTGCTTTGGGTTTCACCAAGGAAGATTTCCTGGTAGGACTATGAGATCCCAACAGAGTGAATGTGTGGGCCTGAGGAAGACGTCTACAGCTAGATAAGAGACAGCTCCTGGAGTAAGGGAGCCATAACTATCAGTCCTCAGTGCGAGGAGCTTCAAAAAGGGAGGGAAAAAAAGAAAAATCAAATCTTATAATAGCTCTCTGTAAAACATCTGGAAACTCTGCATCTGTCACACTCAGAGAACCAGGCTCCATTACCTCTGCATCAGCCACAGAAGACTACCCTCTCCCTATAGGCCCTCTTCCCCTGCACTGTAACGTGGGGTGGGTGGGCCAGAAACTGCAGCCAGCAAGCGACTGGGGAAGGTGAGTGGGGAAGAGAGAGCAGCCAGATTCGCCCCACCATAGCCCCACCCCCAACAGCACCGACCGGCAGACAGCAGGCCTAGACTGCCAGAGAAGGGAAGTTTGACATTGGATGAGACTGGAGTTTTAGCTATTATACTCGATGGATTGTTAAATGACTAAAATGAGGTTTTTCTTACAACTGAATGTGACTGGGGGCTTTTAAATTATCTAGGAGTGGCTGGAAACTATAGGACCTGCCAGCAATTTCATCTGGAGTGCAGAAAAAGAACAAGTACACAAGGTGAGTTTAAGCAGAAGTGGTGGGAAAAAATGAACTTACTTTTTTCATGGCCCATATTCTACTTGATTATGGCTCCATCCCCAAAAAACCAACCTCCACCCCCCCACCCCAAAACCCAAAAACCTCCACAAATAGGGCCGTACTATACCTATTGTTCTGTACATTGCTTTTTATGTAATAACATATCTTAGAGATGTTTTCTTACAAGCACAATATGTATCTATTTTTTGAGACTGTTATGTAGTATTACATTGTATGTACAAACCATATTTATTTAAACATTCCTCTATTTTTAAACAATTAGGATTTTTCCAATCCTAATCCCAAATCCTTATTTCTACATACAATTTGGAAACGAATATCCTTCTTGAGTTTTTTGCTTGCAGGTGGGAGAGTATTTATAGAAAACCTTTCTGGAAGTAAGATTGCTAAATTAATGAATATGTAAATCTTAAATTTATGATCCTCCAAAGAAATTTCATCAATTTATATTGCTACCAATAGTTTCTTCATAACCATGCAGGTATTGTGTATCATTGAATCTTTTAATCTTTTCCAGTTTGAGAGGTTTAAAAAAATAGTACCTTAGCAATTCATAAATTATGAGATTGAGCATGTTTTCATATGTTGGTAAGTCATTTGTATTTCTTTGTCTATAAATTGCCTATTTATGTCTTTATGGGTTGATTTTAAAAATTGTGTTATTAGCACTATTTTTGAGTGGGAAATCAGCCAGTGAGTGAGAGGGTAGGAAAGGAGAGAGGGAGCTGTACCCAGTGCTGGGAGCACTAAATGTGGCCAGGAAGATCTGTCTTGCTCAGATCTTTAATCTGCCTTCTTTGGGTTTGTGTCTCAATGTCTGGGTTTGAAACTCTCATAGGTTACCTTAGTCTTCCCTCCCCTTCCTACCCTGTCACGAGCACCGTGGGCACATATTAGTCAGCACTATGCAGGTGAGTGATGTTCAGTTACCAAGGGCAGGGGCACCGTGCTGGTTATCATCCACCTGCACCCTTCTCCATGCTGCCCTGTGCCCTGGGAAGCTGACCTGCATGCCCTTACATCAGTTCGCTTCCTTCAGTCTCCACAGGAGACGGGAGGGAGAGAGCGAGAGTCAAGCCAAGGGACATTTCCTTTCTCCCTGTGTGATCGCCACAAGTAGCTGTGGCCCTTGACCAAAGGCCTCAGCTTTTGACAGACCTCCTCTCAACTTAGCCTCCTCATCTTTGAGTTCCCTTAATCACACCTCCTTCACCCCTTCAGTCCTAGGGGTGAGATGATGGCTGTTTCTGACTTTGGGCTACCACACTACTCCTTGTAAAGTCCCTACTCCTTGCCTACACTTTTGTAAATAGTCCCTTAGTAAACTGCTCTCAAATTATCCAAAGTTGCATGTGACATTTCAGTTCAGGATGCTGGGGCCTTGACTGATACAGGCATCTCATGCTTAGCTGTATCCAGGGAGTCCTAAATAGGAAGAAAATTAAGCAGCACCCAAGGCTGGTTTTAGATCCTTCAGCTACTCTCAAAAGGGGTCACACAGAGTGGTACCAGGGACCAGTCAGCCCCACACTACACCATATTAGAGGGACCCTAAGAGCTGTATTTTGATAATGATGGCACCTAGGACCAGGTGGAGGAAGGTTATAGTACCTGAGCAGTGAGATGCTCCTGGATTTACTTTAGCCCCTGGTGACCAACATAATTGAAAAAATTGTATTGGATGGAGCTCTGGGCCAACAGAGGTGGCTCTGTGCTTGAGGAAGAGGTGTCAACCACAGTAGAACTCTGTGATCCATCCCTGGGGATTGGGTGAAGCTGGCTTCAGTGGGGATCCTAGGAGTGAGGGTGGCAATAACTCTAGGAGGGGCAGGGCATGAGGAAGATGGGATGGATTGGGGGATGGAAGGTGACCAGAATGTCTCAGCTGTAGGAGGACTCTGGGTAATGTTGGATTCAAGTCCAAAGCGTCCCCAAGAGGCTGCCTGTGCCACAGTGCAGGTAGTAGAGCCTGGCTGGGTAGAAATCTGAGAAGATGCTTGGGTCAGGGAAGAAGTTAGGGTTGTAGCCAGTGGTCCAGCCTTTAGTACGTGGCTCACAGCCTGTGGGAGTCCAGGCTGTGAGAGAATTCCTTTCATTGCTGTTTCTGAGAGGCTCCAGGGAATGCTCACATGTCCTCCATATCCTTTCATTCCCACATGCAGCCATAGCCAATAGCTGCTCTGCTGGTCATTACTTCTCATTACTCTTTTTCCAGGTGACTGTGCTTTCATCATAGTCCAGAAGTGACCTACTTTTTCTCTCCAAAGAACAGCCTAGAGCAGGCTTTACCTGAAGACTTGGTGAGAACAGGTGGTAATTACCATGCAGAAAAGGAAAATTCAAACTGCATGGTAGAGATCATGCCTCCTAGAGTTCCTTCCCGGAGGTTTTTCCCTTCCCCCACTCTGTCTTTAGCTCCTTAGCTGGGCTGCCTTTTAATCTTTAATTAATTAATTAGTTTATTTTTATTGTGGTAAAATGTACATAACATCAAATTTACCATTTTGATCATTTTAAGCGTACAGGTACAATTTAGGTGGAATTAGTTATATTTACTATGTTGTACAACCATCACCACTATCCATTTCCAGAATTTTTCATCACCTGAACAGAAATTCTATATACATTGAACAGTGACTTCTCATTTCTTCATCCCTGCCACCTCTGGTGACCTTTATTCCACCTTCTGTAACTGGGTCATCATTTTGCAGAATCCACCTCTGCTGGGTCTCGAGAGAAGAAAGTAACTTCTTCCTCGTTTCTTCAAGGGTAAAATAAAAAGATGAAAATAAAACAAAAAAGAGATACGGCTTAGCACATAAACCAATATCTTTAATCTCTGAATTATTATGACAAATCTGTGATTTAAGCAGAGAAAACTGGACATAATATAATCATTTTGCGCTAATTACTGGAAGCTACTGTTAGGAAGTGGAATAGTTTAATGCTATACCAAATGGCCGCAACTTGGGCTTTGTGAGTTGACCGTATGTCTCTTTTATAATGTTTGGTCTCCTTTCCCTGATTTTTTGCTTCACATTTGCTGTGGACTGATAAACCAGACAGTTAAACTTGTTACTATGTGGTGTAAAATAAGATCAATAAATTCTGAATGAGAGATTGAAGACTAATCGCATAAGTAGAATGCAGTAACTTTAACACCATTATTTTTGTTGTTTGGAGACCTTTATGCATGTATTTTCTCAGACTTTATTTTCACCTATATTCCAAGGAGGTGAGGTTACCAGCTAATCTAGTTCTAGATTTGGGATTTGCACTGTACACTCTAGAGGGGACATGACCATGGTGGAATGGAGGGAGAGCAAAGAAAAGCCCCAAAGGTAGCTCCTGGCTTTGTTGACTCTGTATATTGGGTACAGGATATGATGAACTGTTATGGCCAAAGGGCAGTGTGGCCAACAGATTTAGAAGAGACACTGTGGGCACACGACCACCCTGACAGACTGGATCCCCAAGCACAGTTCTGTGGGGGTCCTGGGCTGTTTGTTTTGGTGCACTCCTTAGTACTGATGACATATTTAAGATCATTTAAAAATCAAAATGGAGTAACTATGGTTCAGGCATCCAAAATGGAGCCAGGTAGCCATTGTGGATATGGTTTCAGACATGTTTCTGCATCACTGAGAAGTTGAATTTTCTCTAAACTGTATCAAACTCAAGGACACTACCAACCATTTTCAAAACAATACTTGTTAAGCTGCTAGTTACAACCTTGTAGTTTCAAGTCACCCCAATTCTGTCCTTTGCAACTATGTAATCATTTCAGACCCCAGCCAATCCTTGTTTAACAAGCACCCATACTTCTTGCCAGCTCCAATCCTAATTCTTGACAAACAACTTATGCAACCTTGTGTTTTTTTGCCTTTATAAACCTCCTCCGTTTTGTAGTTCAGCAGAACATAATTTAAGTGCTTTTTGGATCTCCTGGGCTGCAGTCCTAACAAACCTCAAATGAATGCCTCTTTATTTCAATCAGGTCTCCATTTCTGAAGTTTTGGTTAACGGTACCTAGGCCATCCACCTCTGTTTTTTTTTTTTTTTTTTTTTTAATATGTCCCATCTTTTGTCCTGGTCCTTGGTTCCTCACCTGAATCTTCTATTTCTGAGTCATATCTGTTTCTATATATCTCATTACCTTCCTAGTTCATTTTGACTCCAGCCTTCATAGTAATGCACAAACAAATCAGTGCTTTTGGCTCTGATGTCTTGGCACTTGCTTGGATCTGGTGGGCCTGACTTTCCTGGGCTGGGATAAAATCACATGGGACAGTCAACTGGTATATAAAAAGAGGTATATATCCCACAGGAGGGTTGTGTTGTAAAGATCCATCAAGAAGATTCTCAGAAATGTGGGGGTTAATGAAAAATGGCTGATGCCACACAAACAAGCACTTATTTGTGGTCCCCAATCCAGATTTCCAGTAAGTGGGCAATGGAGCTTTGGTACCATCCTTCCTAATTCTGAGAGAAGAAAACACAAGTCTCTGGGAAGAAAGATACATGTCCTAAGGTGAAAGAGCAGAATCTTTCTTGAGGAGCTCTTTGTCTCTCCTTTAGTCTAATCGGTATTGCCAATTGGCCTTCTAAGACCTTTAAGGAATGGGTGAAGTTGGGGGGGGGGGGGCAAAGGACTTTTGAATTTCTATTTTTTCTTTTGGCTGCACCACATGGCATGTGGGATCTTAGTTCCCCCACCAGGGATTGAACTCAGGCCCCCTCTAGTGGAAGCATGGAGTCTTAACCACTGGACCACCAGGGAAGTCCTGGACTTTTGAATTAGAATTGCATTGTCTGGAAAAGGGGAAGGTGTATCTCCAGTATTTACTAGGTAGCTTCCTTTTTAGCCACTTACTCTCCTGTGGGCAAATGCTATCCTATGGACTGGTACATGGTCTTCCTGTGGAGTCCGTAAGCAGATCTGTTAGCTCTACCAAGTGAGGACTTGACTCAGAGTCACACCACTGACTTTAGGGCCCAGGTAACGAGGGGACCCTGTTATCATCTACTGCCTAGATAATTTCAAATCTAGTCTAGACCAGCACTGTCCAGTAGAACTCTCTACAATGATGAAAAATTTTGTCTGCCACTAAAAGTGTTTTCCTAATACCCTAATCTGGGTTGGGGACTGCAAATGGGTATTTGCTGGTGTAGCTTCATCAATTTTTCAGTAAACCCCATGTTTCTTAGAATCTTTTGGTTAGATCTTGACAACCCAGCCATCCCCTGTCCAGCTGGCTGTGAGATCAGTGGGCTGATCTGGCTCCTTGCAATGGCTTCCAGCATGCTCTTGGCACTTCTGTTCACAGCCCACATGTGGAACCATTTGCTCTTCCCTCCTTGTACCCCACTTCTTGCCCAGTCCCTTATCTCCCTCACTTTCTAACCATGTTCCATCTTTTTTTTTTTTTTCTTTTGGCTGCATTGGGTCTTTGTTGCTGCACGCAGGCTTTCTCTAGTTGCCGCGAGCAGGGGCTACTCTTCATTGTAGTGTGTGGGCTTCTCATTGCGGTGGTTTCTTTTGTTGTGGAGCACGGGCTCCAGGTGCACGGGCTTCAGTAGGTACACCATGCAGTCTCAGTAGTTGTGGCGCGCAGGCTCAGTAGTTGTGGCACATGGGCTTAGTTGCTCCGCATCATGTGGGATCTTCCTGGACCAGAGATCGAACCTGTGTCCCCTGCATTGGCAGGCGGATTCTTAACGACTGTGCCACCAGGGAAGTCCCTAACCATGTTCCATCTTGAACTCACTGGCGGGACCTTGGGAAAATTGTACTTCATAATGTGTAAAACAGAAGAGTCTCTAAGGACAAAAACCACTTGCTCTCATGTGTATAAGGTGATTTGCCAGATTATTCCAGCCCTGTCCTTGGTCTCTGTTAAGCAGAGGTAATAATTAGGGTAATAACAATAATACAAATGGATACAATCCTTCCTGCACTCCTGCTAGAAGAATACAAAGAGATAGTACATGTAAAATTACTTTGAAAATTTAGAAATGCTCTAAAATTTAAAGCATCATAGTTGTTAAATCCTTGTTTTCCTCTTGGGTGGGCCACCAATAAGTACTGCTCATTTTAGCCATCCCTTTTTGCTTTTTATTTTTCTCTTCCTTATTTCTTCTGGGCCAAGTAGAAGGTAGCTGATTAAAAAGTATCTTGGATTGAATGAGCTTCCCCCTCATGGTCTCCTTCAAAGTGCTTTCCTGTTGTCTTCTTTTATCTGAGTCACATTCAGAAATAGTTGGCTTTCTAGCTGGTTTGAAGAAACCACTTTCAAATTACTTGATAGAATAAAAAAAAATCCAGACTCTGAAAACCCGCAGGGCCTTGTGCATCCTATTGACCATTTCCTTAAATGACATGAAGGAGGGTATGAATCTGATGACAAGCATGGCTTCAGTGAACAAATCCACCAAATTTGGACAAGTGACAGAGGACCCAGGTTACTGAGGGCGATTTTAAAAGTACTCAGGGCTCCAGTAAACACATTTTGGAGGAGGGCATTTTATAGGGATTTTTATACTGAATGTCACCAGAATGCACTTTAAAAGATAAACAGAATATTATATTTTTAAATATTTTATAGCACAGAGCAAGAATTATTTTAAGTGAGTAGACACTGAGGTGCAGTGTATAAAGAAAGAAAATTCTCCATAACCCATTTATCTTGCTGGACTTAGAAGAGTTGAGTGACAGTTACAAATGACAGCCCTCTTAGGTATTCAGTTTCCTGTGGTATTTAAATGAGAAAATGTATTTTGGGGATACATTATATACAATAATACTAAAGTGGTGTTCAGTTGCAGATGACAAAAACCAGGGTTGATAAAAATATTTTAATATGTGAATTGGATTTGTGAATTTTGTTTAAATATTTTCTGTTCATTATTGACATTAAAGAGGACAGAAGTGAAATCAAGAGGAAGGAAGGCCATCTAGGTGCTGAGATTAGGGCCCCAGAGGTGTCAGGCCATTATATTCCTGGTTGGATCTTTGCTTTTTTTTTGCCAGAAATTCAGAGACAGCCTCAGAAAAACCAAGTCCAAAGGAGATTTATGCATATGAGCACTCCATACCCCTGCAAGAGTGAGGACCTTGAAGATTGTCCCTGCAGAGGGCTGTGGACAAGGATGAGTGTCAGGTGCAGTCCATTGCCACTACTGTGGCCCTTGGTCTACCTCTCCTTGGTCTAACTGGGGCTTCCTCTGGCTGAGGTCCCTGGCTGGGCCATTTGAAGAACCTGTGTCTTCTTCTTCATCTCAAGTTTCTGTAGCCAGTGTTGCCTAGGTTTCCTATCAGAATCTACCCTCTGCGCCTCATGCCAAGAATTCCAGATAAACATGCTGCCTAGGGGAAGATGTTCCCAGATGTAAAGAGAAAGAAGTGACCTCTGTTCTGTTTAGGACTGTACAATTGATCTGGTGCTCCCTCCTGAGCTTGAGGCCAAGGTTATTGGCAAGTCATCTGCACTTGCTCATGGAATGGGCTCATCAGGCTTTCCCTCTCTGCTAGTCAAGATGCTGACAAGATGTGGGAGCTTCCTGGTTAGTTGAAGGCGTCTAGTGATTCCTGGATAGGCTTCATGAAAATTATGGTGTTTTGTTCCTTACTTTCCACCCAGTCTTCTCTTGTAACCAAGATCCTTAAGAAAGAAAAGGTGGTGGTGTTCTGCAGTTGCAGAATTCTAGTGGCCAAGACAGCTGAAAACATACAGATCTTCACTAACTCTAGTTTATCTGATCCCACCCAGGCTTGCATGGCCAAGGCCAATGCCCACAGCACAGCACTGGGAGCCATATTATCAAGGGAAATCTCAGGTCTGGCAGTCTCTGTCCTGTTGCTTCTTTTCTTGGGAGCTGGTCCTGGTAGAGGTCAACCATCTGGTGTGGGGCTGAGAGTTGCTCACTATCCAGCTTGCTTCCATCTTCCAAAGAGTCTACCTTGAGGGTACCTGAACCATGTAAACTGGGAGAGCCATGCTGGATATGGCCACAAGTTACAAGTCTTAGTTTCTTGAGTTCACTCTTTATTATTTGTGTGTATGTGTGTGTGTGTGTGTGTGTGTGTGTGTGTGTGTATGTAATACGACATAGTAAATACAGCCTATATATTATATATAATATATACAGTATATATATATATATATATAAAATATATTTGGATAGTGAGGTTGTGAGAGAGGAGGGGAAGAATGCAGGTATACACTGTGTATATGTTATCATCTTATCTGAAATCAAGGATATGTAACTTAATGTTTTTATTTATTAGTTCAAACAAGTATTTATTAAATGCTTGAAAGTGTATAACACTGTCCTAAGAATGAAGGTGGGATACAGGACTTCAAAAGGTAAAAACGACATGTGTCCTGTCTTCAAAAAGCTCAGCATCTATGGGGGAGACAGGCATGTAACTTATCAAATTTTACATCTTACAAAAATTAAGTATCAAAAGAGAGATATAAACTAAATATTGTGGCAGTTTTGATGAGAAAAGGATCAATTCTGTCGATGGGGATTAGGGGCCATGTTCCTGAGGAGGTAACCTTTGAGGTGGCCTTGAGAATATGAATAAAATTTCATTTCAATAGTTATGAAAAGAGTTAGTCTTGGCAGCAACACTCTTAACAACTTGTGTTTATTTAGCACTTCCCCACTGACTGAGTAGCCTCACACACTTTGTTGTATTCAATTAGAACAATAACTTTGCAAAGTTAAGTAAGGGGATATTATTATTATTTTAAGGTCAAATTTTGGCTTAGAGAAGTTCTATGACTTGCCTATGAGGACACATTATTTAGTCGGGGTGGGGAAATGTAGATGTGGAACCAATATCTTCTATCTGCAAGTACTGTGAGAGCCCTTCCCCTGCCCACCCCTGCTTTTAGCAGGCTAACTAGAGGTGCATTCCCGGAGTTTACCAACTGTTGGTCATTCACAGCCTTACTAACTAGCCTCAGCAACTACTGATGGTGCACAAAGTGTGGTCGCCAGACAGCAGTATCAACATCACCTGGGAACTTGTTAGAAATATAAATTCTCAGACCCCTTCCATACCTGCTGAATCAGAAATGCCAGCAATGTGTTTTAACAAGCCCCTCAGGTGATTCTGATGCAAGTTTAAGTGTGACCTAAACCCTACACATTTGAGGATTCTTTTAACTTAAAATAGATGATATGAAACCATGAGAGCTGACTCTAGAAAAAAAAAAAAGCCCAATTAATCCTTACAGTATCTAGAAATTAAATTGTGTTCTCCTTTTCCTTCTGAGGATTGTTATTGAACAGGATGATGTGGCATATAGGGCTGGAATAAATTTGGCATTAAAACTGCATTTACTTCTTTCTCATTGAGAAAACATACATTCAAAGCCACAGGGAACATGGGACTCAGCCTGCAAAAGTCAAGGGCTCCAAGAGCTGAAGTACAAGGTCACACATTGCTTCAGAAAACAAAGGGTTAGATTTCTGACAAGGGTTACCCACAAAAGAGAGGCCTTAACCCTGAGAATTCATGAATCTGCTCTTGCGAACATGCAGTTTCCAAAGAAATTCAGCTGAAAATGGGAGATAGGCTGGTGTCATGGCATTTCATTCCTTTGAATAGTTTGTGAGAAAAAGCAAGAGAGATAAAGTTATTCAGTTACCATGACAACTTGGAGAGGCCCAGGCTGGATAATGATACAATGGAGCTGACAAAGCTTGGCATCCTGATTCTAGATGAGAAAAATGGGGCTGTGGAGGCCTGGAGATTATGTAGAATGAATATTCTTTTCTTCCCTTACAGTTCTGCCACATTGCCTGATTTTAAAAAAATAACCCATTAAACAGTGCACATAGTGACTATGACTGATGTACATCTATTCATGTGTTTTCCTGGAAGGCACTTCTCCCCTTTGTCTTGTTTCTATCTATCCTTTGCTGCATAGCTCCAAACGTGCTTCCTTAAGGAGGGTTCCTCATTGACTGGCCCTCAGTGAACCACAGCATTGAAAGGCTCAGTCATGCATCTAGTCCCATTTTGCAATTTTTTTTTTTTAACACATACAAACTCTTTCCTTCAGGGGAGAGAAAGACAATAATGTTACTTCCTTGTGACTTCAGGGTCTAAAAATAGCAAAACTGTCTATAATCATTTCTTTTCCTCTTTTGTTTACAATAAAAATAGCTAAGAGTTATTGAGTGCTGATTGTATACCATTCCAGTACTACTTAAAGCGTGGTTGAAGACCAGCAGCAATAGCATCACCTGGGAACTTTTAAAAATGGAAATTTGAGGGCTCTACCCCAGACCTGCTCAATCTGAAACTCTAGAGGGTGGGGTCCAGGAATCTTTTTTTAATAAACGTTTAATAAATACCAAGTTTTCAGAATCACTGCATTAGACGCATCTAAGTGCATCATATTTTTTCTCACTTAATTTTCACAACAACCTGGGAATTAGTATCATCTCCCTGTACAGGTGGGGGAACTGAGGCACAGAAAGTATGAGTAAATTGCTCAAGGTCCCTGTAGTGTATTGTTTCCAAAGATTGTGGCAACAATCTCTTCTACTTTTTCAAAGTGACTTTGTCACTTCTATCAAGAGGTGTAGTCTATTTCTCTTTTCCTTAAACTGGACTGGTCTGTGACTTGCTTTGACCAATAGAATGCAATGAAAGAGATATGGTACAACTTCTTTTTTTTTTTAATTGAAGTATAGTTGATTTACAATGTTGTGTTAGTTTCAGGTATACACCAAAGCGAATCAGTGATTCACTGTATATATATATTCTTTTTCAGATTCTTTTCCCTTTTAGGTTATTACAAAATATTAAGTAGAGTTCCCTGTGCTATATAGTAGGTCCTTGTTGGTTATCTATTTTGTACACAGTAGTGTATATATGTTAATGCCAAATTCCTAATTTATCCCTCCCCCCATACTTTCGCCTTTGGTAACCGTAAATTTATTTTCTATGTCTGTGGGTCTATTTCTGTTTTGTAAATAGGTTCATTTATATCATCTTTTTTTTAGATTCCACATATAAGCAATATCATATGATATTTGTCTTTGTCTGGCTTACTTCACTCAGTATGATAATCTCTAGGTCAATCCATGTTGCTGCAAATGGCATTATTTCATTCTTTTTCATGGCTGAGTAATATTCCATTGTGTACATGTACCACATCTTCTTTATCCATTCCTCTGTCAATGGACATTTAGGTTTCTTCCATGTCTTGACTATTGTAAATAGTGCTGTAATGAACATTGGAGTACATGTATCTTTTCAAGTTATGGTTTTCTCTGGATATATGCTCGGGAGTGGGATTGCAGGATCATATGGTAGCTCTATTTTTAGTTTTTTAAGGGTCCTCATACTGTTTTCCATAGTGGTTGCACCGATTTATATTCCCACTGGCAGTGTAGGAGGGTTCCTTTTTCTCCACACCCTCTCCAGCATTTATTATTTGTAGACTTTTTGATGATGGACATTCTGACTCATGTGAGGTGATATCTCATTGTAGTTTTGATTTGCATTTTTCTAATAATTAGTGATGTTGAGCATCTTTTCATGTGCCTCTTGGCCATCTGTATGTCTTGTTTGGAGAAATGTCTGTTTAGATCTTCTGCCAATTTTTTGATTGGGCTGTTTTTTTGATATTGATTTGATTTTTTTTTTTTTTTTTGCTATGAGCTGTTTGTATATTTTGGATATTAATCCCTTGTCAGTCACATACTTTGAAAATATTTTCTCCCATTCTTGTGGTTGCCTTTTCATTTTGTTTATGGTTTCTTTTGGAGGCCTTGCAGAGTCTGTTTTCATTCTCCTACTAACTTGACTCCCATGTAAAGTCCAGGCTGCTGGAGACAGAGGCCATATGATAATAGGGACCATGTGGAGATAGAGACCATGTGGAGGAGAACCAGAGTGTGCTAGCTGACAACCCCACCTAAGCCTTGTCCTGTGGGTGAAGCCATCTTGGACCTGTTAGCCCAGCCTAGTCACTAGCTGAATGCAGCCACGTGCAGGAGCCTTGCTAATGCCACATGGAGTAGAGACTTGCTTGCTGAGCCCTGCCCACATTTCCAACACGAAAAATTGTATGCAATAAAATGGTGGTGTTTTAAGCCACTGACTGTTGGGATAGTTTCTTATAGAGCAATAGATAATGGAAATAGTCATATAATTTGTCAACCATAGATCCTGGAGTCCAACCCATGTACCTTTAGCTTTAGAGCTATCCATCTTAACCATTGCTCTTTTTTTTTAATTTAAAAATTTAAGTTAATTAATTAATTAATATTTTGGCTGTATGGGCTCTCTGTTGCTGCACGTGGGCTTTCTCTAGTTGCAGTGCGCAGGGCCTACTCTTCGTTGCACAGGCTTCTTATTGCAGTGGCTTCTCTTGTTGCAGAGCACAGTCTTTAGGCACATGGGCTTCCATAGTTGTGGCATCCGGGGTCAGTAGTTGTGGTGCACAGGCTTAGTTGCTCTGCGGCATGTGAAATCTTCCTGGACCAGGGCTCAAACCTGTGTCCCCTGCATTGGCAGGAGGATTCTTAACCACTGCACCACCAGAGAAGTCCTTAACCATTGGTCTTTGCTTTGTTTCATTTTTTAAAAATTAGAATTACTATTTTATTAACATATCAGGTTTTAAACTCACGTTCCAGGGCAGACAATCTGGTAAGTTTCTTTCAGTAAACCATGTAGCATATATAACACCCATTTTTACCCTAAGCTAGGTAATAATAATAGCTAACACTTTATGGTACTTGCTATATACCAGGCTAATCATGCTTTGATTATGTTTTAATTTGCTAATTTTTCTCTAACTTTTGAAATACATACTTAGGTAATCAATTTTCAGCCTTTTTTCTAATGCAAGTATTTAAAGGTCTACATTTTCTTCTAAGTACTACTTTAGCTGCACCCTAAAATTTTTGATATGTTATATATTAACTATCATTTCATTTAGAATAATTTCTAATTTCCATTGTGATTTTTTTGACCCAGGAGTTTTGTTTTAGAAATATATTGCTTACTTTGGGATTTTTCTTACTGTCTTTTTATTATTTTCTTCCTAAAATAATTCCATTGTGGTTGGAGGATATATATTCTGTATGATTTCAAACATTTAAAATTGATTGGTGGACTTTCCAAGATGGCAGAGGAGTAGAAGGACATGGAGTTCATCTCTCCCCGCAAATGTATCAAGAATACAACTACAAATGGAACAATTCTCACAGAGCACCCGCTGAACACTAGCAGAGGACCTCAGACACCTAAAATGACAAGAAAGATCCCCACGTAACCAGGTAGGATGAAATAAAGAAGAAATGAAAAGGAAGAGGAGAGGAAGCAGGATGGGACTTGAGCCCCTGGCAGAGAGCTAAAGGTGAGGAGAGGTTCCTGTATCTGTGGAAGCCCCCTCACTGGTTGGGGGATTAACTGGGACAGAAGGGGAGTTTCAGGGGCTTGGAGGAGATCCTAGCAACCAGTCTGTGGCAGGCAGGACAGAGTGAGACCTACCCAGATTGTCCATGCCACAGCACTGCACACCCCAGGCTGAGACAGTTGTCTACCACTGTGCATGGGGGCTGAGTACTGGAACATGGGGTTTGGAGAGCAAACCCAGGGAGGGGACTGCTGTTGGCTGTGAGGAGACAGCCTGAGGGTATGGTAGTGAGGAGCTCCACAAATGGGAATGCTCGTGGAGGAAACCCAGACTGCCACAGAAGAGAAGTGCCATCATTGAGTGATGTACAAAGGGCTGGGCCACCATTGCAGCCTCTTTCCTCACATGCTGGCCCTGCCTCCATGGGCACTAGGGAGGGCTCCCACCAGAGCAGGCTCATGTTCCCCTGCCATTGCCTCCTCTGCCCCCACCTGCCCCACCTGGGTGACCCACTCACCCTGATTGCCACCTCAGGTCCTTCCTGCCTGTTGGGCTTGTGTGCTCCAGCAACCTCTGGGGCAGACTGTGGTGGGAGGAAGACATGCAGAGGAAGGGCTGAAACCAGGTGTTGGCCATGTGACTAAGGAAGAAGAGCTGGAATCTCTCCTCATGGCTGCGCAAACTGTGGAGTTACACCTCCACTGACGGCTTCCTAAATTCAGCGCCTGAGAAATATTGAAAAGGACAACAAGTGCTCCAGCAGCTGGGATGGGTCTGGCTTTAACAGCTATGGGCTTTGTGGGCACATATATGCAGGGGTTGGGCTAAGCCAGAGTCTGAGCTGCCTCCATAGCTCTCACAGCAGGTCCAGATGCACAACTACTGCAGTCCTGGGACCTGATCTCAGTGTATCTGTGCCAGTGGCCTGGTGAAAACAATGCCTGAGAGACACCAGGGCCAATTGCCGGCACACCCACAGTTAAGGTGGGACCAAGAGCAGTGCCAACAACAGTGTAATTTTTGAGCCCACACAGTGGGTGAAAGGGGACACAACAGAGCACATTCACAGGTGAACAGCTACAGAGGAGGAATACTCAGTGGCTTCTTTCGCAGTGAAAGTACTGAAATCCCACCTACCTCACACGACAGATCAGAAACACAATGAAGACACATATCTGGGGGCCTCTACTCCAATAACCAGAGAGCAGACCCTGACCCTGACAGGGCAGGGACCACCACAGAGCAAAGGGGAGGCCCCACTTAATATCCAGGGCAGACTCTTGTAACCACAATACCAGTCAAACCCTCTATCAAGGGGATAATGGCATAAGCCTCTGGACCAACCTCACCCAGCAGGGGACAGACACCAGAAGCAAGAGGACCTATGATCCTGCAGCCGGTGGAAAGGAGACCACAAACACAGTAAGTTTGACAAAATGAGATGACAAAGAAATATGTTGCAGATGAAGAAGCAAGGTACAAACCTACAAGAACAACTAAATGAAGAGAAGATAGGCAATCTACCTGAAAAAGAATTCAGAGTAATGATAGTAAAGATGATCCAAAATCTTGGAAAAAAAATGGAGGCATAAATGGGAAAGCTCACTGGTAAAGGATTGAGAAGATACAAGAAACATTTAACAAAGGCCTAGAAGAACTAAAGAACAAATAGAGATGAACAATACAAAAACTGAAACAAAAAATACACTAGAAGAAATCAATATCAGAATTACTGTGGCAGAAGAACAGATAAGTGAGCTTGAAGACAGAAGGGCGTAAATCACTGCCATGGGACAGAATAAAGAAAAAAAGAATGAAAAGAAATGAAAAGAGTCTAAGAAACCTCTTGGACAACATTAAATGCACCAACATGTGCATTATAGGGGTCCCAGAAGGAGAAGGGCCTGAAAAAATATTTGAAGAGATAACCACTAAAATCTTTCCTAACATGGGAAAAGAAACAGTCACCCAAGTCCAGTAAATGCAGAGTCTCAGGCAGGATAAACCCAAGGAGGAACACATTGAGACACATAGTAATCAAACTGACAAAAAATTAAACACAAAGAAAAAATATTAAAAGCAACAAGGGAAAAATGACAAATAACATACAAGGGAACTCACATAAAGTTATAGGCTGATTTCTCAGCAGAAACTCTGCAGGACAGGATTGGCACAACATATTTAAAGTGATGAAGTGGAAGAACCTTCAACCAAGAATACTCTACCCGATAAGACTCTCATTCAGATTCGACAGAGAAATTAAAAGCTTTACAGACAAGCAAAAGCTAAGAGAATTCAGCACCACCAGACAAGCTTTGCAACAAATGCTAAAGGAACTTCCCTAGGCAGGAAAGAGACCAGCAACTTAAAACAACCCTGTACATATATAGACTGCTATAGCAAAACCTCTTTGGAACAGCAAACCCCAGAACTACAATAGATACACACACAAAAAAGAAAAATCAACACCAACACAACACTAAAGATGGTCATCAAACTACACGAGAAGAGAACAAGAGAGGGAGGGAAGAAAAAAGACCTACGAAAATAAACTCAAAACAATTAAGAAAATGGCAATGGGAACATACATATTAATAATTACCTTAAAACAAATAGATTAAATTCTCCAACCAAAAGACATAGACTGGCTGAATGGATGCAGAAAATAAGACCCATATATATGCTGTCTACAAGAGACCTACTTCAGACATAGGGACACATACAGACTGAAAATGAGGGGATGGAAAAAGGTACAGTAAGTCCCCTACATACAAACATTCAACTTGCAGACTTTCAAAGAGGCAAACGTGCGTTCACATGTCCAATCATGTAAGTTAGTCCATATGTCTGGTGTACATTGTCATGTGTGTGCATCCTCTACAAGTGGTTGTGCTTTTGTGTACTTTACAGTACTGTATAGACTACAATAGTACAGTATCTTTATTTCAAGACAAGGATGTATGGAAGCAAGTGTAAAAGCAGTGGTGATGTAGTTGGTACTGCTAAGAAGCACCAAGTGCCAAGAAAGGATGAGAGAGACAAGAGGAAGAAGAAGTAACTGAAAAAAGAAGAGATTCATGACACAGAAAATGGCAAGGGGATTTTCTTTATTTGAGGAGGCACTGTTAGTTTTTGAGGCACCCAAACATAGAATGGTACACAAATGTTGCAGCAGCTGTTCAGAATGCAATCCAGTGCTACCATGTCATTATGATGAGACAAAAAGATCTACTACCCAGACATCACTGGATCATTTTTTCAAGAGGGTAGATAGAATTGAATCCAGCAAGGAACCAGAACCTGTGCCATCAACGTCAGGTAAGAGTGAAATTTCAGCTTGTCCTCCATCTCCTATTGCTGATGATCCTTCAGCTCTACCACCTCCCACCTCCTCTCCCTTCCAGTCAGTAACTCTTCTTGCCTGTTCACTCGATGCCAGCCCCTGTATGCCAGCTGTTGTACTGTACTAGTCTACTTTTCAAGGTACTGTACTGTAAGATTTTAAATGTTTTCTTTATTTTTATCTGTTTTTTATGTATTATTTTGGTGAAAAGTATTATAAACCTATTACAGTACAGTACTATATAGCTGATTGTGTTAGTTGGGTATCTAGGTTAACTTTGAGGACTTATGAACAAATTGGACTTATGAACGTGTTCTCGGAACAGAATTTGTTCATATGTAGGAGACTTACTGTAGTCCATGCAAATGGAAATCAAAGGAAAGCTGGAGTAGCAATACTCATATCAGACAAAATAGACTTTAAAATAAAGAATGTTACAAGAGACAATGAAAGGCACTACATAATGATCAAGGGATCAATCCAAGAAGAAGATAACAATTGTAAATATATATGCAGTCAACACAGGAACACCTCAATATATAAGGCAAATACTAACAGCCATAAAGGGAGAAATCGACAGTGACACAGTAATAGTGGGGGACTTTAACACCCCACTTTCATCAATGGACAGATCATCCGGACAGAAAATCAATAAGGAAACACTGCCTTAAATGACATATTAGACCAGATGGACTTAAATGATATTTATAGCACACTCCAACCAAAAGCAGCAGAATACACATTCTTTTCATGTGCACATGAAACATTCTCCAGGATTGACCACATCCTGGGCCACAAAGTGAGCCTTGGTAAATTTAAGAAAATTGAAATCATATCAAGCATCTTTTCTGACCACACCGCTTTAAGATTAGAAGTAAACTACAAGGAAAAAAAATGTAAAAAACACAAACACGTAGAGGATAAACAATATGCTATTAAAGAACCAATGGATCACTGGAGAAATCAAAAAATACCTAGAGACAAATGAAAATGAGAGCACAATGATCCAAACCTACAGGATGCAGCAAAAGCAGTTCTAAGAGGGAAGTTTATAGCAACACAATCTTACCTCAGGAAACAAGAAAAATCACAAATAAACAACCTAACCTTACACCTAAAGCAACTGGAGAAAGAAAAACCAACAAAACCTAAAATTAGTAGAAGGAAAGAAATCAAGAAATCAGAGCAGAAATAAATGAAATAGACATGAAGAAAACAACAGCAAAGATCAATGAAACTAAAAGCTGGTTCTTTAAAAATATAATATTTATAAACATTTAGGAGGACTCATCAAGAAAAAAAGGGGGAGAACACAAATCAATAACATCAGATATGAAAAAGAAGTTACAATTGACACCACAGAAACACAAAGGATCATAAGAGACTACAACAAGCAACTGTATGCCAAAAAGATGGACAACCTGGAAGAAATGGACAAATTCATAGAAAGATACAATCTCCCAAGACTGAACCAGGAAGAAATAGAAAATATGAACAGACCAGTCACAAGTACTGAAATTGAAACTGTGATTTAAAAACTCCAAGCAAACAAAAGTCTAAGGCCAGATGGCTTCACAGGTGAATTCTATCAAACATTTAGAGAAGAGCTAACAGCTAGCCTTCTGAAACCATCCCAGAAATTTCCGGAGGAAGGAAAACTCCCAAACTCATTCTACAAGGCCACCATCACCCTGATACCAAAACTAACCAAAGATATCACACAAAAAATTATAGGCCAATATCACTGATGAATATAGATGCAAAAATTCTCTACAAAATACTAGCAAACAGAATCCAATAACATATTAAAAGGATCATACACCATGATCAAGTGGGATTTATCCCAGGGATGCAAGGCTTCTTCAACATATGCAAATCAATCAATGTGATATACCATATTAACAAATTGAAGAATAAAAACCATATGGTCATCTCAATAGATGCAGAAAAAGCTTTTGCCAAAATTCAACACCTGTTTATGATGAAACTCTCCAGAAAGTAGGCAAAAACGGAACCTACCTCAACATCATAAAGGCCATATATGACAAACCCACAGCAAATATCATTCTCAATGGTGAAAAGCTGAAAGCATTTCCTCTAAGATCAGGAACAAGACGAGGATGTCTACTCTTGCCACTTTTATTCAATATAGTTTTGGAAGTGCTAGCCTTGGCAATCAGAGAAGAAAAAGAAGTAAAATGAATCCAAATGGGAACCCAAACTGTCACTGTTTGCAGATGACATGATACTATACATAGAAAATCCTAAAGATGCTACCAGAAAACTACTAGAAATAATCAATGAATTTGGTAAAGTTGCAGGATACAAAATTAATACACATAAATCTCTTCCTATACACTAACAACGAAAGATCAGAAAGAGAAATTAAGAAAGCAATCACATTTACCATTGCAACAAAAAGAATAAAATACCTAGAAATATGCCTACCTAAGGAAGTAAAAGAACCATACTCTGAAAACTATAAGACACTGTTGAAAGAAATCAAAGATGACACAAACAGATGGAGAGATATACCATGTTCTTGGATTGGAAGAATCAATATTGTGAAAATGTCTATACTACCCAAAGCAATCTAAAGATTCAATGCAATCCCTATCAAATTACCAATGGCATTTTTCACAGAATTAGAACAAAATTTTTACAATTTATTTGGAAACACAAAGCACCCAAAATAGCCAAATCAAGCTTGAGAAAGAAAAACGGAGCTGGAGGAATAAGGAATCAGGCTCCCTGACTTCAGACTATACTACAAAGCTACAGCTATCAAGACAGTATCATACTGGCACAAAAACAGAAACATAGATCAATGGAACAGGATAGAAAGCCCAAAGATAAACCCACACACCTATGGTCACCTAATCTATGACAAAGGAGGCAATAATATACAATGGAGAAAAGAGAGTCTCTTCAGTAAGTGGTGCTGGGAAAACTGGACAGCTACATGTAAAAGAATGAAATTAGAACCCTCCCTAACACCATACACAAAAATAAACTCAAAATAGATTGAAGAGCTAAAAGTGAGACCAGACACTTTAAAACTATTAGAGGAAAACATAAGCAGAAAACTCTCTGACATAAAGCGCAGCAAGATCTTTTTTGACCCACCTCCTAGAGTAATAAAAATAAAAACAAAAATAAACAAAAGGGACCTAATTAAACTTAAAAGCTTTTGCACATTAAAGGAATCCAAAAACGAGACAAAAAGAGAGCCCTCAGAATGGGAGAAAATATTTGCAATCAAAGCAACTGACAAGGGATTAATCTCTAAAATATAGAAACAGCTCATGCAGCTCAATATTGAAAAAACATAAAACCCAATCAAAAAGTGCACAGAAGACCTAAATAGACATTTCTCCAAAGAAGACATACAGATGGCCAAGAGGCACATGAAAAGATGTTCAACATTGCTAATTATTAGAGAAATGCATATCAAAACTACAATGAGGTGTCACCTCACACCAGTCAGAATGGCTATCATCAAAAAATCCACAAAGAATAAATGTTGGAGAAGGTGTGGAGAGAAGGGAACCCTCAGACACTGTTGGTGGGTATGTAAATTGGTATAGCCACTATGGAAAACAGTATGGAGGGTACTGAAAAAACTAAAAGTAGAACCACCATATGACCCAACAATCCAACTCCTGGGCATATAACCAGAGCAAACCATAATTCGAAAATATACTTGCACCCCAATGTTCATTGCAGCACTATTTACAATAGCTAGGACATGGAAGCAACCTAAATATCCATAAACAGAGGAATGGATAAAGAAGATGTGGTACATATATAGAATGGAATATTACTCAGGCATTAAAAAGAATGAAATAATGCCACTTGCAGGAACACGGATGGGCCTAGAGATTGTCATACCGAGTGAAGTAAGTCAGACAGAGAAAGAGAAATATCGTATGATATTGCTTATATGTAGATTCTAATAAAAATGATACAAATGAACTTATATACAAAACAGGAACAGATTCACAGACTTAGAGAAGGAACTTATGGGTACTGGGTGGGGGAAGGTTGGGGGGGAGGGATAGTTATTGAGTTTGGGATTGACATGTACACTGTTATATTTAAAACGGATAACCAACAGGGACCTACTGTATAACACAAGGAACTCTGCTCAATATTATAGAACAACCTAAACGGGAAAAGACTTTGAAAAAGGATAGATACATGTATATGTATAACTGAATCACTTTGCTGTGCACCTGAAACTAATACAATATTGTTAATTATACTGCTGGGCTTCCCTGGTGGCTCATTGGTTAAGAATCCACCTGCAGAGGGGGAGACCTTCAAGATGGCAGAGGAGTAAGACGTGGAGATTACCTTCCTCCCCACAAATACATCACAAATACATCTACATGTGGAATAGCTCCTACAGAACACCTACTGGACGCTGGCAGAAGACCTCAGACTTCCCAAAAGGAAAGAAACTCCCCACGTACCTGGGTAGGGCAAAAGAAAAAAGAGATAAGAGAATAGGGACAGTACCTACACCTCTGGGAGGGAGCTGTGAAGGAGGAAAAGTTTCCACACACTAGGAAGCCCCTTCACTGGCAGAGACGGTGGGTGGGTGGGGGAAAGCTTCGGAGCCAGTGAGGAGAGCACACCAACAGGGGTGCAGAGGGCAAAGCAGAGAGATTCACAGAGAATCAGTGCTGACCAGCACTCACCAGCCCGAGAGGCTTGTCTGCTCACCCACCAGGGAGGGTGGGGCCTGGGAGCTGAGGCTCAAGCTTCAGAGGTCAGATCCCAGGAAGAGGACTGGGGTTGACTCCGTGAACACAGCCTGAAGGGGACTAGTGAGCCACAGCTAGCCAGAAGGGAGTCCGGGAAAAAGTCTGGACCTGCCTAAGAGGCAAGAGACCATTGTTTTGGGGTGTGCAAGGAGAGGGGATGCAGAGCACTGCCTAAATGAGCTCCAGAGATGGGCTTGAGCCGTGGCTATCAGCTCAGACCCAGAGATGGGCATGAAACACTAAGGCTGCTGCTGCAGCCACCAAGAAGCCTGTGTGCAAGCACAGGTCACTAACCACACTTCCCTTCCTGGGAGCCTGTGCAGCCGGCCACTGCTAGCATCCTGTGATCCATGGAAAATGTCCCCAGGAGACCACACAGCATGCCTCAGGCTGTTGCAACGTCACACCAGCTTCTTCCATGGCAGGCTCACCCTGCATTCTGTACACTTCCACTCGCCCCACTTCCCCCAGACTGAGTGAGCCAGAGCCCCCTAATCAGAGGCTATTTTTACCCCGTACTGTCTGAATGGGGAACAGATGGCCTCAGGCAACCTACACGCAACGGTGGGGCCAAACCCAAGGTGGAACCGCAGGAGCTGTGCGAACAAAGAAGAGAAAAGGATATTTCTCCCAGCAGCCTCAGAAGCAGTGGATTAAATCTCCACAATCAACTTGATGTACGCTGCATCTCTGGAATACCTGAATAGACAACAAATCATCCAAAAACTGAGGTGGTGGACTTTGGGAACAACTATAGACTTGGGGTTTGCTTTCTGCATCTAATATTTTCTGGTCTTATGTTTATATTAGTTTAGTATTTAGAGGTTATTATCATGGGTAGATTTATTGATTTGGTTGCTCTCTTCCTTTTTTAATATATATATAGATATGTATATATTTTTTTCCTTTTTCTCTTTTTGTGAGTGTGCATGTGTATGCTTCTTTGTGTGATTTTGTCTGTATAGCTTTGCTTTTACCAATTGTCCTAGAGTTCTGTCTGTCCTTTTTTTTTTAGCATAGTTTCTAGTGCTTGTTATCATTGGTGGATTTGTTTTTTGGTTTGAGTGCTCTCTTCTTTCTTTTATTAAATTACTTTTTAGTTTTTTATTTTTAATAATTTTTTATTTTAATAACTTCTTCCTTTCCTTCTGTATTTCCTTCTTTCTTTCTCTTTATTTCTTCCTTCCTTCCTTCCTTTCTCTCTTTCCTTCTTTCTTTCTTTCTTTCTTTCTCCCTTCCTTCCTTCCTTCCTTTCTTTCTTTCTTTCTTTCTCTTTCTCTCTTTCTTTCTTTCTTTCTTTCTTTCTTTCTTTCTTTCTTTCTTTCTTTCTTTCTTTCTTTTTTCTTTCTTTCTTTCTTTCCTTCTTTCTTTCTTTCTTTCTTTCTTTCTTTCTTTCTTTCTCCCTTCCTTCCTTCCTTCCTTCCTTTCTTTCTTTCTTTCTTTCTTTCTTTCTTTCTTTCTTTCTTTCTTTCTTTCTTTCTTTCTTTCTTTTCTTCTTCTTTCTTTCTTTCGCTATTTTCTCCTGAGCTGTATGGCTGACAGGGTCTTCTTGCTCCAGCCAGGTGTGAGGCCTGTTCCTCTGAGGTGGGAGAGCTGAGTTCAGGACATTGGGCCACCAGAGACCTCCTGGCTCCATGTAATATCAAAAGGAAAAAGCTCTCCGAGAGATCTCCATCTCAATGCTAAGACCCAGCTCCACTCAACGACCAGCAACCTACAGTGCTGGAAACCCTATGCCAAACAACTAGAAAGACAGAACACAACACAACCCATTAGCAGAGAGCCTGCCTAAAATCATAATAAGGTCACAGACACACCAAAATGCACCATTGGACAAGGTCCTGCCCACCAGAAAGACAAGATCCAGCCTTATCCACCAGAACACAGGCACCAGCCCACTCCACCAGGAAGCCTACACAACCCACTAAACCAAACTTAGCCACTGGGGGCAGACACCAAAAACAACGGGAACTATGAAACTGCAGCCTGTGAGAAGCAGACACCAAACACAGTAAGTTAAGAAAAATGAGAAGACAGAGAAACACACAGCAGGTGAAGGAGCAAGGTAAAAACTCACCAGACCAAACAAACAAAGAGGGAATAGGCAGGCTACCTGAAAAAGAATTCAGAGTAATGATAGTAAAGAGGATCCAAAATCTTGGAAATAGAATGGAGAAAATACAACAAACGTTTAACAAGGACCTAGAAGAACAAAAGAGCAAACAACCAATGATGAAAAACACAATAAATGAAATTAAAAATTCTCTAGAAGGGGGCTTCCCTGGTGGCACAGTGGTTGAGAGTCTGCCTGCCAATGCAGGGGACAAGGGTTCATGCCCCGGTCCAGGAAGATCCCATGTGCCGCGAAGTGGCTGGGCCCGTGAGCCATGGCTGCTGAGCCTGCGCATCCGGAGCCTGTGCTCCACAATGGGAGAGGCCACGTACAGAAAAAAAAAAATTCTCTAGAAGGAATCAATAGCAGAAATACTAAGGCAGAAGAACGGATAAGTGACCTGGAGGATAAAATAGTGGAAATAACGACCACAGAGCAGAATAAAGAATGAAAAGAATTGAGGACAGTCTCAGAGACCTCTGGGACAACATTAAATACACCAACATTCGAATGATAGAGGTCCCAGAAGAAGAAGAGAAAAAGAAAGGGATGAGAAAATATTTGAAGAGTTTATAGTTGAAAACTTCCCTAATATGGGAAAGGAAAGAGTCAATCAAGTTCAGGAATCACAGAGAGTCCCATACAGGATACATACAAGGAGAAACACGACAAGACACATATTAATCAAGCTAACAAAAATTAAATACGAGGAAAAAATATTAAAAGCAACAAGGGAAATACAAGAAATAACATACAAAGGAAACCCCATAAGGTTAACAGCTGATCTTTCAGCAGAAACTCTGAAAGCCAGAAGGGAGTCGCAGGACATATTTAAAGTGATGAAAGAAAGAGAAAAACCTACAACCAACATTACTCTACCCAGCAAAATTCTCATTCAAATTCAACAGAGAAATTAAAACCTTTACGGACAAGCAAAAGCTAAGAGAATTCAGCACCACCAAACCAGCTTTACACAAATGCTAAAGGAAATTCTCTAGGCAGGAAACAAAAGAGAAGGAAAAGACCTACAATAACAAACACAAAACAGTTAAGAAAATGGGAATAGGAACATACATATCGATAATTACCTAAAATGTAAATATATTAAATGCTCCAACCAAAAGACATAGACTGGCTGAATGGATACAAAAGCATGACCTGTGTATATGCTGTCTACAAGAGACCCACTTCAGACCTAGGGGCACATAGAGACGGAAACTAAGGGAATGGAAAAATATATTCCATGCAAATGGAAATCAAAAGAAACCTGGAGTAGCAATTCTCATATCAGACAAAATAGACTTTAAAATACAGACTATTACAAGAGACAAAAAAGGACACTACATAATGATCAAGGGATCATTCCAAGATAATCCAAGATAATCCAAGATATAACAATAGTAAATATTTATGCACCCAATATAGGAGCACCTCAATACATAAGGCAAATGCTAACAGCCATAAAATGGGAAAATGACAGTAACACAGTCATACTAGGGAAATTTTAAAACCACACTTTCACCAATGGACAAATGTATGGACACCAAGGGGGGAAAGCGGGGTGGGGCATGGTGGTGGTAATGGGATGAATTAGGAGATTGGGATTGATGTATATACACTAATATGTATAAAATAGAGAACTAATAAGAGCCTGCTGTATAAAAAATTAAATTAAAAAAGGGTGAAAATAGCAAAAAAAAAGAAAAGAAAAAAGAAAAGGTAGAGTATCTTATTAGACAAGAAATTGTTTAAACCAGATACACATTGTTAGACCCTAATCAAGCATTCTGAGCAGAGTTTTAAGAGGCGGTAAATTGGAAAAATCAGGTTTAAAATAAAACTCACAAATTCATGACAAATTGGACTGATCAGTTGAAGCATAAACTTTCAAGGGAAGAATCAGAACTCCTTTGACCTGAAAATCTGAAATCAATTTTCAGAATGCAAGCACCATTATGGAGAATGGTTAGAGCCTTTAGAGTGATCACAGATTTGATGTCATACAGAATTCTAGAAGTCCTGCCCCTAAGCACAGTATGAACCGGCTAAGGAAAATCTAAAGGAGTCACAGGTTTCAAAGTCTTTCTCTCCGTTTGTGTTAAATGTTTTTTTCTGGTGAAATTTGGATAGTAATTGACATTTCTGATTAAACATTAAACTATCTCTCCCAAGGAATTTTTAGAGTCTTAATGAGGGGAAAGATATATTTCTGTGGTCACCACAGCTGCTAAAATGAAACAACTGAGGTAAACTGACAATACCAAACCTCTTTTAGATGAAAGGAAAGGGTTGTAGTATGCCTATTTTGTTCTGAATGCATTATTCTTTTTGGATTTTTCTCATATGTTGAATCTCATGGATAGCTGTACTCATTTGCCAGAGGAATCAGAATACAGTTGTTACCATGACCCCTGGCAACACATGCATATTTAAGTTCAAGTTATTTTATAAATTAAAAAGATTCTTTTAATTACATACTCCTATTAGAGTAAGAGGCACATAATAGATGCTTATGTATAGCTGCTTCAAGAGTGGTTTCTATAATAGAGGATTCTTCCATTCTCTTTAAAGACCTCTAATGTTCTCACCAAAGATTTTTTCATAGATTTCAGGGCTCTCCCTGGGTCAGAATCCAATAACTCCATTCTCCTTAAAACATATGAACATCCACCATATCCTGGAAGGTCCAGGAAAAGATATTTGGCTTCCAGAATTGTTTAAATGTTATCCCAAGTTGTGGGGTTTTTGCTCTCAATCTCTATTCACTGATTCCTCAGACAGTGCTCTCAGCATAAACTCAAAGTATGTATTTTTTTGTTTGTTTAATTAAACTTATGTCTACTTTTCCTCTTTCCAAAAAGTTTTGAAGCAATTAGTAGCAACAAAGCAAATAAAATGGAAATGGAAAGTGTTGACTGGAAGAAAAAGGCACAATGTGAGTGTTGTGAATAAAGGTTTATTCAGGGTCTTATTGAGGACCATAAACTGGGAGATAGCCTCTCAGATAGCTCTGAGGAACTGCTCCAAAGATGTAGGGGGGAAGCTAGTTTATATGTGATTTTTGTTAGGGAGTACATGCAGTTGAATATACATCTTGGTGAAAAATTACTGAGAGTCACAAAGAACAGATATCTCAAGTTAATGATTATAGTGCTTTTCTATGTATGGCAAGATGCAAGAAGTGAGGTTCATTAAAATTCTTCTTGAAAAGCATCTAACGATCTAAGGCCTGTTTGTCCAAAGCACAGAGCATCCTGTTATCATCTTTAATTTCTTCTCTCTGAATCACAGAGTACTTCATCCTGTTATTGCCTTAATCTCTTTTTCTGAAGCACTGAGTATATTGTCAGTCAGTGACTGCAGCAGGTTAATATTTGTAGACTTGGATAGTGAGTGAAAAGCTCTTTGCTTTTCTTTTGTTTGTAGTTCCCCCATTTTGGTCATAAATTCAGCCAAAGTTTGGGAGGCATTTCATGACAAATTTGTCCCATGGCCCTAGGAAGGCTAATTCCTAGGTCAAGAGAGTACTTCATTGATAGACCACTCGATGTGCTATGACTGAACTGGGCCCTGTTAATTGTAAATGTCTCTGGACCGCCTGTCTTACTAGTCTGTTATGGTCCAGGAAATGATTCTCCCTTGTTGCTTCTTCCCCTATCTAGAGTTTACACTATTACAATCAATCTTTTACTGTTATATAGAATTATATAGCTAGACAATTGTTTCAATTCACTTAGTCATCATTATTTTTGTCACAGATTCAGTTGCACATTGTGTAATACAAGAAAAACAGTGTTGAGAGGAGGGGAAGATAGAGGAGGAGTAAGACGCGTAGATCACCTTCCTCCCCACAGATACACCAGAAAAACATCTACACGGGGAGCAACTCCTACAGAACACCTACTGAACACTGACGGAAGACCTCAGACCTCCCAAAAGGCAAGAAACTGCCCACGTAATGGGGTGGGGCAAAAGAAAAAAGAATAAAGAGAGACAAGGGCATAGGGATGGGACCTGCACCAGTGAGAGGGAGCTGTAAAGGAGGAAAGGTTTCCACACACAAGGAAGCCCCTTCATGGGCGGAGACTGCGGGTGGCGGAGGGGGAAGCTTCGGAGCCGCGAAGGAGAGCACAGCAACAGGGATGGGGAGGGCAAAGCGGAGAGATTCCCGCACAGAGGATCAGTGACAACCAGCACTCACCAGCCCGAGAGGCTTGTCTGCTCACCCACCGGGGCCGGCAGGGCTGGGACCTGAGGCTCGGGCTTCGGTCGGAGCGCAGGGAGAGGACTGGGGTTGGTGGCGGGAACACAGCCTGCAGGGTGTTAGTGCACCACTGCTAGCTGGGAGGGAGTCTGGGGAAAAGTCTGGACCTGCCAAAGAGGCAAGAGACTTTTTCTTCCCTCTTTGTTTCCTGATGCGCGAGGAGAGGGGATTAAGAGCGCTGCTTAAAGGAGCTCCAGAGATGGACGCGAGCTGCGGCTAAAAGCGCGGACCCTAGAGACGGGCAAGAGACGCTAAAGGCTGCTGTCGCCACCACCAAGAATCCTGTGTGCGAGCACAGGTCACTATCCACACCCCCATTCCGGGGAGCCTGTCCAGCCCGCCACTGCCAGGGTCCTGGGATCCAGGGACAACTTCCCCAGGAGAACGCACGGCACGCCTCAGGTTGGTGCAACATTACGCTGGCCTCTGCCGCTGCAGGCTCACCCCACACTCCGTGCCCCTCCCTCCCCCCGGCCTGAGTGAGCCAGAGCCCCCAAATCAGCGGCTCCTTTAACCCCGTCCTGTCTGAGTGAAGAACAGATGTTCTCCTGTGACCTACACACTGAGGCAGGGCCAAATCCAAGGCTGAGCCCCTAGAGGCTGTGAGAACAAAGAAGAGAAAGGGAAATCTCTCCCAGAAGCCTCAGAAGCAGCAGATTAAAGCTCCACAATCAACTTGATGTACCCTGCATCTGTGGAATATATGAATAGACAACGAATCATCCCAAATTGAGGAAGTGGACTTTGAGAGCAAGATTTATGATTTTTTCCCCTGTTCCTCTTTTTGTGAGTGCGTATGTGTATGCTTCTGTGTGAGATTTTGTCTGTATAGCTTTGCTTCCACCATTTGCCCTAGGGTTCTATCTGTCCATTTTGGTTTATTTTTAAATATTTTTTTCTTAATAATTAATTTTTATTTTAATAACTTTATTTTATTTTACTTTATCTTCTTTCTTTCTTTCCTTCCTTCCCTCCTTTAGAAAACGAATCATCCCAAATTGAGGCGGTGGACTTTGAGAGCAAGATTTATGATTTTTTTCCTGTTTTCCTCTTTTTGTGAGTGTGTATGTGTATCTTCTGTGTGAGATTTTGTCTGTATAGCTTTGCTTCCACCATTTGTCCTAGGGTTCTATCCGTATTTTTTAAAAAAATTTTTTTCTTAATAATTACTTTTTATTTTAATAACTTTTTATATTTTATCTTATTTTATTTTATTTTACTATATCTTCTTTCTTGCTTGCTTTTTTTCCTTGCTTCCATCCTTCCTTCCTTCCTTCCTCCCTCCCTCCCTCCCTCCTTTCTTTCTTTCTTTCTTCCTTCCTTTCTTTCTACTTTGATTATTTCTTTCTACTTTTTCTCCCTTTTATTCTGAGCCATTTGGATGAAAGGCTCTTGGTGCTGCAGCCAGGGGTCAGTGCTGTGCCTCTGAGGTGGGAGAGCCAACTTCAGGACACTGGTCCACAAGAGACCTCCCAGCTCCACAGAATATCAAATGGCAAAAATCTCCCAGAGATCTCCATCTCAACGCCAGCACCCAGCTTCACTCAACGATGAGCAAGTTACAGTGCTGGACACCCTATGCCAAACAACTAGCAAAACAGGAACAGAACCCCACCCATTAGCAGAGAGGCTGCCTAAAATCATAGTAAGTCCACAGACACCCCAAAACACACCACCAGACGTGGACCTGCCCACCAGAGAGACAAGATCCAGCCTCATCCACCAGAACACAGGCACTAGTCCCCTCCACCAGGAGGCCTACACAACCCACTGAACCAACCTTAGCCACTGGGGACAGACACCAAAAACAACAGGAACTACGAACCTGCATCCTGCAAAAAGGAGACCCCAAACACAGTAAGATAAGCAAAATGAGAAGACAGAAAAACACACAGCAGATGAAGGAGCAAGATAAAAACCCACCAGACCTAACAAATGAAGAGTAAATAGGCAGTCTACCAGAAAAAGAATTCAGAATAATGATAGTAAAGATGATCCAAAATCTTGGAAATAGAATAGAGAAAATGCAAGAAACATTTAACAAGGACCTAGAAGAACTAAAGATGAAACAAGCAATGATGAACAAAAATAACTGAAATTAAAAATACTCTAGAAGGGATCAATAGCAGAATAACTGAGGCAGAAGAACGGATAAGTGACCTGGAAGATAAAATAATGGAAATAAGTACTGCAGAGCAGAATAAAGAAAAAAGAATGAGAAGAACTGAGGAGAGTCTCAGAGACCTCTGGGACAACATTAAACACACCAACATTCGAATTATAGGGATTCCAGAAGAAGAAGAGAAAAAGAAAGAGACTGAGAAAATATTTGAAGAGATTATAGTTGAAAACTTTCCTAATATGGGAAAGGAAATAGTTAATCAAATCCAGGAAGCACAGAGAGTCCCATACAGGATAAATCCAAGGAGAAACATGCCAAGACACATATTAATCAAAGTGTCAAAAGTTACATACAAAGAAAACATGTTAAAAGCAGCAGGGAAAAACAACAAATAATACACAGGAGAATCCCCATAAGGTTAACAGCTGATCTCTCAGCAGAAACTCTGCAAGCCAGAAGGGAGTGGCAGGACATATTGAAAGTGATTAAGGAGAAAAAGCTACAACCAAGATTACTCTACCCAGCAAGGATCTCATTCAGATTTCATGGAGAAATTAAAATCTTTACACACAAGCAAAAACTGAGAGAGTTCAGCACCACAAAACCAGCTTTATAACAAATGCTAAAGTATCTTCTCTAGGCAAGAAACACAAGAGAAGGAAAATACCTACAATAACAAACCCAAAACAATTAAGAAAATGGGAATAGGAACATACATATCGATAATTACCTTAAATGTTAATGGATTAAATGCTCCAACCAAAAGACACAGACTGGCTTAAAGGATACAAAAACAAGACCCATATATATGCTGTCTACAAGAGACCCACTTCAGACCTAGAGACACATACAGACTGAAAGTGAGGGAATGGAAAAAGATATTCCATGCAAATGGAAACCAAAAGAAAGCTGGAGTAGCAATTCTCATATCAGACAAAATAGACTTTAAAATAAAGACTATTAGAAGAGACAAAGAAGGACACTACATAATGATCAAGGGATCGATCCAAGAAGAAGATATAACAATTGCAAATATATATGCACCCAATAAAGGAGCACCTCTATACATAAGGGAAATACTAACAGCCATAAAAGGGGAAATCGACAGTAACACGTTCATACTAGGGGACTTTAACACCCCACTTTCACCAATGGACAGATCATCCAAAATGAAAATAAATAAGGAAACTCAAGCTTTAAATGATACATTAGACAAGATGTACTTAATTGATATTTATAGGACATTCCATCCAAAAACAACAGAATACACTTTCTTCTCAAGTGCGCATGGGACATTCTCCAGGATAGATCATATCTTGGGTCACAAATCAAGCCTTGGTAAATTTAAGAAATTTGAAATTGTATCAAGTATCTTTTCCGACCACAACGCTATGAGACTAGATATCAATTACAGGAAAATATCGGTAAAAAATACAAACACATGGAGGCTAAACAATACACTACTTAATAACGAAGTGATCACTGAAGAAATCAAAGAGAAAATAAAAAAATACCTAGAAACAAATGACAATGGATACACGATGACCCAAAACCTACGGGATGCAGCTAAAGCAGTTCTAAAAGGGAAGTTTATAGCAATACAAGCCCACCTTAGGAAACAGGAAACATCTAGAATAAACAACCTAAACTTGCACCTAAAGCAATTAGAGAAAGAAGAACAAAAAAACCCAAAGTTAGCTGAAGGAAAGAAATCATAAAAATCAGATCAGAAATTAATGAAAAAGAAATGAAGGAAACAATAGCAAAGATCAATAAAAGTAAAAGCTGGTTCTTTGAGAAGATAAAAAAAAATAGATAAACCATTAGCCAGATTCATCAAGAAAAAAAGGGAGACGACTCAAATCAATAGAATTAGAAATGAAAAAGGAGAAGTAACAACTGACACTGCAGAAATACAAAAGATCATGAGAGATTACTACAAGCAACTCTATGCCAATAAACTGGACAACCTGGAAGAAATGGAGAAATTCTTAGAAATGCACAACCTGCCAAGACTGAATCAGGAAGAAATAGAAAATATGAACAGACCAAACACAAGCACTGAAATTGAAACTGTGATTAAAAATCTTCCAAAAAACAAAAGCCCAGGACCAAATGGCTTCACAGGTGAATTCTATCAAACATTTAGAGAAGAGCTAACACCTATCCATCTCAAACTCTTCCAAAATATAGCAGAGGGAGGAGCACACCCAAATTCATTCTACGAGGCCACCATCACCTTGATACCAAAACCAGACAAGGATGTCACAAAGAAAGAAAATTACAGGCCAATATCACTGATGAACATAGATGCAAAAATCCTCAACAAAATACTAGTAAACAGAATCCAACAGCACATTAAAAGGATCATACAGCATGATCAAGTGGGGTTTATTCCAGGAATGCAAGGATTCTTCAATATATGCAAATCAATCAATGTGATAAACCATATTAACAAATTGAAGGAGAAAAACCATATGATCATCTCAATTGATGCAGAGAAAGCTTTTGACAAAATTCAACACTCATTTATGATTTAAACTCTGCAGAAAGTACGCATAGAGGGAACTTTCCTCAACATACTAAAGGCCATGTATGGCAAACCCACAGCCAACGTCATCCTCAATGGTGAAAAACTGAAAGCATTTCCACTAAGATCAGGAACAAGACAAGGTTGCCCACTCTCACCACTCTTATTCAACATAGTTTTGGAAGTTTTACCAATAGCAATCAGAGAAGAAAAGGAAATAAAATGAATTCAAATCGGAAAAGAAGAAGTAAAGCTGTCACTGTTTGCAGATGACATGATACTATACATAGAGAATCCTAAAGATGCTACCAGGAAACTACTAGAGCTAATCAATGAATTTGGTAAAGTTGTAGGATACAAAATTAGTGCACAATAATCTCTGGCATTCTTTACACTAATGATGAAAAATCTGAAAATGAAATCAAGAAAACACTCTCATTTACCATTGCAACAAAAAGAATAAAATATCTAGGAATAAACCTACCTAAGGAGACAAAAGAACTGTATGCAGAAAATTATAAGACACTGCTGAAAGAAATTAAAGATGAAACAAATAGATGGAGAGATATACAATGTTCTTGGATTGGAAGAATTAACATTGTGAAAATGACTCTACTACCCAAAGCAATCTACAGATTCAATGCAATCTCTATCAAACTACCACTGGCATTTTTCACAGAACTAGGACAAAAAATTTCACAATTTGTGTGGAAACACAAAAGACCCCGAATAGCCAAAGCAATCTTGAGAACGAAAAACGGAGCTGGAGGAATCAGGCTCCCTGACCTCAGACTATACTACAAAGCTACAGTAATCAAGACGGTATGGTACTGGCACAAAAACAGAAAGATCAATGGAACAGGATTGAAAGCCCAGAGATAAACCCAAGCACATATGGTCACCTTATCTTTGATAAAGGAGGCAGGAATGTACAGTGGAGAAATGACAGCCTCTTCATTAAGTGGTGCTGGGAAAACTGGAAAGGTACATGTAAAAGTATGAGATTAGATCACTCCCTAACACCATACACAAAAATAAGCTCAAAATGGATTAAAGACCTAAATGTAAGGGCAGAAACTATCAAACTCTTAGAGAAAAACATAGGCAGAACACTCTATGACATAAATCACAGCAAGATGTTTTTTGACCCACTTCCTAGAGAATTGGAAATAAAAGCAAAAATAAACAAATGGGACCTAATGAAACGTCAAAGCCTTTGCACAGCAAAGGAAACCATAAACAAGACTAAAAAACAACCCTCAGAATGGGAGAAAATATTTGCCAATGAAGCAACTGACAAAGGATTAATTTCCAAAATTTACAAGCAGCTCAGGCAGCTCAATAACAAAAAAAACAAACAACCCAATCCAAAAATGGGCAGAAGACCTAAATAGACATTTCTCCAAAGAATATATACAGATTGCCAAGAAACACATGAATGAATGCTCAACATCACTAATCATTAGAGAAATGCAAATCAAAACTACAATGAGATGTCACCTCACACCAGTCAGAATGTCCATCATCAAAAAATCTAGAAACAATAAATGCTGGAGAGGCTGTGGAGAAAAGGGAACACTCTTGCACTGCTGGTGGTAATGTGAATTGGTACAGCTACTATGGAGAACAGTATGGAGGTTCATTAAAAAACTACAAATAGAACTACCATATGACCCAGCAATCCCACTACTGGGCATATACCCTGAGAAAACCATAATTCAAAAAGTCATGTACCAAAATGTTCATTGCAGCTCTATTTACAGTAGCCCGGAGATGGAAACAACCTAAGTTCCCATCATCGGATGAATGGATAAAGAAGATGTGGCACATATATACAATGGAATATTACTCAGCCATAAAAAGAAATGAAATTGTGCTATTTGTAATGAGGTGGATAGACCTAGAGTCTGTCATACAGAGTGAAGTAAGTCAGAAAGAGAAAGACAAATACCGTATGCTAACACATATATATGGAATTTAAGAAAAAAAAGGTCATGAAGAACCTAGGGGTAAGACAGGAATAAAGACACAGACCTACTAGCGAACGGACCTAAGGATATGGGGAGGGGGAAGGGTGAGCTGTGACAAAGCGAGAGAGTGGCATGGACATATATACACTACCAAACGTAAGGTAGATAGCTAGTGGGAAGCAGACACATAGCACAGGGAGATCAGCTCAGTGCTTTGTGACCACCTGGAGGGGTGAGATAGGGAGGGTGGGAGGGAGGGAGACGCAAGAGGGAAGAGATATGGGAACATGTGTATATGTATAACTGATTCACTTTGTTATAAAGCAGAAACTAACACACCATTGTAAAGCAATTATACCCCAATAAAAATGATAAAAAAAAAAAGAGGAGGGTTATGAAAAGGCAAGAAGGGAGACTAGAAAAAAACAACAACAATAAACCCAATTGAAAAATCAACAATTGAAAGAGGGTTAAAGAATTTGGAACTTCAGAACCTAAAAAAGTTAGGATGTCTATCTGATATGAGAAAGCTTAGGAGTTTGTGGAAGTCAGTCAGTGAGACAGGAAAACATTTTCTGTGAGTGACTGTATGTGCGTTGCCACTGAGGAAAACCTTGGGCTTAAGATTTTGTTGTCTTTCGACAACATTTGGTGTGGTAAAACATCAAGGTTTCTTTCCAGCATCTCTACTTTGACATTCCTCCCACTGGACTGTGGTGAAACTCTGTCCAGGGGGGTAGACAGTTTTTTGAGGGCAGGGACCATGTGCTATTGAAATTTATATTTCCAACCCCCCACAGACTGACTGCTACATCATGGCAAATCTTCAGTGGATGAAGTTGAATTACCAGCTGTCAAGTCCTTATAGGTATAAAATAAGCAGAAAAGTGCTGCCTCTCTTTCTGAGATAGCGTTTGGGTTGTCCCCAAATTTCTGAGGTGAACCCAGAATCATGTTCATAATCATCCATAACAACATCTGTTTTTGACTATCTGGACCAGCCCAGGTGGCTGCCATGTTTCAGGAATAGTTATTGTCCCGTAGGACACTTTTGCCAAAACAGGTACTCCTCCAGGCGGTGGTTATGGAACAAGAGGGCAATGGGCATGGGTCAATGAGTCAGAAAAGGGCAGAGGAGCACGGCCAAATCCAGAAGGAGCTTTCTGGGCAGTGAGCATGCACTGCCTGGCCTCTTCATGCACTAACATTCTTCTTTAAATTCATGATTGGCATGGTTAGGAGATGACAGCACTGGAACCTGGCATCCCTCTGGAGTCTGCTGTTCTCCCAGCCCAGCCTAGTGGCTGGATCTCTTGCTTCAGCTGCTTCTTTTGAGTGTTGGCACTAATTCAGGAGTCCTGCTCTGAAAATCTTCTTAATTTCAGAAAATGGGTGAGTGGGAGGTGAGGTTAGGGGGTGAAAGAAAAGAGTGGGTGAGTGGGTACATGAAGTGGGCAAGAGGGTACTAGAGATAAGAAACGAGAATTTGTTAGGGATGGTGGGTTTTCACTATTCCACCAAATACGCTCTTTATTAAAATGTGTACTAAGAAGGCATCCAGAGTAGTGGGATTAAAACCTAGAGATTTCAGCAGGGAGTATGTTAGGAGGAGAGAGTTTCTAGGGATGAAAATAATTTTGGACTAAAGAGTGGAGTACAAAAGGATACTGGACATAAAAAGAAGAGGAAAGAGACAAAGGACATGTGAACACATTGCAGAGGACTTGGGTTTGAATCTGTCTGTGTGAAAATCTCTGAAGCTCGTGAAATAGATGCTAACATGCCAGCAGGCAGTGGTGAGGCAAGGGCAGCACCCCCGGTGGGGCTTATGTCATTGTTGATACACTTTGTCACTTGTTTCCAATTAGCAGCCTTTTCTCCTTGCTAGCTGCACTGCTTGAGAAAGAAGCCAGAACCAAAGGTTGAATTTTATGTTGAATTTGGTGTTCATGAGATGTGCCCTTCCATGCCTCATTCCACTTCCTCCCTGTTTTCCTAACTGGTAAAGATAAATGAGGGTGTCTCAGAACATTGCCTGTGGAGTTCAGGAAAGCAGTTTCTGCAGTTAAATGCTCCCTTCACTCTTGAAAATGGAGAGGAACGCTCTTGGTGTGTCCCTACCTTGCCTGCCTCTGTTTGAGGCCTTGACTGAAACCCCCTCTTGAGTTCCAGAGCTGAGGAAATCCATTTACTCATGAAAAGAATCTGAGGCAGCTATGCAGGGAGAATTACCAAAGCCAGACTGGCTCCTAAAGCTAAGCACCTTCAGCGCGTATGAGGTCACATGTGCCTACACAGGACTAAATGAAAACGTGCTTGCATTTCCACAAGAATGTCAATACTCCACAGCTGATATTATTTGTTGACCTGTAACTAAGGTTAGTCTTTCTTCAGCTAACAAATATTCATATTTCCATGGAAGAGTGAGCACACCCCTTAATCATGAATTTGGTGTTTTTACTGCCACAAACATCTTTAAGGATGTTCTACAGCTTTAACACATCTGGGCGCCTGAGGTGAATTATGATTTTGTTCCAAAGTTGTTTCAAGTTTCATGGCAGCCACTCTGATTCTCCCAGGGCTCACCTACCTCCCAGTGTGCTCTGAAGGCCTCAGGGCTCCTCACCCCTCTCCCATAAACAATTTATTTTCTCTCCTTCTCTAGAGAGTGGAGGATGAATGATTTCTTCTGAGAAGATTCAGGTTTTGCACCCTTTATTACACACACACACACACACACACACACACACACACAGTGTTTTACATATGATTTGTGGAGACCTTGAAGGGAAGATGTGGATTTCTTGAAGCTTATCCAGGCACCTCAATTTAAGATGCCTTAGTTTAAACAGAAACATCTTTATTATTTGTTTCTGATACTCATCGTGTTGCGACGCTATCTAGATTCTCCTCAAACCTCCCTGTTTTAACGCAGACATAGAGAATGGACTTGAGGACACGCGGAGGGGGAAGGGTAAGCTGGGATGAAGTGAGAGAGTGGCAAGGACATATATACACTACCAAATTGTAAAATAACTAGTGGGAAGCAGCCACATAGCACAGGGAGATCAGCTCAGTGCTTTGTGACCACATAGAGGGGTGGGTTAGGGAGTGTGGGAGGGAGGGAGACACAAGAGGGAGGAGATATGGGGATATATGTATATGTATAGCTGATTCACTTTGTTATAAAGCAGAAACTAACACACCATTGTAAAGCAATTATACTCCAATAAAGATGTTAAAAAAAAAACCCAAACTCCCTCTTGTAAGCTTTACAATCTTTGTCATTGCAAGTTTGCTGACAGCTGCTGATCACTCTTTTGAGGATGCATGCCTGAGGGGTGAGGTGGTACAGGGTGGCCCCTACTTCCTGGGCTTCCGTTCAGGTTTGCTGGGCTTACAGAGATGAACCATTGAAGTTTCTAATACTGCCAAGGGTTTCCTGATATGTGTTTTCAAACAGAGGGGGCTGGACCAAAGCTCTGGTGGAAGCTGTGGAAGTGATGTTACAGATCTCCCTTCAGGAGAGGCCCTGCAGTGGGTGTGCCATCAGCTGCCTGCCTCCAGCTGCTGTGATTTCAGGGACCACCACAGTGTTCAAGAGCAGACCACCCTCTCCCAGGAGAGCTCCCAGTCAGTGACCCAGCATGTTGAGGGTACCAGGCCTGGCCATTTCTGCTTGCTGGGGCTTTTCTCTGGGCACCCTTTGCACACTGGTGGGCCAGCTGAGACTTTCTCAAGGCTGCTCCTCATATGGAAGCTCCTCCTGCCCAATCTTACCCTCCCCCTTTTTTCACAGGTGTCAGATCTGCATAGTGGTCTCAAGGCCTCCCCTGCTTACCTTCCTCACCCCTTATCTTTCCCAAGTGTTCCCTCAATAAATCTCTTGCACTTCTGACTCTGTCTTGGTGTCTGCTTCTAGGAGGACTTGAACTGACACAGCTCTACTCATAGGTGACACTGTTGGTCACTTCATACAATCCCATATTACCTTCCCAGATTCCCACCTGGAAACAGTTCCCACATCTTGCCAACCCATTTTGTCACAGAGTTAGGAGTTTTCTGGGTGTTGGGTTCCATTCTTTGGTCTTTGCAATTTATTAAGATTCATAGTACCACCCCATTCAGTGTCTTGTAGGTTGCTTAGTTTCTCTGGAGATGAGACAGAGGCATGAGACAGTTAAAAACATACTTTATTTCTATATGGAGATTCTTTCTATGATCTCAGGTTGGAAAACATAGAAACTTCAAGAAATACCCCTCTCCACTTACATGATTCTTCCTGAAACCAGGTCAATAAGGTTAGCTCCCAAGTCCCCTTTTCCAAGGGTTCCACTCAGTCCTTCCAAGAGAAAGGACATTCCAGTATGTCTTAGCACTCCAGTGGGAGGTGAGGAAGACAAGGACCCCTATCCTTTAGTTCTTGCCATATAGTGTCCCTCCCCAACCCTCAGTTGCTATGGTACTACTGTGAGTCCATTATATACATCAGCTTCTCTCTGTGAAAGAATGAGGAGGAATCAGCACAATACAAATAGCTCATTGACAGCAACTGGATCCCACATTTTAGAAGTAACATAACAGTGATAGCCCCATGATGCCTTATATTCTATTACTACTGAACAGAATATCAAGGAAAAACACTTAGGAGATAACACAGGATGACAGATTTCTATAAGAATGAGACCAATGCACAGTGCAGATCATGGTGTTTCTCACACATGGGAGGAGACAACAATTTTATAAGTTAAACGGGTGTTGGAGAGTGAGTTAGAGGAAGACTTGCTGGGCTCTCTCAGAGGAAACGTTCTGCCATATTTGAAACTGTACACTCCTATTATGTGCAGTGATGATGCTGTCCAAACACACCCCTTCAGTTCCCCTGGATTGGCTGGTGCTCTCTTTGGAATTATCTCAGAGAGCTCTCATTGCAAAAGGCTATCTTAAGGTCTTTGGCCCGATTACCCATGTTGAGTGTGGGTCTTTAGAATCCTGTGGAAAATCTGCTTCTCAACTTCCTCCATGCCTGCTGGGCAGCCTAGACCCACTAAGACTGGTGAGTTAACAATGGCCTGTTGGTAGGCTCCTCAAGAACAGAAGGAGCTGTGCGTCCCCAGCTCAGGGCCAAGTCCAGAGCAAGTGCTCCATAAACCTTGTTGAATTCAACTCTAACCTCTTCCATAGAGGGGATGTCCCCTACTCATTAACACTTTCTTCTTAGGTACTTCTCATAATCATGCCAGTTCTTTACATCCCTCTGAAGTGAATAATCCATACATGGTATGATTCTTTATCAGAAGTAAGACTAATGCTTTGGGCACTGACTTTTGTTGCCCCTAAATTATGTGTTCCATTCATATATTTGCACTGAGTTGGTTTTCTTAGTTTATTTAATCCTTCTCATGCTGCTTTGGAGGATATCTTTCTGGCTTATACTGTTGCTATATAACTTCTTCCTGGCCTGTCAATGCCCTGGTAGGGTTAGGGCCAGCACAGCTGGTAACGGCTGTAAACCTATGTGCAGCACAGTTCTCCCTCAACATGATGGATGCAGAATATGTCCATGCATTCTTCAAACCACAAAGAAGGCATTTATGGTAGTTACATGAGGTTTCTGCTTTCAGCCACATCTGTACAAAGCACAGATCTGGGAGACAGAAAGAAACTGCACACTCACCTGCTATAACCCCCAAACTGTCAGGACACGAAGCTTTAAGTTCATGACTCTCTGTCAACTGACTCTTCTGTAAGGTTGATCGATCATCCCACCTCTTTTAGACAGGAGGCCAGCAAAGCTGGTGGCAGGAAGGGGAGATTCAGAGAGTCTAAAGGGAAGATGCAAGGTGGCCTCTTCCCACAAGCGTTGTTGCAGGGTGCAGCCTCCTCAGTCACTGAACTCATGCCTTATGCTAGTATAAAGCTAAAAATCTAGGTGAGTGCCCCTGCCCTAAGATACCCAAAAGTCCAGAGCAGGGAGCCTACATGTTTTTCTTCCCTGGTGGCATTCTCCAGCTGGGAGACTTAGCCTGTTAAATCCATATAGAGAGATGTAGAATTTGACACGAAGTCCTCTGCTCTGTCAAAGGCCAAAATCTTCAGGAGAAGCAAAGTGCTCACAGTTTTAGGATAAATCAGAGAATGTCATATATGGATACTGATACATGGTCTTAGCAGTTGCTACATCTCTAGGTATTAATTCGCTGGACTTACTGCTTCTATTCTTCCTGAGACTACAAATTTTTGGTTGAACAACAAAAAAAGACTCATACAATCATTGAACCAATGAATGTTAACATTCAAAAGGACACCTAGATGATGTAGTTCAGCTCATAGTTTTACAAATAAGGAAAGAGAGGATCAGGTAGATTAAGTATTGCACAGTTCTCCTGAGTCTTGGTTCATAACAGACATTAGCTAGTATCAGTGGACATATTCTATCAGCATTGATTGCTCAGGACAGTCACTGGGGACATAATACAGATAAACTTGAGGCTCTCAATCCCATACTGCACTGAGATATTGAGATGCCAAAAAGGGGCAGAAGTATGCCTTCTTTTCATGAGTCCTTAGAAGAGAGTGTTACATCTTTCATTCAGATTTTATGTGGTTCCTCCTTTTGTTCACCTTATCAAGCAGAGGCTGATGCAGTATGAGCCACCAGCTAAAGGAAAATAATCTAAGCAAGACTGAGAACACCTTTATTGAAATAAGATAGCAGCTTTAGGCAAACAGATCAGTTGGATCTTTTGCTGCATTGCAGGAATTACCCTGAAATGAGTGCCAACATGCAATTAAAGTTAATTCTAGAATCTTGGAATGGATTGTAGAGAAAATCGAGTCTAACCTTCCCATTGTACAGGCTCAGAGAAGTTCGATGATTTGTTTTGGGTCACACAGCATGTGGGTGGCAAAGACATAGAAGAATGCAGGTTTTTGACTCCAGGATAGAATGTTTTTCCTAAACTATTCTGACCTTTTCACAAGCCGCAAAAGCGTTTCTTATGGTCTTTATATTGAGGATTTATCCATGCATGAAATGAAGCAAGACAAACACAAAGGTGACTGCGTCTACTGAACGCCCCATAGTCTAGGAGAGCATGTTGGAGTAGAAGCTGAAGTTCTCCGTCGTGGTCTTAGAGTCGCTGAGAGGGGAGTCATTGGAGGTCTTGTCCAGGGATGAGGGCATGGCCTTGGGGCCTTCCTCCAGGTCTTCCTCATGGGCCCCCACCACTGTGGAGACAGTGGTCTCCAGGCGGCTGACTTTATACACACTGCCCTGCGTCTGGTGGTACCTAGTGGATTTCATTTCGAGCCCCTCATAGTCACCAGCACTGATGAAAGGGCAGCACCGAAAGGCTTGCTTGAAGCCCAGACGGAACCTGAAGAGAGAGTAGAAGGAGAGGTAATCCTTGAGTATGGCCTGCTTTCAGAGGTGTTCCCATCATTGTGGTAGCTCTTTAATACGTGGACATACCCAAATGAGACACTGTGTTATTAATTTTTTTAATTAATTGACAGCTGAAGATGCTAAGGGCAAAAAGATTCAAAGGTCAGTGATCAAGGTCAAATCCAGGACTAGAACCCAAGTTCATGTGAAATGCATGTCTGTACTTAGGGTGGCTGTTGAAATATACTGCCTCCACTGGTTCAGGGTCAGCTGATTTTGGGTCAATTCAACATCAGTAAAAACATTCACCAAGTGTTTACTATATGCACAATACTGTGTCAAGACTCAGTCCTTTCCTTCAAGTAGCCCACTGACTTTCTGCCAATCATGTCCCTTCAGAATCAGCTTTTGGGAGATTAAACTTAGAAGTGTTTAGGTATGTTGTGAGGCTCCTAGAAGAAAGATAAATCCATGAGTTAGACAAACAAGACCATTTGGACAAGTCCCAGGGGATATCTGTCCCCAGATTCATAGCACCTGAGTGTCTCATTCAGAGAAGTCACGTTATAGGCTGATAACTGTTGGCTATAAATGTGACAAGCCTTTTTTCCTTCCCCCTCCTTCTCCTGCCTCCTTTTTCACAGAGGCTGAGATGGTGCTCCAGATGAGTGAGCTGCCACCATGGCATACCAGCTGCCTCTTGGGGACTCCGCACACAGTGGTGAATTCCCTATTACTGAACACCATTCTAGATGGCTCTCCCTTCTCTTACTTGTCTGAGGTTGGCTTCCACTTCAGGGAAGGCTCTCCTGGCCCCTGTGGCCAAGTAAAGGCAGAATCAGGCCTTTGAGGCTCTGACTTCTTTTTGCTTACCCTGTCCTGCTGGAAGTGCTGGAAGAAACTGGACAAAGCTGCCCAGATTTTATGATGGGATGGGAAGAAGAAAATGAGAGACCAGAGAAGGGAAAAGATGCCATGTGGTGGATAATTATTCTAGGGGCATCAATCTCTCTCTTTCTCTCTTGTTCTCTCTCTCACTATCACTCTCTGACTCATTCACTCTCTGACTCCTCTCTCTCTCTCTCTGATTCTCTTTCTCTCTGTCTGCATGGACAACCCTCTGTGCATGGAATCCATAGAGCAGATTGAGAAATTCATGAACTTGATCCAGCTTGCAACCTGCTTTATATATATTAATCACAGAGGTTTCTTTTATCTGCCCCTGCACCCCACCCTCTACTACTGACTTAGTAACGAGTGTTTAAAAGTCAGAAGATTTCACATAAAAACATGGATTTCTGGTTCATCTTGGAAAAGAAAAAAAAGTCTCCTCAGGGCTCATATTCCTGCATGGTGACAAGAAGACCATTTGTCTTTGTAGTTCCCAAGTAGCCAACCTAAATGAGGAAAGCCAGCTGTGAGACAAGAGGGAGTGGTAAAGACTACAGAGAACTAATCATCGCATGGTTCAGTCCGCAGGGATTGAACAGTGTGATGATTAGTTTCTTGTCCTGGAGAGAGTATGGGGGATGGGGTTCTTACCTGTCATTGAGGCAGCAGTAGATGATGGGGTTGTACATTGTAGAGCTCATGGCCAGCCACATGATGGCCAGGTAAACCTGCTGAATAAACTTCTCCAGGTAGAGATCAGGGTTGATGTAAGGCAGGAGGAAGAAGACGTGGAAGGGCAGCCAGCAGATGGCAAAGGTGCATACAACAATAATCATCATCTTAACCACCTGGCAAGAGGGTGAGACAGGTAAGACCACCAGCACATCCTCTCTTTCTCATGTTATTTTCTCTCTTATCCTGCCCCCTGACTGTGCACAATGTGATATGGAGTGTAAAGTAATTATAATAACACCTTTCAAGGTGGAGGAAGGACCATTTATATGTGGTACCAAAGGACTTTGTTTATGTCAGTGATTCTCAGAGGGTGGCCCCAGGACCAGCAACATGGCCATAACTTGAGTACTTGTCAGAAATGCAAATTCTTGGACCCCATTCCAGGCTAACCGAATCAAAAAGTTTGAGTGTGGGACCCAGAATTCAGACTTTGACAAGCCCTTCTGATTGTTCTGATGTGCACTCATGTTTGAGAACTTCTGTGTTATACCATACTTCTGGGCAATGACTGGAGAAGCCAAGGGAGACCAGATTAATGAGCAAAGGGGAATGGGTGTTCAGGAGGTAAAGACCCAGGAATGGGGAGGAAGCAGCAGGGGGAAAGGGGTCATGAGCCAGAGCAGGCTTCTAGGTGTGAAGACTCAGGGAGAGGGAAAGAGAAGGGGTGGGATTTGGACAGCAGCAGCAAGGGAGTGTCAGATGTTTAAAGGGGATATTAATAAAATGGTTTTATGAATACTGGGTGATATAACCCATTCCTTTTTATTCCCAAGAAACCTTCAGAGAAAAAATGACCTAAGAGAGGTGTGGCCAAGATAGTGGAGTAGGAAGACACTGAGCTCACCTCCTCCCATGGGCACACCAACTAGTTACAGAGAAACTATTAATGAGAATGACCTGAAGACTAGCAGAAAAGCTTTTCTTGAACTAAAGATATAAATAAGGAATCACAATGAGATGGATAGGAGGGACAGAGATGCAGTATAGTCAAGAGCCACACCCCTGGGGAGGTCACCCCCAAATGGAAGGATGATCACAATTGCAGAGGTCCTCCCCAAGGAGCAAGAGGTCTGAGCCCCACATCAGCGGGGTATGCACTGGGAAGACAAACCCTCAGAATCTCTTGCTTTGAAGGCAAGCAGGGCTTGCACACTGGAGGGCTAGAGAGCTGTAGGAAACAGAGATTCTGCTCTTAAAGAGTGCACAAAAAATCTCACATGCTCTGAGTCTCAGCACAGAGGTAGTGATTTGAGAGGAGCCTGAGCCAGACCCACTTGCTGACCTTGAAGAGCCTCCTGGAGAAGAAGGAGGCAATTGGGAACATCCCTGGGGACAAAAACACCAGTGGCAGCTGTTTGGGGGAGCTCATTCTAGCATGAGGACACTGGTTTTGGCAAATGCCATTTTGGAGTTCTTCTTCTAGTCTATTAGCTCTGGGAGGTTACCCACCCACCAGTGGGCTGGTACCAGCCCCAGGGCCCTCATAGACCCACAGCCAGCTGCCCCAGGACCTGGCCCTGTGCACAAGTGCGCCAACAGTCACAAGGCAGAGTCAGCAGTGAACTGGGCTGGGGGCCAGCCCCACCTACCAACATGCCCACAGTAGTCAGTCCCAACACAACAGAACGGCCCACACAGCACATATAGGGGGCACCCCTAGAGCATAGAGCTCTGTTGATCAGAGGAGAGTGTGCTGCTGGGCCCCACAGGACAGCTCCAACACAAGGCCACTTCTCCAAGCTCAGAACATGTAACCAACTTACTTAATGCATAGAAATAAGCACAGAGAAATAAATACACACAATTTGAGGAGACAGAGGAATATGTTTTCAACAAAGGCACAAGACAAAACCTCAGAAAAAGAACTAAATGAGGTGGAGATAAGCAATCTACTTGAAAAAGATTTCAAAGTAATGACAATAAATATGCTCAATGAACTTGAGAGAAGAATGGATAAACACAATGAGAATTTAAATAAAATTAGAAAATATAAAGAAGAACCAAACAGAACTGAAGAATACAATAACTGAAATAAAAAATTCACTAGAAGGAATCAACAGTGGATTAGGTGATACAGAGGAGTGGATCAGCAAACTGGAAGACACCCAAGCTGAACAAAAAATTTAAAAAGAAAATAATTAACAAAAAAATGAGTGTAGTTTAAGAGACCTCTGGGACAACCAAAGTGTACAAATATTTGCATTGTAGGGGTCCAAGAAGGATAAGAGAGAGAGAAAGCATCAAAGAACTTATTTGAAGGAATAATAGCTGAAAAGTTCCCCAATCTGGGAAAGGGAACAGACATCCATGTCCAAGAAGCACAAAGAGTCCCAAACAAGATGAACCCAAAGCAGTCCACACCAATACACATTATATTAATATGGCATATATTAAAGATAAAGAGAGAATATTAAGAGCAGCAAGAGGAAACAAATAGTTACACACATGGGAACTCCCATAAGACTGTCAGCTGACTTTTCAGTAGAAATTTTGCAGGCCAGAAGGGAGTGGCACCATATATTCAAAGTGATGAAAGGATAAAACATGCAACCAAGAATACTCTATCTGGCAAGACAATCATTCAGATTTGAAGGAGAGATACAAATTTTAAGACAAGCAACAGCTAAAAGAATTCAGCACCACTAAACTGGCTTAACGAGAAATGTTAAAGGGACTTCTCTAAGGGGAAAAGAAAAGACCATAGCCAGAAATATGAAAATTATGAGAGGAAAAATCTCATTGGTTAAAGCAAACATACAATAAAGATAGTAGATCAACCACTTATAAAGCTAGTAGGAAGATTAAAGACAAAAGTAGTAAAATCATCTATATCCACAATAAGTAGTTAAGGGATACACAAAACAAAAAGATGTAAAATATGATGTCAAAAACATTAAATGTGGGGGGGGGAAATAAAAATGAAGGGTGGTTAGAATGAGTTCAGACTTAAGTGGTCACCAACTTAAAAATAATCACATGTGGGACTTCCCTTTGGTGCAGTGGTTAAGAATCTGCCTGCCAATGTGGGGGACACAGGTTCGAGCCCTGGTCTGGGAAGATCCCACATGCCGCAGAGCCCATGCACCACAATTACTGAGCCTGCACTCTAGAGCCCGTGGGCCACAACTACTGAGGTTGCATGCCACAACTACTGAAGCCGGCGCACCTACAGCCCATGATCCACAACAAGAGAAGCCACTGCAGTGAGAAGCCCTCACATCGCAATGAAGAGTAGTCCCCACAACCCACAACTAGAGAAAGTCTGCATGTAGCAATGAAGACCCAACACAGCCAAAAAAAAAAAAAATCACATGTGTATGTATATATAGTTTGCTATATATAAACATCATGGTAACCACAAACCAAAAAAATCTCTAATAGATACACATGAAAAAAGAGAAAGGAATCCAAACATAACATTAAAGGCAGACATTAAACCACAAGGGAAGAGAGCAAAAAAGAGAAGAAAAGAGAACTATAAAACAACAAAATGGCAATAAGTACATTACAGACCAATATAACTGATGAACATGCATGCAAAATCCTCAACAAAATATTAGCAAACAGAATTCAACAATACCTTAAAAGGACCATACACCATGATTGAGTGGAATTTGTGCCTGGGATGCAAGGATGTTTCAACATCAGCAAATTAGTCAATGTGTTACATCACACTAACAAATTGAAGAATAAAAATCATATGATCATTTTCATAAATACAGAAAAAACTTTTGACAGAATTCAGTATCTTTTTATGACAAAAACTCTCAACAAAGTGGGTATAGAGGGAACATACCTCAACATATAAAGGCCATATATGACAAACCCATAGCTAACATCATATTCAGTGGTGAAAAGGTGAAAGCATTTCCTCTAAGATCAGGAACAAGAAAACGTTGCCCACTCTCACCCTTTTTATTCAATGTAGTATTGGGAGTTCTATTCAAAGCAATCAGACAAGAAAAAGAAATAAAAGATATCCAAATTAGAAAGGAAGACTTCAAACTGTCACTGTTTGCAGATGACAGGATACTATACATTGAATATCCTAAAGAACCCACCAAAAAACTATTAGAACTAATAAACAAATTCAATAAAGTTTCAGGATACAAAATTAATATACAGAAATCTGTTGCATTTCTATATACTAACACTGAAATATCAGAATGAGAAATTAAGAAAACAGTCCCATTTACGACTGCATCAAAAAGAATAAAATACCTAAGAATAAACCTAACCAAGGAGGTAGACAACTTGTACTTGGAAAACTATAAGGCACTGATAAAATAAATTGAAGGGGACACAAGCAAAAACCAAAATATAGCATGCTCACAGATTGGAAGAATTAATATTGTTAAAATGACCATACTACCCAGGGCAACCTACAGATTCAATGCAATCTATCAAAATACCAAAGGCAATTTCACAGAACTACAACAAATAATTCTAAAACTTATACAGAAACACAAAAAACCCCAAGTAGCCATAAAAATCTTGAGAAAGAAGAACAAAGCTGGAGGCATTATGCTCTTGATTTCAAAAACATACTAAAAGCTACAGTAATCAAAACAATATGGTACTGGCACAAAACAGTCACAGAGCTCAAAAGAACAGAATAGAGATCCCAGAAATAAATCTACACCCATATGGTCAATTAATCTATGACAAAGGAGGCAAGAATTATAGTGGGGAAAATACAGCCTCTTCAAAAAACAGTGTTGGGAAAAGTTGACTGCTACATGCAAAAAAATAGAACTGGATTACATTCTCACATCATATATAAAAATAAATTCAAACTGGATTAAAAACTTAAATAGAAGACCTGAAACCACAAAACTTCTAGAAGAAAACAGGAAGCACCCTTTTTGACACTGGTCTTAGCATTTTTTAAAAAAAATTTGTCTCCTCAGGCAAGGGAAACAAGAGCAAAAATTAACAAATGGGACTACATCAAAGTGAAAAGCTTTTGCACAGTGAAGGAAACTAAAAACAAAAAGGCAGCTTACTGAATATTTGCAAATAATATATCTGATAGGGGATTAATATCTAAAATATACAAAGAACTAATATCACTCAACATCAAAAAAACCAAACAACTGCATTAAAAAATGGCAGGGACCTGAAGAGATGTTTCTCCAAATAAGGCATACAGATGGCCAAAAGGCACATGTAAAGATACCCAACATCACTCATCAAACCAAAACCGCAATGAGATATCACTTCACACGTGTCAGAATGGCTATATCACAAAGACAGGAGATAACAAGCATTGGCAAGGATGTGGAGAAAAATGAGCCTTTGTAAACTGTTGGTGGAAATGTAAATTGGTGCAGCCATTCTGGAAAACAGTATGGAGATTCCTCAACAAATTGAAAAGAGAACTACCATATGATCCAGCAACTACACCCCTGGGTATTTATCCAAAGGAAACAAAAACACTTTGAAAAGATACAAGTACCCTGATGTTTATAGGAGCATTATTTACAATAGCCAAGATATGGAAGCAACCTAAGTGTCCATTGATAGAGGAATGGGTATAAAAATATATTTTATGTATATATATATATACACACACATACAATGGAATATTACCCAGACATTAAAAAATGAAATCTTGTCATTTGGGACAACATGGATGAATATAGAGGGTATTATCCTAAGAGAAAGTCAAATATCACATCATCTCACTTATATGTGGAATCTAAAAAACAAAACAAAGAAACAAACAAAACAAAAGCAGACTCATAAAGATGTAGAGAATAAAAGGGTGGTTGCCAGAAAGAAGGGGGATGGGTAGGTGGGTGAAATGGGTGAAGGGGATTAAGGGGTACAAACCTTAAATAAGTCATGGGGATGTAATAAGCAGCATAAAGAATATGGTCAGTAACATTTTAATAACTTTGTATGGGGTCAGATCGTTACTAGAATTATTGTGGTGCTAGTGGATGCAAATGTCAAATCATTATGTAATACACCTGAAATTAATATACTATTGTAAGTCAACTGTATTTCAATAAAAAAGAAAAGCTATCTAGCATCCACACAATGAAATACTATGCAAAGAAGTACCAAAAGAGAAAAATAAAGAATGAGAAATCTCTTTCTATATTGATTTTTGAAGATTTTGTGGATATTGTTAAATTTAAAAATAAGAGGAAGAACAGCGTGTATTTACTATTTGTGTAAGAAAGAAAAGAATATATATTTATTTGGCTTACAAATAAATTTGGCTTACAAATAAATTTATTTGCATTACAATATCTGAAAGGATTAACAACAACTGTGGTTATCATACTGTGTGTGTGTGTGTGTGTGTGTGTGTGTGTGTGTGTGTGTGTGTGCATACACATTTGGGAACTGTGTAGATGGAGGACCTAGAAAGGAGGGAGACCTTTCATGGTAAGACTCAATATATTTCTTGACTTTTAATTTTCGAATAATTTAAGACTCCCAAGAAGTTGCAAAAATAGGTCAGAGAGTTCCCAGGTACCCATCACACAGCTTCTCCCAATGATTTCATCTTACATAACTATGCCACATGATCAAAATCAGGAAACTGATGATAGTGCAGTGCTATTAACGGACTGCATTTGGATTTTGCCAGTTTTTACATGCATTTTTTTTTTGGTGTATAGTTCTATGAAATTTTATCATATGCAGAGATAAGTGAAAAACCCACAGCAATCAGGATACATAGCTGCTCCATCATCACAAAGAAACTCACTCATGCTGTCCCTTTGTAGACAGACTCTTCCCCCAGTACTAATCCTGGCAACTCCTAGTCTATTCTCCATCACCATAATTTTGTTTCTTTTAGTACTTTTTGATGTTTGAACCAAGTAAATGTACTATTTTGTCAAATTTTAATAATAAAAGAGAACTGAATAACGCTTCATGCTTTTGTAGTTAAATATGTGTGTTTGTGTTTTAATGACTTGACAGTTTTCAATTAGCCTTAAGGCGAGAGTGAGGTGGCTTATGCCTGTACAGGCAGGCCTAGGTTACGAAAACATTGAAGAAAGATCTCTTCCCTCCCCTCCCTTCCCCTTTCCTCCACTCCCTTCTATTGTTCCCAGGACCCAGGGATGTTTTGTGCCTGCTGCCTCTGGGTCTCCTGAGGCTCTGGGGCTCATAAACTTGCCGGTCTGTCACCTATGCCAGGGTGGGTTAAGTACTGCCTGCCCTTTGCTCACCTTGCGCTTGGCAGAGACTTGCTCGTGGTAACGGTCAGAGGAGTCCCCAGGGATCTCGCTGGCCCACAGGGTGATACCCACTACAGTGTACGCATAGCCTATCACCAGCAGGGGGAGGAAGTAGATCAACACAGTCACACAGATGTGGTACCTGCAACAAGGTGGATGGAAGGGGTCAGTTCAAGAAATAATAGGGTTGGTCAAGCCTTGATGGTTACATTTCTCAGCATTTGCCATTAATAAGCTTTGATAATAAGGCTAGCCACCTGCATTGGAGAGAAGGGTGATATGTTAATGGATAAAGTAGGGAAAGCAAATCTCTTCAACTTATGTTTTTCTTACGGACTTTTTCCATAATGGAGATTCCTATTCAGAATGAAAAGAGAAGAACAAACACTGATCAGAGGGAACTGAATCTGTTGTATACCTACAGCAATTTTAGTTGATGTTAAGTTCAATATTGCTTACCTCTCCCTCCAAAGAGAAAATGAAATCTTAGGCTGCATTAATGGAAGTATAGTCTCTAGAATAAAGGAGGTGATTTTACTGCTCAATACATACTTGTCAGATTTAAACTTAGGGTCAATTTTGGTGCAGGAACATAGACCAACTAGTACATTCAGATGAGAACCATCGTCGTGGTTAATGAGACAATCTATCCTAAATGACAAATGGCTTCACGGATATAAGCATAATTATCTTGGAGAGAGATAAGACTTATCCTAGAATTAAGATCAGTAGGTGAGAGTCACAAAGTTTAAGCTACTTCTAGGCCTGGTCCTTAAATATATATCTCCAGATGGAAGCTGTCTGGGTCTCTGAGTTACCACTTGGAGGACAGATACCAAATGATTTGAGTCTGATTGGAATATGAGAAAGAAACAAACCTTTGCAGTGTTAAACCACAGATTTTGAGGTTTCTTACAACAGCACAACTTATCCTATTCTGTTTAAGATGAAGCTCATTGTAAGTTGGACATTTTAATAAGTTATTTGAATTTTGAGAAAGAGTATTTTTTCTCAGATGGTCCTTGGCATGTCTGGCTAGTTATAGGACTTTCCCCCTGATGTGAGTTTAATGCAAAGCCTCAGCATTCCTGATAATAATAATAAGAAGAAGAACAGCTAATATTTTGAGGGTTTTACTCTAGGTCACTGTGTTCCTAATAACATTAATGATAGTATTAATAGCTGAACTGGAAGTTAGATTTTATTGAGTGAATAACACAGTGCCATGCACTTTACTGGCATTATCTTCTTTAATCCTCAAAACAAATGATTAGGTAGATACTATCATAATCCCATTTTGTAGATAAGGAAACCAAAGCTTAGAATTTAATTAACTTTCCGAAATTCATAGCTGGTAAAATGAGGAGCTGAGATTAGAGCCAGCCACAGAGCCAGCTTCTTTTCACTGGAGAAAAGTCACCCAGTGATATATATATATTTTAATAATTTAATTTTATTTATTTTTTTATACAGTAGGTTCTTATTAGTTATCTATTTTATACATACTAGTGTATACATGTCAATCCCAATCTCCCAATTCACCCAACCACCACCATCAGCACCACCACTTTCCCCCCTTGGTGTCCATACGTTTCTTCTCTACACTGTGTCTCTATTTCTGCCCTGCAAACCGGTTCATCTGTACCATTTTTCTAGGCTCCACATATATACGTTAATATACGATATTTGTTTTTCTCTTTCTGGCTCACTTCACTCTGTATGACAGTCTCTAGAACCATCCACGTCTCTACCAGTGACCCAATTTCATTCTTTTTTATGGCTGAGTAATATTCCATTGTATATATGTACCACATCTTATTTATCCATTCATCTGTTGATGGGCATTTAGGTTGCTTCCATGACCTGGCTATTGTAAATAGTGCTGCAAGGAACATCAGGGTGCATGTGTCTTTTTGAATTATGGTTTTCTCTAGGGGTATGCCCAGTAGTGGGATTGCTGGGTCACATGGTAATTCTATTTTTAGTTTTCAAAGGAACCTCCATACTGTTCTCCGTAGTGGCTGTATCAATTTATATTCCCACCAACAGTGCAAGAGTGTTCCCTTTTCTCCACACCCTCTCCAGCATTTGTTGTTTGTAGATTTTCTGATGATGCCCATTCTAACTGGTGTAAGGTAATACCTCATTGTGGTTTTGATTTGTATTTCTCTAATAATTAGTGATGTTGAGCAGCTTTTCATGTGTTTCTTGGCCATCTGTATGTCTTCTTTGGAGAAATGTTTATTTAGGTCTTCTGCCCATTTTTTGATTGGGTTATTTGTTTTATTAATATTGAGCTGCATGAGCTATTTATATATTTTGGAGATTAATCCTTTGTCCATTGATTCATTTGCAAATATATTCTCCCATTCTGAGGGCTTTCTTTTCATCTTGTTCATTGTTTCCTTGGCTCTGCAAAAACTTAAGTTTCATTAGGTCCCATTTGTTTATTTTTGTTTTTATTTCCATTACTCTAGGAGGTGGATCAAAAAAGATCTTGCTGTGATTTATGTCAAAGAGTGTTCTGCCTATGTTTTCCTCTAAGATTTTTATAGTGTCTGGTCTTACATTTACATCCATTTTGAGTTTATTTTTGTGTATGGTGTTAGGGAGGGTTCTAATTTCATTCTTTAACATGTAGCTGTCCAGTTTTCCCAACACCACTTATTGAAGAGACTGTCTTTTCTCCATTGTGTATCCTTGCCTCCTTTGCCATAGATTAGTTTACCATAGGTGTGTGGGTTTATCTCTGGTCTTTCTATCCTGTTACATTGATCTATATTTCTGTTTTTGTGACAGTACCATATTTTCTTGATTACTGTAGCTTTGTAGTATAGTCTGAAGTCAGGGAGTCTGACTCCTCCACCTCTGTTTTTTTTTTCCCCTCAAGACTGCTTTGGCTATTCAGGGTTTTTTGTCTCTATACAAATTTTAAGATTTTTTTGTTCTAGTTCTGTAAAAAATGCCACTGGTAATTCAATAGGGATTGAATTGAATGTGTAGATTGCTTTGGGTAGTAGAGTCATTTTCACAATATTGATTCTTCCAATCCAAGAACATGGTATATCTCTCCATCTGTTTGTGTCATCTTTGATTTCTTTCATCAGTGTCTTATAATTTTCTGAGTACAGGTCTTTTACCTCCTTAGGTAGGTTTATTCCTAGGTATTTTATTCTTTTTGTTGAAATGGTGAATGGGATTATTTCCTTAATTTCTCTTTCTGATCTTTCATTCTTAGTGTATAGGAATGCAAGAGATTTCTGTGCATTAATTTTGTATCCTGCAACTTTACCAAATTCATTGATTAGCTCTAGTCACCCAGTGATATTTTCTTCCACTATTTATGCTTATTTTCTGCAATATTTTTTTTCCAAAAAGGAAAACTCACTCACAATTTCTCCTTTATCAATAGTTTGTTTTCAATCACTTCTTTGCAAAGCCCCACAGTTTTACCACTTATTCTGCCTCCTCTGAATGCTAAAATTTGAAACTTGAAGAGTTCTTAAAGTAACAAGCCACAGATTCAGCAAAGCAGGGTGTTTAGTGCAAGCTGTTATGTACAGACTGGCTGTTCCATGCAGACATGCTGTTCTGTGCAGACAGGCTCTTCCATGCAGACAGGCTGTTCCAGTCTTACCAGACTTTCAATGTTCACTTTGATTGTCTCCTCTAGAAGACTTCTTGGGAGCCTCAGTTCTCTAGTCACCACAGCAGTGACTGCATACTTGTTTCCTACCTGATCTCAGTCCCTCTTCCTGATTGCTGTATAGATACTGCTTGAAATCAAAATGTTTGGGGACTATGGTGTCAGGGAGACCCTGGGAACCTGCAGGTTGCACCTATTTCTTCTATCTGTAAGAACAGCCCTCCCTTTTGAAGACCAATACTTACTTGGCGATAAAAACATGTTAACTGAGCTTTGTGGGGTCTTTCTCTCAGAGCGCTGAGCATCTTTTTGGAGTCAGGGATATGATGAGAGAACACTGCAGTCAAGTCACAGATGCTTCTTACCTTGGACCAGTGGTTCTCAAACTTAAACCAGCCTCAGAATCACCTAGAGGGCTTGTACAAATATGGAAGGCTAGGCCCCACTCTGGGCCCCACCCAGTTTCCAACTTAGCATGTCTGAGGTAAGTCTGAGAATCTGAATTTATAACAAGTTCCCAGGTGACGCTGATGCTGGTTCTGGTTCAGACTTTGAGAAACATTTAGACCACTGGTTCTCAAGCTCAGAATCACATGAGAAACATCGGGGGAGATTTTTAAATGATCAGTGTCCAGAGATACTCATGTAATTGGTCATGAGTGTGGGAGCAGAAAACCACAGTTTAGAAAATTCCCCAAGCCATTCTGGAATACAGCTGACATTGAGAATCACCTTTTCAGATCCAAGGCCTACAAGCCTGTTGGAACTACTATATTGTTGTTGGAGATTTAATTACATCACTAAAGTATGTATTAACCATATTTTCTAGTTTCTGTATCTGATGCTTTGACATCTTGGGTCTTGCTGATGAATCTAGGAGGGACTGCCTGTCCAGAGCTAGCTAACTCCTAGAGATAACTCCTGCTAGTGTGACTTCATATTCAAACTAAACAACCCAAGGCCCCTACCTGCCGTCTATCTGCTTTTTCGGGGCTCTTACACTACAGGATACTATCCTTCTGCCCTAATCACCCCAGGGCCACCTCAGACATCTATGGGCAGCCCCTACACTGGAGCCCACTGAAATGATTCAAACAAGAAAATGCTAGGCCTGTTTACCCTGCCTCACTGGTTGCTTCCCTCAAAAACATAGTAAAAGACTTTCCTACAGTTTCCCCATGCTCTCTGCCTGTGACCCTCTGTGGGGTGGTGTGCACCTTCCTCTTGGGAACTATGAGTAATAAACTATATTTTCAATGGAAATCACGTCCTGATCTGTTGGCCTCACTGTACGTGAATTAAAAAAATGAAACCTATACTTTAAAACAAAGTGCTCCAGGGAGATCAACTCGATGCTTTGTGACTACCTAGAGGGGTGGGATAGGGAGGGTGGGAGGGAGATGCAAGAGGGAGGAGATATGGGGATATATGTATATGTATAGCTGATTCACTATGTTATAAAGCAGAAACTAACACACCATTGTAAAGCAATTATACTCCAATAAAGATGTTAAAAACAAAAAACAAAGAAAACCCCCACAAAGTGCTCTTTGGAAAATCACAAATCAGACCATTAGGAAAATGCTAAGCTAAATCAGTAAACATAAATTATCAGCTTCTTTTTTTTTTTTAAGAAGGAAAAGTTATTTTGTTATTCATTTGTGGGAAAGAAAAAGTATGGACTTAATTTCAACTAAAATGAGTTATAGACAGGTCCATGCTTTAACAGGGATAATTAAGAATAACAGGAATATGCCCCAGCAATTCCACTTCTAGATACATACCCAGAAATGAATGCAGGGACTCAAACAAATACTTGTACACCAATGTTCATAGCAGCATTATTCACAATAACTAAAGCGTGGAAACAACCCAAATGCACCTCAGTAGATGAATGGATAATCAAAATGTGGTATATACATAAAATAGAATATTATTTAGCCTTAAAAAGAATGAAGTTCTGATACATGCTACAACTGGATGAACCTTGCAAACATTATGCTAAGTGAATAAGCCAGACACAAAAGGACAAATATTGTATGACTCCACCTACATGAAATATTTAGAACAGGAAAATTCATAAAGACAGAAAATAGAACAGAGGTTACCAGGAGCTGGGATATGGGGATGGGAGCTACTGTTTAATAGGTACAGAATCTGGGATGATAAAAAGTTCTTGAAATGGACAGTGGTGACAGTTGCATAACATTGTGAATGTAAAATGATAAATTTTACATTATGAATATTTTATCACATATGTAAATGTCATACACACACACATATATATTACATAATATAATAAAAAACCATAAGAACATTTAATCTGACCTGGGGTACCGGGTTTCCAGATTTTCAGCCTTCTATTCCCCTCAGATACTCCTCAACTACCTCCAAAATAATAAAAATCCTCCACTGTGATCAAAGGGTAAGTAAATCTTGCTCATATAAACCCCTTTCACATGGAAGTTGCAAGTGCTCAATCCAATGTCCAAGTTATCAAAAATTCTAAATGAATGTAGGTCAAGTGAATGAAATTTAATCACTAGAAAATATGAAAATAAATATATTTCTTCCATCTTGACACATTCTTGGAGAAGTTTTACCTATTCTTGCAGTTAATTGGAGATAAACCTGCATTTTAATATTTTGCCCAAATCATTATTTTAGAGAACTGGTCAATAGGACCTAGTATAATCTTATTTTGTACAGCTTCATGGGTTTTTTTTGGCTCTTGAATCTGATAGCTCTCAGAAGTAATATCTGCCTTGGGAGAAGAGATCAGGGATCAGGGATCAGGGATGTGCCAAATGTGAGCCAGGGAAAGAATCAGGAGTGACTGCAATAGACTGTGACTGAAAGGACAGCTTGGTTCCCACATGATGAGATAGATGAGACATGTGCATTGATTTTTTTGTGTTTTTTATTAAGTCTTTTTAAAAACTGAGGCATAGTTGATTTATAAAATTATATGTTTCAGTGCAACATAGTGATTCACAATTTTAGAGGCTATACTCCATTTATAGTTATTATAAAATATTGACTATATCCCCTATTCTGTACAACATATCCTTGTAGCTTATTTATTTTATACATAGTAGTTTGTACCTCTTAATCCCATACTCCTATCTTGCCCCTCCACCCTTGCCTCTCACCACTGGTAAGCACTAGTTTGTCACTATATCTATGAATCTGTTTCTCTTTTATTATATTCACTAGTTTGTTCTATTTTTTAGATTCCACATATAAGTGATAACATACAGTATTTTGTCTTTCTCTGTCTGACTTATTTCACTAAGTACCTTCCAAGTCCATCCATGTTGTTGCAAGTGGCAAAATTTCATTCCTTTTTATGGCTGAGTAATAGTTCATTGTATTAATATTTATATACCACATCTTCTTTAGTCATTCATCTGGTGATGGAAACTTAGGTTGCTTCCATATCCTGGCTATTGTCAATTATGCTACTATGAACATTGGGATGCATATATCTTTTTGATTTTTGAATTAGTGTTTTTGTTTTTTTGTATATACATCCAGGAATGGAATTGCTGGGTCATATGGCTAATTCTGTTTTTAGTTTTTTGAGGAACCTCCTTTCTGATTTCCATAGTGGCTGCACCAATTTACATTCTCACCAACAGTGTAGGTTTCTTCACGTCCTCACCAACAGTTGTTATCTGTAGACTTTTTGAAGATAGCCATTCTGACAAGTGTGAGGTGATATCTCATTGTGGTTTTGATTTGCATTTCTCTGATGATTAGTGATACTAAGCATGTTTTCATGTGCCTGTTAACCATCTATATGTCTTCTTTGGAAATATGTCTAATCAGGTCTTCTGTCCATTTTTAATTGGGTTGTTTCTTGATATTGAGCTGTATGAACAGTTCATATATTTTAGATATTAAACCCTTATTGGTTATATCATTTGTAAATATTTTCTCCCATTCAGTAGGTTGTCTTTTCATTTTGTCCATGGTTCCCTTTGCAGTACAAAAGCTTTTAAGTTCAATTAGGTCTCTTTTGTTTATTTTTGATTTTATTTCCTTTGCCTTAGGAGACAGATCCAAAACAATATTGCTATGATTTATGTCAAAGAATGTTCTGCCTATGTTTTCTTCTAGGAGTTTTATGATTTCAAGCCTTGTATTTAGGTCTTTAACCCTACTATCATTTTCTTACATGTAGTTGTCCAATTTTTCCAGCATCACTTATTGAAGAAACTGCCTTTTTCCAATTGTATATTCTTGCCTCATTTGTCATAGATTAATTGACCATAAGTGCATGGGTTTATTTCTGGGCTCTCAATTCTGTTCCATTGATCTATGTGTCTGTTTTTGTGCCAGTACCATACTGTTTTTACTATTATAGTTTTGTAGTATAGTCTGATGTCCAGAAGCATGATCCTCCAGCTCTCTTCTTTTTCAAGATTATTTTGGCTATTCAGGGTCTTTTGCGTTTCCATACAAATTTTAAAATTATTTGTTCTAGTTCTGTGAAAAATTACCCCAGCTTTCTTTTGATTTCCATTTGCATGGATTACCTTTTTCCATCCCCTACTTTCAGTCTGCGTCTTTAGATCTGAGGTGAGTATCTTGTAGGCAGCATTATATACAGGTCTTGTTTTATATTCTTTCAGCCACTCTATGCCTTTTGATAGGAGAATTTAGTCCATTTACATTTAAAGTAATTATTGATATGTACTTTCTTACTGCTATTTTGTTTATTGTTTTTGCGTTGTTTTTGTAGTTCTTTTTGTTTCTTCTTTTTTTCTCTTCTACTGTGATTTTATGACTATCTTAGTGTTATGTTTGGATTCCTTTCTCTTTTGTGTGTGTATCTATTATAGAGTTTTGGTTTGTGATTATCATAAAGTTTATATATATATAATTATCTATGTCTATATATGATTGTTGTAAGTTGCTGATCTCTTAATTCAAACACACTTTAACAACCCTGCATTTGTACTCTCCTCTCTTCTCGATTACTGTTTTTGACTTCACATTTTACATCTAATTGTTTGAGGTATCCCTTAGCTGCTTATTGTGGATATAGGTGATTTTACTACTTCTGTCTTTTAACTTTCCTACTAGCTTTATGCATGGATCATTTCCTACCTTTATTGTATATTTGCCTTTACTAACGAGTCTTTTCCTTTCATAATTTTCATGTTTCTATTTGTGACCTTTCCTTTTTTTACTTAGAGAAGTCCCTTTAGCATTTCTATTAAAGCTGGTGTGTTTGCTGAACTATTTTAGCTTTTGCTTGTCTGTAAAATTTTTGACCCCTTCATCAAATCTGAAGGAGAGCCTTGTTGGGTACTGTGTTTTTGGTTGTAGGCTTCTCCTCTTTTATCACTTTAAATATATCATGCCACTCACTTCTGGCCTGCAGAGTTTCTACTGAAAAGTCAGCTGATGGCCTTATGGGAGTTTCCTTGTATGTTATTTGTTGCTTTTCCCTTGCTGCTTTTAATATTCTTTCTTTAACTTTAATTTTTGTCATTTTAATTAGAATGTGTCTTGGTGTGTTCCTCTTTGGGTTAATCCTGTATGGGACTCTCTGCACTTCCTGGACTTGGATGACTGTTCCTTTCCCAGGTTAGGGAAGTTTTCAGCTATTATGTTTCCAAATATATTATCAGCCCCTTTCTCTTTCTCTCTTCTCCTGGAATCTCTATAAAGCAAATATTAGTGCACTTGGTGTTTTCCCAGAGGCCTCTTAAACTGTCCTCATTTCTTTACATTCCTTTCTTTTTTTTTCTGTTCAGTGGCAGTGATTTCCACTACCCTGTCTTCCAGCTCACTGATTCATTCCTCTGTTTCATTTAGTCTACTTTTGATTCCTTCTAGTGTATTTTTCATTTCAGTTATTGTGTTCTTCATCTCTATTTGGTTATTCTTTATATTTTCTAACTCTTTGTTAAAAACTTATACCTTCTGACTCTGTACATCTATTCTTCTCCCGAGTTCATTACCCTGAACTCTTTCTTGGGTATAGTGCATATCTCCACTTCACTTAGTTCCTCTTCTGGGGTTTTATCTTGTTCCTTCATTTTGAACAAGTTCCTCTGTTGCCTTATTTTTCCCAACTTGCTGTTTTTAATTCCTATGATTCTGGAAGTTTAGTTATATTTCCTGACTGTGGAAAGGTGGCCTTTTATAGGAGATGTCCTGTGTGTCTGGCAGCACACTCCTCTCTCATCACTAGAGCTATATGTTCCCCTATGTGGGCTTTGTGTGTTCTTCTGTTGTGGCAGGTTGACTACTGTGAGTGGTCTGGTAGGCTTGGTTGGCCCTGGTCTGGTTGGTTGCTAGGCCCTGCCTTGTGTGAAGGTTGCTGGACACTAGTTTGTGAGGCTGGGTTACAAGGCAGTTGGCTTCAGAACCCAAGGAGGACCAAGGGCTAGTGCTGACGCACTGGTGGACGGAGTTGGGGTCCAGGAGACTCCAGCATTGTTACCTGCCCACTGGTGGGTGAAGCCATGTTCTGGGGCTAATGCTGGTCCACTGGCAGGCAGAGTTGGGTCCTGGGATCTATCTTCAAGACCCAGGGGTCCCAGAGCTTGTGTCAGACTGCTGGTGGGTGGGGTCAGTTTCTGACACAGTAGGCTGTTTTGTCGGGTGTGTCCCAAAGCGTCTGTTGGCCTGCAAGTGGGCAGGGCCTGGGTTCAGTCAGACCAAGGGCCTGGGTTCAGTCAGTCCAAGCAGGTGCTGGACTGGTGGTGAGTGGGCTAGGTCTTCAGGCTGTGGGGTTGCTGTTGTCCTATGGCTGGGTTCCACCTGTGGTGGGTTATGCTTGTCCTGAGGAGAACATTCTCACTGGTGGGCAAAGCTGGGACCCATCTTGTCCCAGGGCAGGATCTGGCCTGCTATTGTGTGGACTGGGTCCTCAGGCTATGGGGCTGTGTATGTTCTGTGGCTCATGTCTACCTGTTAGTGAGTGAGGCTGGTCTCAAGGCTAGAGCAGGGTTGGTGGGGCCAGGGATTCTGGGGAATGGGTCTGCCTACTGGTGGGTGAAGCTGAGTCCTGAGGTCTCTGAGTGCAAGGCCCTGGGGGTCCCAGTTTTCGTTCTTGCACTCTGGTGTGTGGGGCCAGGTCCTGGACATTTTGGTGGGCCAGACTGTGTCCAGTGGTGGCTGTGGGCTCAGGGGGTTTTAAGGCACCCTGCTGTAAGTGGGGTGTTAAAGTCCCCTACTATTATTGTATTGCTGATTTCTTTTTTTAATGTCTCTTAATATTTGCTTTATATATATAAGTGGTCCTGTATAGAGTGCATATATGTTAATGTGTGTAGTACCCTCCTCTTGCATTGATCACTTTATCACTATATAATGCCCTTATTTGTCTTTTGTTATAGAATTTGTTTTAAATTCTATTGTGTCTGATCTGAGTATTGCTATCTGCTTCCTTGTCATTTCCATTTGCATGAAATATCTATTTCTATCCCTTTAATTTCATTCTGTGTGTCTTTGGTTCTGCAGTGCATCTCTTGTAAGCAGCATATAGATAGGTCTTGTTTTTTTTCTTTATCCATTCAGCCATTCTATGTCTTTTGGTTGGAGCATTCAGTCCATTGACATTTAAAGTAATTATTGATAGATATGCACTTATTGACATTTTATTACTCATTTTCAAGTTGTTTTTGTAGTTTTTCCCTATTCTTTTCTTTTTCTCTTAGTCTCTCCACTTGTGGTTTGATGATTTCCTTAGTGGTATGCTTGTCTTCCCCTCTCTCTTGTTTTTGAGTATTTACTGTAGCTTTTTGATTTATGCTTACCATGGGGTTCATATATGTTCACTTATAACTATATCTATTTGTTTTAAGCAGGTAGTCCTTTAAGTTCAAACATATTCTAAAAGATCTACATTTTTTATTCCCTTCCCCCATACTTTGTGCTTTTGATGTCACATTTTACACCTTCATATTTATCCCTTTACTGATTATTCTAGTTATACTTGATATTACACTTTTTTGTCCTTTAATCTTTGGATTAGCTTATTTAAGTTATTGATCCTTAGACTTTCAGCTGTTCTAGTGGGATTTTCCCCTTTCCTACAGAATCTTCATGTTTTAGCCTTTTCTTTTCCCTTTAGAGAAGACCCTTTAACATTTCTTTTAGGGAAGGTTTAGTATTGATTGACTCTTTTAGTTTTTGCTTATATGAAAATTTCTTTACCTCTCCTTCTGTTTTAAATGATAATCTTTCTGGGTAGATTATCCTTGGTTGCAGGCTTTTCCCTTTCAGTAATTTAAATATATCATGCTACTCCCTTCTGGCCTGCATAGTTTCTGCAGAAAAAGCAGCTGTTAACCTTATGGGGGTTCCCTTGTATATGATTCTTGGTTTTTATTTTGCTACTTTTAGAATTCTCTCTTTAATTTTGCCATTTTAATTATATGTCTTGGTGTGGGTCTATTTAAGTTTATCTTGTTTGGGATTCTCTGTGCTTCCTGTACCTAGATATCTGTTTCCCTCTTCAGGCTTGGGAAGTTTTCAGCCATAATTTCATTAAATATATTTTTAACCCCCTTCTCTCTCTTTCCTCCTTCTGGGACCCCTATAATGCAAATGTTGGTATGTTTGCTATTATCCTAAAGATCCCTTAAACTATTCTCATTGAAAAAATAATTTTTTTTTTTGCTATTTTGATTGGGTGATTTCCATTATTCTATCATCTAGATCACATATGCATTCTTCTGTATCATCAGGTCTGCTGTTCATTCCTCTAGTGTGCTTTTCCTTTCATTTATTGTATTCTTTACTTCTGACTCATTCTTATTGATATATTCTAGTTCCTTGTTAAATTTCTCACTGTGTTCATCTGTTCTTTTTTCTAATTCAGTTAGCATTCTTATTACTAATGCTTTGAATTCTTTATCTGGTTTATTTCCATTTTATTAGTTGTTTTTCCATGGATTTTCTCTTGCACTTTCAATTGTGACAAATTCCTCTGTCTTCTCATTTTGCTTATCTTTCTCTGTCTCTATGCAATTAAATGAAACAGTTACCTATTGTAGTCTTGAAGATGTGTCCTTGTGTGGGAGTGTCCCTATACAGTCTCCTTATGTCCAGTGGCTTTGGTCAGAGAGCTGGATTTGATGTGAACACAAGTCACATCTTCTTCAGGGTGTGCTGGCAGCTATCATCTTGTAAAGAGCTGGGGCTGGAGATGGAAAGACGAGGGCCAGAGCCAAGTGTGAAGCAGGGCTTCCCCTATGCTCAATGGTTGTTTCTGCCCTATCAGTTGTGGGGTCAGGTCCCAAGTTGCTGGAGCAGAAGAAATCCTGTAGGTTGGGTCCGAGCTGGCTCTGTTCCCTTTAAGTGTGTGTTCTTCTCCCTCCCAGCTCCTGCACCCAGCAGTACTGGTACAAGAGGGACTGTTGAGGGTAGTCAGCAAGGTTTGGGATGTGGGTTGTGGCAGTCTGGCTGCTGTCAGAAATCCAGACTGCCTCTGATGTGCCACCTGTACAATTGCCAATAATGGCTGCCTTTTCCCTGCTCAGACGCTACTTAGGGTTTGAGCTTCTTCAGCATCTCACAGCCCAGCTTTTCCCTTGGTTGTAGCAGTCCTTGCTCCAGTTTGGAGATGCAATGCAAGGCAAGCAGTGTTGGAGCATTTGCTCAGTTCAGGCTGGGGTGCATGCCGGGGAGGTGGCGGAAAACCAGTCAGCCACCAGTGTGATTTAAATTCTCCCTCTCTGCCCGCTCAGGAGCAAGCAAGTGTTTATGTATTCCTCATGACTGGAGTTCAGGCTTCCCTCTGCTCTCCTGTTAGCGCCACCAGCCCTCCAACCAGCCAAGGGTGTTCATCTTGCTGGCATCAGACTCCAGGGTTGGGGTGGCCAATATGTGGCTCAAACTGCTCACTCCCCAGGGAGGATCTCTGCCTGTGTAATTGCCCTTTTCCTCCTAGTCCCCTCCCAAGGGTACTGACCTGATCGCTTCTCTTCCCTTCCAACCCAATTCCATGTGTATCTTTCTTACAGCTTTGATTGTACAGGAGTCTCTCTGCCAGTTTCCAGATAGTTTCCAGTGAGAATTGCTCCACACGTAGATGTATTTTTGATCTGTTTATGGGGGGAAGTAAACTCTGTGTTCCCTTACTATGCAATCTTGATCTCCCTCCCCATATCTGCTTGATTGGATGATATGGTCCTTAGAGGGAGAGCCCAGTGTTATTTCTCTTTAATTCCTTTTACAACACAGGCACCAAGGAAATATTGGGTTGGCCTGAATGAACTTTTTGGCCAACCCAATACTTCACAGAAAGGTATAATCTCAGGCTTCAAAGGACATTAGAATTCTCACCTCATCCATTCCGTACAGCAAGAAATCCCTCCTGATGGTATCCACCACAGGAGGGGATTCATTGTAAGTTGAAATTTTACAATTATGCTATAGTTATTGTCATTTCTTTTTTGTGAATTGACCACTTGCATAATTTACTTAATTTTACATTGGGGTGTTCATATTGTCTTTGCTAATTTGTAAGAACTCTTTATGGATTCTATCATATCATAGTTAAAATGTCTTTTCCATATAAAAATCATGAAAACATTCATTTATGCTTTCTCTTAGCTTATTTATTTATTTGCATTTAACTATTCAGTCTCTCAGGGATCTACTTTGGTATTATGAGAAAAGGCTCCAAATTTGCTTTCTCCAACAATTGTTAATAGTTTCCCAAGTACCACTATTGGATACTCCATCCTTTCCCTGATGATTTAAAATTGCACTTCTGTCTTGTACACTCACATGGCTCTGTTTCTGGGCTTTTGCTCTGTTTCCTGGGTCTATCTCTCCTTTCTGGTATCAGCTTCACACCATCTCAATTTCTGTGGCTTTGTAGTACATTTTTTTAATCCTATGGCAGTACAAATCTCTTATTATTTTACTAAGTTCCAAAAAATAAAGTATCTCCATTCCTGCACATTTCTTAAGAAGAGGGTCAAGGGATGGTTTTAGTTATTTGCAGCCAGGTTTGCAGCTTCACAAAAGATATCATATGGTCAGTTCACTGGCCCATCCCAGCACTGATTCTCATGATGAAGTTTAGTGGTGGATGCTATTGATCTGCCCAGGGCCTTATGTCCTTGTTTCAGATTCTTTCTTGGTCAGCTCTTTCAGGCAAACAGAAAGGTTCTATAAGGATGTGTTGCCAGGAATGGCTCCAGAGTTTGGAAATGCTCTAACAAGAAATATTTAAATACTGGACTCCAGCAGAAATAAACTCAGTTCCCTTATCCACACCCCTCCTCCATCCAGCCTGCTTAGGGGCAGGGCAGGGATTTGGGTGGAGGCAGGTGACTAGTAATCCTGCCTGAAATTTTTATTCGGTGGATATGTTAAAGAAAAAAAACAAACCATAAATTACAAAGCTTCTGCAGGCTTCATATATCTGAGAAAGAGGAACAAATTAGTAGTTGGTTTGTTGGTTGTTGGTAGTTGGTAGTTGGTTTGGCTGAGGATCTTATTGTGTTTTGCGATAAGAAAAGATAGGCCAATAGCTTAACTTAAGGTGGGGTGAAAAATGCCAAACTACTGTCTGTGAGGAAGAAAAATATCAAGAGTACCAGTAACAAGAAGGAGAGGGAAAAGGAGAGATTAAGAGAGAGAGAGAGAGAGAGAGAGAAAGACATTGAGACCCCTTGGTTGGTAGCAGGGACTTGTAAAAGGACACATCTAGCAAGAAATTTTCTATGGTAAGGACTGCTCAGTATACTGCAGGAACCGTGGTATCAGAAAGTCAATTCAAGAAAGTACAATCCTGTCCTATACTGTAAATCTCTGATTTCTCTAACCACTCCCAAAATCTTCTGTAAAATATGCCTCACCCAACAATTCCATGTCAGTGGGGCTTTGAGATATGAATGAAGAGGACTGGTTTCCAGAGTGGAACCAAGTGGGCTGGCCAGAAATAGTGGTGGCCACAAAGTTCCCATTACCTTGTGTGGGATAGGAGATGTGGTGGAGAGGAAGTCTCTGTCTCAGGAAGCAGGGAGACAGAGACAGATTTCCTGAATCTGTATTATGTTCCCTGGTCAATCTTCCCAGTCTGGCAGATGACATCAAATCATGTAGATATTCCTTGAATCCCCATGGTAGTTCTGGAAACCCCAACCAGCCACAGGGCTCAGATAATTGACGTCTGAACAGACATTGCCACCATGTGGTGCCAAACTGCAGCTGGCACCTGGACCATTCAGTATTTCACTTAGATGACTGGTATTTCTGTAACCTATTAATAAAATAGCATGTATTTTATGTGCTTGAATTAATTGTAAACTGCATACCCCTCCTCCCAATCCCTTACCATGTCATGATGTCATTTTCCGGTATGTACCTTGGCCTGGTCTTTACCAACATGGCTTGGGCTTTGCAAACCTCCTCGCATAATTACAAGCCCATTGAGAACAAGATTGAATTTTATCTGTAATTTGTTTTTTCTGAGTGTCAGTGGACATTGATAAATGTTTTGTTTATATAACTTACCCACTTTCAACCTCTCTAGATAGTGCTTAACTCTATGTGTTTTGCTCACCTCGAGGTTGGCTTCACTGACTATCACTGCAGTGGAATATTCCTTGCTGTATAAGCAAGCAGGGACAGATTTGGGATGAGCTTATGCCTTGGCTGCTGAAGCTTGTGATGAATGCTGAGCCAAAGAGGACTCAGATACATGTAGCAGAACTGAAGCTTGTACTTTACCATTCTGTTGAGCATTTAAAATACTGTTTTTTTGGTAGGGCATTGTTTAAAATTTGATTGATGCTAACTGGTATTAGTAAACATTCCCTTATATAAGTAAGTTGCCTATAAATGTGGGTGTTTTTATACTCTAATCCTTGGCATCTGAAAAATGCAAAATAATCAAAACAATCATAGTCACAAGAGCCTGCAACTAATAACCATTCATGTCCCCAGGTCTGGACTAAGTGCTCAGACTCATGGCCCTCATGCTGAGTGCCCACTTTCCTTGCTATGCCCTGATAGTATTTTCTCTCCACAAGGAAAATCTTGGCATAACAACCACTAACAAATGGCCAGGTAGTGGCCATTTTTCTTTTGATAAAGTCTGATGAAATTTAGTTTATCAAGTGCGGTACAACATAAACAGCCATTTGCTTGTAGAAGACGTAGAAATTTTACATTTTCTATGTGCAGTAGTTTTATTGTAAAGATGTTTCTGAAAAGTGGATTTGACTTCATCTATTACTTCTGGAACTTGGGGTAAAGGACAGTTATTGCTAACCCCATTTTAAATTGAAAAATAAAGGTACAAGGAAGATAACTGCTTTGTTCAAGTCACTCAGGGTTGAAATGGGAATAGAAAACAGATATGTTCTTTTCTCATTTCAACCCTTTGCATTTCTATTATTTCTGTTTAGATGAGCTTGAAAGAAGAATGGATAAATGTCTCTTAGAGCAGGGAAAACACAGTTTTCAAGAATAAGCATGTATATTAAGCACAAAAATTATTCACAGCATTTAATAATGCAGATAATTCACTGAAAAATGTCATAACTTAAAATATCAGACACAGAATTCAATTCCATCTACATGGGTGACTTGGAATGTGGCCAAGTCTTGGATTTCAGCTTACATCTGGATTCCTTTTTGTATTTCCACAGCCTTTTCCTGTCTTGAACCCTGAGCCCAAAGACTCTCAGTTGGCTGAAATATGTGGGAAAGACAAACACTTTACTTTCGGTACCTCAGCCAAAATTTCTCAGCATAGACAATAGACCGTTATGCTGTGAACCACACAAGCTGCTAGTCTATAGTTTTCATTAACAAATTGAGCAATGCAATTTGTGTGTTTCACAAGAAATTGTCAAGGAGACTACATTAATCAGTTTGAAGTCTGCCGTGAGTTATATGTGAGAGGACAAACATTTTTAATGAAGGACTGTTGACAGCTTTTCATACCTCCTCAAGCTGGTCGAAGAGAATCTAGTCAATAGATGCTTTCATGCTTCTGTGGCTGAGGGGAATAGTTGTGACAGAGATCATAGGGCCTTCAAAACATAAAATATTTACTACCTGGCCTCTTAAACTCTGCCCACTCTGTTCCACTGTACTGCAAAGAGAAGAGGCTATTACTAGTACAGAAAAAAAAGGGAGAGTATGCAAATCAATAAAATTAGAAATGAAAAAGGAGAAATCACAGCTGATACCACAGAAATACAAAGGATTATAAGAGACTACTACTAACAACAATATGCCAATAAAATGGACAACCTTGAAGAAATGAACAAATTCTTGGAAGGGTACAATTTTCTAAGACTGAACCAGAAAGAATTAGAAAATATAAACAGCTCTATCACAAGTAATGTAATTGAAACTGTAATTAAAAATTTTCCAACAAAGTCCAGGACCAGATGGCTTAACAGGCGAATTCTATCAAATATTTAGAGAAGAGCTAACACTGATTCTTCTCAAACTCTTGCAAAAAAATTACAGAGGGAGGAACACTCCAAAATTCATTTTACAAAGCCACCATCACCCTGATGCCAAAACCAGAAAAAGATATCACAAAAAAAGAAAATTACAAACCAATATCACTGATGAACATGGATGAACAAAATACTAGCAAACTGAATCCAACAACATATTAAAAGGATCATGCACCATGATCAAGTGGGATTTATCCCAGGGATGCAAGGATTTATCAATATCCACAAATAAATCAGTGTGATATACTATATTAACAAATTAAGGAATAAAAACCATATGATCATCTCAATAGATGCAGAAAAAGCTTTTGACAAAATTCAACACCAATTTATGATAAAAAATAAAACTCTCCAGAAAATGGGCACAGAGGGAACCCATCTCAACATAATAAAGGCCATATATGACAAACCCACAGCAAACATCTTTCTCAATGGTGAAAAACTGAAAGCATTTCCACTAAGATCAGGAACAAGACAAGATATCCACTCTCACCAATTTTATTCATCATGGGTTTGGAAGTCCTAGCCACAGCAATCAGAGAAGAAAAAGAAATAAACTGTATACAAATTGGAAAAGAAGAAGTAAAGCTGTCACTGCTTGCAGATGACATGATACTATACATAGAAAATCCTAAAGATGCCACCAGAAAACTACTAGAACTAATCAATGAATTTGGTAAGTTTGCAGGATACAAAATTAATGCACAGAAATCTCTGACATTCCTATACATTAACAATGAAAAATCAGAAAAAGAAATTAAGGAAACAATTCCATTTACCATTGCAACAAAAAGAATAAAGTACCTAGCAATAAACCTGCCTAAGGAGGCAAAAGACTTGTACTCAGGAAACTATAAAACACTGAGGAAAGAAATCAAAGATGACATAAACAGAAAGAGAAATATACCATGGTCTTGGATTGGAAGAATCAATATTGTGAAAATGACTAAACTACCCAAAGCAATCTACAGAT